>NW_027182453.1:0-308725 GCF_040938575.1 Ambystoma mexicanum
TTTCTCTCCCTTTTTAAAAACGAATTATTAGAGTGCCATCTACGTTAAGCGCTCACCGCTGTCTGAAAATAAGTGGGGCTTTACTTAAGACTTGTCTAATATTCTTTTAAGGGAGTGTATATCTTTTAGTGACCATGTTTTTGAATTGCTTACTATAAGTGCCTGTGTGTTTTTCTAGATGTGGTTTTAAATAAATAATTATATACTTTTACACCAAGCCCTGGTCAGCGTTTACTTGTTCTACTGTGTTCTCTTGACCTATTGTGAATATTCTGTATACTGCCTAACTCTTCTTGAGGGAAGTCTGACTGCTCAGCCACAGCTACCATTTCCCTTAGGGACCACTGCAAAAGGCTTAGGACTACAGGTCTTGGCAGTAAACCCAATTGGTAGCAGTCTGTACCACCCAGATTTACCTGGTAGCTGTGGCTGAGCAGTCAGACTTCTCTCAAGAAGAGTATATAGAGTATACAAAATAGGTACAAAGATAAAGTAGCACAAGCAAACACTGACCAGAGCTTTGGAATAAAAATATATCATTATTTATTTTAATAAAACACACTTGTAAAATACACTAACACTAATATTGCAAGCAAGTTCAAAAACAGTCACTATCAATATATATACATCCCTGATTACTTATTGAACAAGACTTAGTTAAAACACCACTTATTTGCAGACAGAGGTGAGCGCTTAACCTAAAATGGCACTCCAATAAGTTAGTTAAAAAGGGAGGGAAAAGGCAGAATTAGGAAAGTACACAATACCAACACTTTTTAAAGAACCACAGCAAGTCAGGAAAGGCAGAGTCTACTGTAGAGCAAGAAAGTTCATAGGCCAGGCCCACTCTTGGAGAGAGCAAGGCGGAATGTGTCCAATATCACACAGTTGAATTATACTTTAAAAGTCTTTGCAGATAGTTCAAAAACAGTTGGATCAGTTCAGAGAAAGTTAGTTAACAGGTCCCAGGTCACCCCAGGATAGAGAGTCAAGGATTTACTGGACATCTTGAACAGTCTGTTGCAAGGGAGACCAGGCGGGACACAGTACCTGAAATGGTGAGAAAGCTCCAGCGGGGGCAGTTGTTCCTGGCAGCGGGTGCAAGTTGGTGCTTCATCCAGGGGAAGAGGAGATCTCGACGTGGAGGAAAGCTGGAGGTCGTTGCACTGCCAGGGAAGAAACCAGCCGTTGAGTTTCCCGGTTAAAAGGTACTACCCTTTTATTCGCGGTAGTGGTGAAGCATGGTTATTCGTCCGCCGGGGTGCTTGGCCCGGGCGATTCAACCACGAGACGATCCAGGAAGGTGAAAAGAGGGCAAACTGGTTATTCCCACCAGTTGAAAGGAAGAAGACTCTCCGGGATGAATATCTTCTCTGTCGTCGGGAAGTGGTGAGGCGGTTCAGCAGGGCTCCACCGGTGGTGTTGTCGTTGCAGGTCGGCTCAGCTTCTCCCTCTTCGGATTCTTTGGTCCTGTGGCAACTTCTGAAGTTCCAGTCCCCAAAGCCCTGCTTGTATGCAGAAACCCCCCATTCATCAGTCCTAGCTGTCACTCAAACATGCTAAGTGGTAAACCGGGGGTTCACCACTGGGCCAATCACACAAGAGTGCGACTTGAGTTGCCGAGGCAACTCATTCCAGGGTGCCTAAACCCCCCCCTCCCACACATCCTGTAGACCCAGACAGAGTGGCACCACTTTTGGTGGCTTCTGCACAGAAGCCCGCCAAAAGTGGAACAAAGGGCTCGACTAGGGTTGGAGTTACAGAGGCGAACACAAACACCATTTTAAAACCGAGTCCTGGCAAAAAGACCCAACTGGGGAATAAATATTAAATAAATAACCCGGCGGTATCTTTAACATTGCACCAAAAAAGTGGTGCGTTAAAAATGAATGGGAAAATCCCATAGGAAATATTCCGGTCGAATATTTTGCGTGGTAACCACTGCCAACAGCCAGAAACTCGACGAGGGGGGACTGCACAGTGCCCCCTCGAAAAACAGACCCCGGGGAAATCTAATTACCCCTACCAGTACTTCCGCAATATGATGGTATGTACTGGTTCTGTTCACAATTTAAGACTAGTAAAGTCAATAGTCACTTACATGCCCTGGGAGACAGCAGTCAGTCCCAGGGTATGGAGTCTATGTTCGGGGGTCACTATGACACCCCTGTGTTACTGCACTGGGGGTGCTGTGTAACACACTTACCAAAAACACATGAAACCCTATGGAGTAAAAGACCCCTTAGCCCATAAAACACATTACAAAGTCAAAGGATATCTCAAATCATGTCTAAGAGTGGGAGAAAAAGAGTCTCACTCTTAGCAGGAGAAAAAAATAAACCCCAAAAATCCAGCAAAGCTGCTGGGGGACTCACTAGGTTTAGGAAATTAGCCTATACAGAGAATTCTCCCTAACCCTGAGGGAGGAAACAGGGCGCCACAGATCCCTCTATCAAAGCATGGACCTTTCCTCACTAAGGAGAGCTGCAGGGCGGCATCCACTGCTATTCTTGGTTATAGTTTCCAGCCGGTGTCTTGCTGTGCCGACACGCCACAGAATGAAATATCCCAGGCCACCCTGGCGGTGAATATGAGAATGCATAGTCATCAGAGCTGCAGGAAAGGAATGAGAGGCCCGGCTGCATCCAGTGAGTCCCAGGGCCGTCAGGCGGTGATTCTAATAGTAAGAGAGCACATTGGAAGACATAAAATGCAGTGCTCTGTGTCGGAGCAAAGATGGAAAGATCCCGGGCCTGATCAGTGGCGAAATAACCAGAAGCGATCCAGGTCGGTGAAATGCCAGTAAATTGATAATGGCCCTCTGCAGATCCCGTGTCCACCGGCAGTGAGTTGTGTGAAATGAGCAGCGCTCCATGCTGGCACAATGCAACCGTCTGTATATGGCCCTCTAACGATCCCAGGCCACCCAGCAGTGAATTAAGCTGGGCTCCAACAGAGAAAGTGAGCGCAGCATGCAGGAGCATGTCTAGTTTCCCCCAACAGAGAAGGTGAGCGCAGCATGCAGGAGCATGTCTAGTTACCACCAACAGAGAAAGTGAGCGCAGCATGCAGGAGCCTGTCTAGTTTCCCCCAAATAGAAAGTGAGCGCAGCATGCAGGAGCATGTCTACTTTCCCCCAACTGAGAGAGTGAGCGCAGCATGCAGGAGCATGTCTAGTTTCCCCCAACAGAGAAAGTGAGCGCATCATGCCGGAGCATGTCTAGTTTCCCCCAAATAGAAAGTGAGCGCAGCATGCAGGAGCATGTCTAGTTTCCCCCAACACAGAAAGTGAGCGCAGCATGCAGGAGCATGTCTAGTTTCCCCCAATAGAGAAAGTGAGCGCAGCATGCAGGAGCATGTCTAGTTTCCCCCAATAGAGAAAGTGAGCGCAGCATGCAGGAGCATGTCTAGTTTCCCCCAACAGAGAAAGTGAGCGCAGCATGCAGGAGCATGTCTAGTTTCCCCCCAATAGAGAAAGTGAGCGCAGCATGCAGGAGCATGTCTAGTTTCCCCCCAATAGAGAAAGTGAGCGCAGCATGCAGGAGCATGTCTAGTTTCCCCCAACAGAGAAAGTGAGCGCAGCATGCAGGAGCATGTCTAGTTTCCCCCAACAGAGAAAGTGAGCGCAGCATGCAGGAGCATGTCTAGTTTCCCCCAACAGAGAAAGTGAGCGCAGCATGCAGGAGCATGTCTAGTTTCCCCCAACAGAGAAAGTGAGCGCAGCATGCAGGAGCATGTCTAGTTTCCCCGAACAGAGAAAGTGAGCGCAGCATGCAGGAGCATGTCTAGTTTCCATCAACAGAGAAAGTGAGCGCAGCATGCAGGAGCATGTCTAGTTTCCCCCAACAGAGAAAGTGAGCGCAGCATGCAGGAGCAAGTGAGCGCAGCATGCAGGAGCATGTCTAGTTTCCCCCAACAGAGAAAGTGAGCGCAGCATGCAGGAGCATGTCTAGTTTCCATTAACAGAGAAAGTGAGCGCAGCATGCAGGAGCATGTCTAGTTTCCCCCAACGGAGAAAGTGAGCGCAGCATGCAGGAGCATGTCTAGTTTCCCCCCAATAGAGAAAGTGAGCGCAGCATGCAGGAGCATGTCTAGTTTCCCCCAATAGAGAAAGTGAGCGTAGCATGCAGGAGCATGTCTAGTTTCCCCCAATAGCGATAGGGAGCGCAGCATGCAGGAGCATGTCTAGTTTCCCCCAACAGAGAAAGTGAGCGCAGCATGCAGGAGCATGTCTAGTTTCCCCCAACAGAGAAAGTGAGCGCAGCATGCAGGAGCATGTCTAGTTTCCCCCAACAGAGAAAGTGAGCGCAGCATGCAGGAGCATGTCTAGTTTCCCCCAACAGAGAAAGTGATCGCCGCATGCAGGAGCATGTCTAGTTTCCCCCAACAGAGAAAGTGAGCGCAGCATGCAGGAGCATGTCTAGCTTCCCCCAATAGCGATAGTGGGCGCAGCATGCAGGAGCATGTCTAGTTTCCCCCAACAGAGAAAGTGAGCGCAGCATGCAGGAGCATGTCTAGTTTCCCCCAACTGAGAAAGTGAGCGCAGCATGCAGGAGCATGTCTAGTTTCCCTCAACGGAGAAAGTGAGCGCAGCATGCAGGAGCATGTCTAGTTTCCCCCAACAGAGAAAGTGAGCGCAGCATGCAGGAGCATGTCTAGTTTCCCCCCAACAGAGAAAGTGAGTGCAGCATGCAGGAGCATGTCTAGTTTCCCCAATAGAGAAAGTGATCGCCGCACGCAGGAGCATGTCTAGTTTCCCCATCCATTCAGCCCATAGCCCTCTGACCGTGGCCATGGGTGGTGAACCTACCAGAATTGAAAGCATCTACACAGCTGGGCATCGATAATGCTATAAGACTATTGCGTCACCAATACACACCAGACAGATGTGCCAGAGCTGAAGTGCCACCCCCTCACACCCTGAATGTCCAGGATAGAGAAACAGAAAGCGCTCTTGAATCAGAACCTACGAAAGAAAAGGAATGCATGTAACATACATTCTGGATGCAGCATTCTCAGCCCAGCAGTAAACGAGCAAACCACCTCCAGGTATACTGAGCACGCCAGACAAAGGTTCCCGGGGCAGGTTGGCGGTGTGAAACGGACCCTACCCCAAGATAGGAGTGGGAAATAGGCAATGGAAGAACTGAACTGGCACATGCCAAATGCAAAAGCGCATGAGGATTGCAGCTCAGGGTGTGAGTGATTGTGGCCCTCCGATGCTTGCAGTGTTATACCAACAGCCCCTGCCTGGGGGAGAGCAAGTAAATGTTGTGCACCTGTACTTGGAGCAAGTATAACAGAAGAAGCAACAACTTTGCTGTGCCACTGCACAAAGGCATTCAAATGTTATGCTCGAGTTGTCAAAAGCCATTGTGCCGATCAACTGACAACTGATCAATGTTTTGCAACGATATCTGTAGAAATGACCGAATCCCAAAAACATGAGGAAGAAATGACCACATTTTTTTGAACGTTTAAAAAAAAATGTTGGGTCTTTAAATTAAAATATAGGTGTAGAGTGGGTAAGGGTATTAGTTAAGGTAGGGGAGTGAGCAGGGGGTGGGCAGGAAGGCTCCCCCCCACATTATTATTATTTTTTTTTTAAAGTGCAAAAGCAAGTAGGAATTTTGTTTTTAGAAAACTAAACAGTAATTTCTTTTGTTTTTTCAAATTCGGTTAAATCATGGACAACCTTTTGCAAACTGCAGTGTTTTCTGACTCTCAGTGTCCTCGGATTCTGCTCAAACATCAAGTGATGAGAATGTGGACAGAAAAGATGGCCAGAAAGAAGTTTGAAAGATCGAGCTCTGCTCAGGATGGTATCAGGTAATATTATCCCCATATATAAGGTCGCCGTATATAATATCGCCGGGAAAAGGTTGTGGCAATATTATATGGGTAACATATATATATTGAGAGAGGGGCAGCAAAAAAACTTTTTTTTAAAAGAAAAGAAAAAAAAAAGGGTTTGGGGGTTGCAGGGGTGTCCCCCGCATGTTCCATGCAATAATGTCCCCACAAAAAACGGCAATTTTTCGGCGGCATTTTTGCATGGCGATATTTTTGAGGGGACATTATTACATGGAACCCTCAGGATAGTACCCAATAATCATCCAATTCAGTAGAGGATGAGAGATGTAGAAGGCACATTTATTGCCGGTGGCAGTATTCTTTCTACATCCAGGGTATTCCTGCCAGGGGGAAGCAGAAGAGTGGCTGGTGGTACTCCAGCAAGGAGACCCAGCAGATGGGTAATTTGAGGGTTGCAGCTCCACAGGAGTGCTTGTGCGCCCTTTGATGCTGGCTTTTTCTTGCCAATTTACCCTTCCTGGTGGAGTATAAGCAGTGGCCCAGACACCCTGTCAACTGTCTCCTGCCAAAGACTCCTGCCTAGGGGATGGAGAGACTGAGGACGGCCTACTGCTGCAGTGGGAAGACACATGACTCCTGCATTGGGGAGTGTGGCCCATACACCATGCCACCATTGTTTCACTACCCCACACCAGCGGCAAGGATGTGACTCCTGCTTGCGGCATGGTTCGGCTTCTATGAGGGCGGCATACCAACATGCCGGCACGGACATTGGTGCGGCCCTCCACCAAGAGGGTGCTTGTGTGGCCAAGTATGGGGGGTGAATAACATGCTGCCACCCCATGCCCTGTCAACATCCAGAGGCATTCCCGCCTGGGGAGCCGGAATATGGAATAGCCTAGACACTGATCTACCAGTTTCTAACTGCCTGCCCCAAAATCAAGGGACTATGCCAATGTGGCCCCCGGTGCGTCTTTGCTCGCCGATGAACTGTGCTATCGACTCTCCTGAGCTGATACTAGTGCAAGTTTGAACTGGTTTCCTGCAGCCCTGCAGATGCTTAAAGAGGACTCAGTAAACATGTATTTAGATGCTGTGATCCTGAACATTGCTTATATGCTTAAAGTGATCCCAGTTAAAATGTATGCAAAGCTGTGCTCCCGCAGTGCGTCGGTATGCTGTGTATGGTGCCAGTAGCTGACAATGGTATTATTTGGTGGTTGAAGTTCTGTTTATCCCATGTGTAATAAAGTGTTTAGACCATCATAGAGATGCCAACAGACTTTCAGCAGTCCACCAACCCTGACTGGCACACGCCAAATGTTTTGCAGCATGCTTGATATGATATATGTTTGCAACTATGTGAGTCCCAATCTATGTGGTCATTCTTTTTCTACAATTCCCAAGTGGTCTAAGTATTGTCATTTTGTAATGGGGGGTAATCAGTTAATAGTCAGTTATATTTGTTTTTGTTCGTTATGAAAAAGGAGGAGTTTTGTGTGGCCCTCCTAAGTGTATAGCCCTTTTAAGAGGTGTCATGACGCAGACATGCTAATAAAAGGAGCTCCTGCACGGACGTGCATAAGAACGGTGGCAGACACCAACAATGGAACTCATGTCTCTGTATCTCATTCATGGGCCTGCAGGCCTCACCATGAGACCACAGTCCTGTGGTCCTAGCCTGCAGGCCAACACCGTGTGATCAGCATGGTGCCCTGGGTCCACACAGACCACTCCACAATCATGGATGCTCCCGGCATCCACAGCGCCTGGGCACTCCAGGCCCGTGCCTGCATGTCCTAGCAGGGTCATCCCAGCAACCAACCAAGGTGCTGGCTCCCCAGCACTGTGGGCCGGCTCCTGTGAGCACGTCATGCCCCACACCTCTGGGAGGGTATAGTGCATGTGCGAAAAATGAGCAAAAAGAACATGGTGCTGATGCGCGGCCATTATGGACACTCACTTCCATTACCGCAATGAAAGCAATGGGACAACATTCAATCCAAAGGAGGTGGTTTAGCATTTATATTTAAGAGTTCTCTCAATCTAAGAGTTGCTAACAATCACCAGCTGCCATCTGCTGAACTACTCACAATTAAACTCCCAATCTCACCCAATCATACCGCCCTTGTGTACCTCATCTATCGGCCACCTGGTCCCACGTCCACATTCATAGAAGACATCTCTTCCATCCTAGCCTCTAGCACCAAGCCTAAATCCCAAATTATCCTACTTGGAGACCTTAACCTAGGATATCTCGACACAAACGACACTAAAGCTTGTGACCTTGCCAACGTTCTATCCGACTTTGGCCTAACCCAGCATGTCAAGGTACCCACCCATATCAAAGGCCGCACATTAGACTGGGTCTCAGACTTGAATTGCGCACTAAACATAACCTCTGTGCTACCATGTGCTTGGTCTGACCATCACAAAATAACATTCTCCCTCAATTCTTGCCCACCTGTGCACAAACCTTGTACTGTGCCACCCACACTTACTCGCAACAAGAAGGATATTACAACTGAGAAACTACTCCCACTCATCCTCCCACTTTTAAACTCTGTCTCCACAACTTGTGCGGACCCTACCGTCCTTGTGGACACTTACAATCGTGCTATGTTAAAAGCACTGGACACCATTGCACCTCTCAAACAGCGCAAAGAAAAACCACGCAACCACCTCAACTCCTGGTTCACCCCACACCTACGTGAACTTAGGAAAGACAAGCGTAAAGCCGAGACCCTCTGGAGAAATTCACCCACACCAGCAAATAAAATCAACCTTCTAACCATCACCCTCTCGTATAAAGAAGCCATACTAGCAGCAAAAAAAGAAGTTTACAATAATAGAATCATGCAGGCTCATTCCAATACCAAGGAACTCTTTAAAATTCTTAAGGAATTAGAGTCCCCAGCTGCTCCCCTTGACACTTGCACCCCGGACACCGAATGGTGCGCCAACATTCAAAAAGCTCTACTCAACAAAATCACCACTCTCCAAACCAAAATCAACACAAAGAAAAACTATCTCCTTGACTCAGTAGGTAATTCCCTTCCCGCCAATCTCTCCTCCCACAATCACCACCTCAAACCTTTCAGTTTCTCTCCACTAACCATTAAGGAAGTGGAAATTATCATCAAGAAGTTAAAGCCATCTAATTGTCAAGGCGATGCCTGCCCAGCTCCGATCGTACAAGAAGCAGCGCTTGAGCTCGCCCCCTTTATCACCACCCTTATCAACTCCTCCTTTAAATCTGGCATAGTACCAGATAACCTCAAGGATGCTTGGGTAATCCCCCTAATCAAAAAACCTAACCTAGACCCTAACATTCCTACCAACTATAGGCCCATCACCACGGTACCATACCTTCTAAAAATTTTGGACCGGGCGGCATACATCCAAATTCAAAGCTATCTTGACAAGAACAACCTACTACGACTTAGGCAATCCGGTTTTCGGCCGAGACACGGCACAGAGACCGCTCTTATAGACCTAAAAACACAAATTGAGGATCTGAAAGACAAGGGCAAACAAGCGATCCTACTCCTCCTAGATTTATCAGCCGCTTTTGATCTGGTAGATCACCAAATCCTTTGCCAGCACCTTATAACGGCTGCCCATTTCTCTGAAGCAGCTACCTCCTGGATCAGTTCATTCCTTGCAAACAGATCCATGAGAGTCTTCTCATCTCATGCCGCCGCTGACCCAGCACATGTTCCTTGCGGTGTCCCACAAGGCTCATGCGTATCACCCACGCTTTATAATATCTTTACGAAACCACTCTTTGATATTCTTGACCATCTGGGTGTCACCTATACAAATTATGCGGATGACACCCAGATACTCATTCCTATAACGGGTGACTACGTAACTGACGTTAAAGCTCTCAATGCAGTTTACACCGTCATCCAGGCGTGGATGGCCCACCACGGTCTCTGCCTCAACGACGAGAAGACTGAGCTACTCATCTTAGGCTCCCAATCTAAACTTGCAAAACTTGGCAGCAAATATGAGGCTTTCAACATTGATGGCAACATTATTAAGGTCTCCAACGTTACTAAAACACTGGGAATCTACCTAGACTCCACCCTCTCACTCACCAGACAAACTAACTCAGTAGCCTCAGCATCGGCTTACACGTGCAAACTAATCACTGCCTGCCGTCCTTTCCTAACTCTGGGCCAACTGCCTGATCCTTGCCAGAACCCTTATTTTATCCAAAATTGATTACTGTAATGCCCTGTACCTCGGAACTAATCAAAGAAACATCGACAAACTTCAGGTAACCCAGAATAACGCCATTAGGGCTGCTCTCAACATTCCTAGGCGCACCCACATCTCTTCCACGAGACGGAACTTGCGATGGCTTTCTATCCCACAGCGTATTGCCTTCAAAACTCTTATCTTAAGTTACAAAGCACAGAACAACGCAGCACCAGCGTACTTGTCAGAGCGCTTTACACAACACACAGCCCACAGACCACTAAGAGCTGCGCAAGCACATACACTAATTATTCCCTGCTTTAAACTACAGACTGCCAGAGGCTCAAGCTTCCCGGTACTGGCCGCTAAGCTCTGGAACTCACTACCCAATGACCTCAGGAACGTCCCCTCCCTCCAATCCTTCAAACACAGAACAAAACAATGGCTCTATGAGCAAGACGAAGAGCTGACCACCATGTGGTAATCATCCATTGCATGCTCTACAACCCCATCCACTGTTGTATTTATTGTGACTACTCTCTATGTATGCTTATTTACTATGCAATTTGTAATCTATCTTTCTGTAAAACTTTGTAACCCTTCTAAACATGCGCCCTGATGCCTTTGGGCTGGTTGCGCAATATAAATAAAATAAATACAAATACAAATACGTTCTCGTGGGCCCAATAAATAGATGTGCATTTCTGCAACAGAGGCAAGGTCACATAATAATGTTAGTTGAATTAACCGTGGAAAATAGTTCTTGTATTGTCTGCTGAAGGACGAGCCAGGAGGGGGGTAGGAGCATTCTGCAGGTGCAGTGATAATGGGACTGGGAAAGAAGGTAAGGGAAAGAAGCCAGGTTTCTCCACTACTAGCTGGAAATGTCCACTCTTGGCACCTCATGCTTATAGTCTGCTCTTTGGCCGAGGGCAGCCTGGTAACCATTGCCGGGCAGGGATTCCCCCATAAAAAGAAGAGGTATTCCTCTTGGGAAAGCAGATAGAATTGGACCCCCAGGTGATGCAGTCTCGCTGAGAGGGAGGACGCTCCACACCAGATCCCGTTAGTACGATTGATCTCTCTGCCTACCTGCTCTGGGACTAAGCAGTGTTGTGCGGGTTGAGATGACGGTGTCTTCTGCAACCATTATAACAGTGTTGCTCTTTTTCTATTCTTATATGTAATAGAGGATATGTTATGTGTGTATGTATAAAGAGTGAATAAAGGGCCTATATCGAGCCACTTTATATTCATATAACCGGTGATTCATGTGTGCTCTGTTTGGCTGTCGGAGTCCAATAATTGTCTTGTTGGGTTCGGGGAGAGCGAGGGGTGCATTTTTGAGGCCCCTACATGTGCCCAGAAGAGTAAAGCCAAAAGCAAGACAGAGGGACATTTTCTCACAGAAATCAGGAGAATGAATGTTTCTGATGGTTTTGCATTGGGGTATGAATTCTTTTAGGAGGGAGAAAGTAAATAATAGCAACATTGTCGTTTACAAAAATCATGTGTCTCCCGCCTAAATTGGGATGCCTGTATTTGGTGAACGTATGCTTTAGCTAAGTAACGTACATGTCAAACCCTCCCGAGTTAGGCGCGAGACTCCCGATTTTTCTATACAAAATATTGCTCTACTTCCTTTTCTCCTGCCTAATATAATTCCTAACCCTGATGCAAGACTATGGGGAAACTCATTTCTCCCAATTTCCATTGCAAAATCTCCCATGCTTTAGAATGTTGGCACATATGAAGTAAGGGTAGCGTCTATTGCAGTTTGGGCCAAACCGTCTTAATCTGCATACTCCACCATTTCAGAGCCCATGCAGGTGAAATCATATTTAGAGGAAACCCGGCCATTGAAATCTATGGGCAGGCACGAGACTGGCCTACAGTTGACCACTGCCCTGTATTTTGCGGGACTGCCCCGATGTACAGGGGTATGTCCCGCATCCTGCACGCAATCCGTGTGGGACAGTAAAAAGTCACGACCGTGTGAGGTGAGAGGTATGGTTAACATCCTGTAAGAGATGCAAATGGTTGTTGAATGAATGGCAAGGGATCATACGACTGCATATTGTGTGAAATAATCACTTGAGCAATTGGCCCCATATTGTGTTGCATTTACTTTCACTGAAGTAAGATTTGTTTAGGTTTATGTGTGTATTCAGGCTGCAGCCATATGTTTCCTTTCAGGATAGGGGCAGGTCATCTATACACATATTCATTGTGCCCGACATGTGCATAGGTTTGCAGGATTTTACCATGATGTTCCTTTCAGGATAGGGACAGTGCATTGTAAGAAACTCTGGAGCAAAGGGCAATGTCCAAACATAAAATGAACTGAGAAAAGCCAATCACAATTCATGTCTCCTGTTGAACTGCACATCTTACTAGATGCCTTGATGAAGTCTTGCCTCTGTAAGATGCGAGGTGCAAATAACGGCGTGCGGACTCAAGACATTTTTTTAAAAGTGAATTTCAAAAGACTGAGAATCCAGAGGGTGTCTAACCTGCTAGTGCCTGGAGATCTCTCTCAGGTGGCCAGGCCACGATCATCGCCTTTGGATCCAGGCCCTGGGGTTGGACCACCAGTGCAGGAGGATCACCTAGGTGAGGGGTCGTCAGGGAGTGGGGGGAGGCAACCGCTGGTGAGACGCGGTATTCCCCCCTTTTTTGTTCATCTACCCCATCCTATTTTGTAGGATTTTCCAAAGTCCCAACTCCCCCCCTTTTTTTACACAAACACTGGACTGAGGAAGAGGGTGACTGAGAGTAACCAGACTAAGGGCCTCAATACACGGAAGGCGGTAAGGGTTAACGGTCACCGGTAATGGTACCGGTGACCGTTAACCCTTACCGCCTTTCTACGAGGTCCATTAGCGGGCTGCGTTAAAAACCAACCCGCTAAGGGACCTTGGTGCTAATTACGGCACCGCAAATTTGCGGTACCATAATTAGCACCTTCCCCATTCGCATTATGCCCTATGGGGCAAAAATGGGAATGGGGAAGGGCAATGGTGGAAGGGGGAATTACCGCCCCGCCAACCTTGGAATAGGGTGGTAATTCCCCTTTCCACCAAGGCGATGCCGTTTTTTTACCGGCATGGACCAAGGTGCTATTAGCACCTTGGTCCACCACCTACCGTGTAATGAGGCCCTAACTCTCTCACATCGTACTGGACATGTCCCATTAATTGGGTCAAGCAAAGTCAGGCACTTTACGCTAAGTGCATACACCTGATACCAGTTAGCTCTTCTCACAAGAATCCAAGGCAACACCTAAAGACACACTATGAGCAAGGCGGAACACAGGTACGAGCAGAACTTTTGGGGTGGAGCAGAGCATCGGACCAAGGGAATAGAGCAGTGGGCTGAAAACCCCAAGGGTTCCCTACTGGAGGTCGTTGCCTCCAACAGACCACGAAAGACACGTGGAGAAGGCCAGATCCCACAAGTGAAGATTTCATTGTGTTTCAAGGATGCCAGCGACCCCCAAGGTGAATGCCAGAGTTGGGGAGGCACAGCCAAGCCTGTGGCACTAACCTTGACACTTGAATTGGAAATAGCAAAACAAGAAAGAAGCACACACAGCCAGTGAGTTGGCAAGTGACATGAGAGACTGGTGTGTGTTAAAACGAATGTAGTAGCAATATTATTTTTTATTTTTTATTTTATATAAACATACAGTTTTAACACTAAAACTTGGGTTTCTTTACCCATGTCCCAACATTATATTACAAGTGAAAGCTGCACGCATGTGGATGAGATGCGAAGAAAGGCAGACCTATGAATGAACTTTGAAGTAAAAGGCAGCTGTGAGATCAGCGATACTAAGTAACAGAGTGGTCCGGCAAAGGGAAGTAGTCTGTTCGAAAGTCTCAGTGAAAGGTACATTGTTTGAAGCTATAAAGTGAACAAAATGCAAAAGAGAATTAAGCAAGAGTAAATGTGAACCTTGAGTCGAAGTGGTCCTCCGGTGGTCTGTAAAAAGAGCCACACACATTTGAAAGTCTTCGACATCCATAAGGGGTCCGAGCCTGATTGAAGGTAAACCGAAGTACAAGCTTGGGGAGGGGAGCCGGCCTGTCAAGTTTGTGTTTAACTGTGATGTGAGAGGTCTGAGCCATCCAGAGGGGGACCAACGTGATCTGTGTGCTGTAAGGTCTGAGCCGGGCAAAGAGGGACCGTTGTGAACTTTTACTTGACTTTCAAAATTGAATTGCAAGGTAGAGACTTTGGGCCTCATTACGAGCCAGGCGGAGGACCATGGTGCTATTAGCACCATGTTCCATGCCGGTGTCCGCCATGGCGGAATGGGGAATTACCACCCCATTCCGAGGTTGGTGGGGCGGTAATTCCCCATGCCGCCATGGCCTTTCCCCATTCCCATTTTTGGAATGGGGAAATGCACTTTCCATGTTAAACATAGCATGTCGTAGCTTTTGATTTCAAAACTTTTGTTTCAAAACTTTGGCTATTTGAAATCTTTTGATTCGAACAAATGACCATAAATCCTTAAATAGAGGAGTAGAAAGGCAAAGCTTATTTAGAATATGTACAGAAAAGATCACAAGTATTCTTAGACAGTGCAGATACTTTGAGTTCACCAGAAGAGTCAATGCAATTCAATAGTTTACGAACAAAAGAAACACATGAGGGGTCACAAGATGATCAGGCATGAAAGTTGCAAAAGTTGTATGAAATTTTGTCGAATGAGATAATTTATCTCGATCGGGTTTTCACAGTACCTTTTAAATGAAGAAAAGGTGCAGCTGAAGATTATTGTTCTTGGCAGTTCCTGCAGATCTCGCTGTTCCTGAGCCTCAGTCGTGGGGACAAGAGGGAGGGCGTCGGGGGACTCCAGCACTGCACAGGGACAAGTCCACAAGCTGGAAAACTGATTCCGGGTAGCTTTTCCTTAAAGCCCACAAGCTGGTGTCCTTCTCCCTGGTTAATCTTAACCAGCCTTGAGAACGGTATCCAGGTGGCTTACGAGTTGATTGGTCCTACCAACTCAAAGGAAAAAGTTGTCCTTGAAGGGGCTTCTCTGTCGAGGGAGTTTCAGGCTATTCGGACCTGCAGCAGGGCTTCACCGGGCAAACCAAAGGTCCAGGAGTTGCAGCAGTCATCTTCCTTCAGCTCGTCTTTGGTTTCTTTCATTCCAGTGGTCGACTGCCTTCCAGGCCTTGAGAATCGCCTTTTATCCAGTTTCCTCCCATTAATTCCAGCCTAGAAGCCTCTCCCCCAGCAGGGTGGCTGTCCTTGCAGGACAGTGAGCCAGCCAATCACGCCAGAGTACATTCGGGTCTCCTAGGAGACTAAGCACAGGGAGTTTCGGGCACCTCCCTCACTTCCTGCCCACCCCAGACACTCCGGCACCAGAGGCGGTCTTCAGTACTGAAGCCCGCCAAAGGCGATGGAACAAAGGGACCAACCCTGGTTTGGCACGCAGAGTCAAACACTAGAAGGACCTTTCCAAAAAGAAATGATTAAAAAAGAAGACCAGGACCTGTTTAGACAAAGGGGGCTCAGACGCCATCTTGAAAAACATGGCTCTGGTGGATTTTAGCTACCGGAGCTACGAATAGTTCGCAGTCGGAAAAAATCATTGTAATACCACTGCCACCAGCCATTCTGAGAGGAAAGGGTAGCATTTGATTGCTACATGAGTTTCTAGACTCGGGGGACAATAGGTACCCCCTCCAGCACTCTGTTGTAGGACAGGGTGTGCTGGATCTAGGAATTTAAAAAGACTAGTAATGCCAATTTAACTTTACATTCTCTGGGAAACAGTAGTTGATCCCAGAGAAGGTATCTAAACCTTGGGAGAGCCTGTAAGGCTTCCCTGTGTCACTGCAATGAGGGTGCTGAGTGACACATGAAGAGATGATGCTTATGGAGTTGTCTAAAACGCCACAATCAAAGAACACACAAATAAAAACACATCAAAATACATGAGAGAGTGGGAAAAGAAGGGTCACACACTCTCCAGGTAAAAAATGAAACCCCATAAAATCCAACAAAGTTGCTGAGGGACTCTAAGGTGAAGGGAATTAGCACATTTTTGAGAATTATCCCAACAATATCTAGTTACAATAATAGTGCTAATGCCTTTTTGTGACTTATTTCTCATAATAGAAATAATTTCACTTTACAGGAGAGTGTGAGAGCATTCATTGAGTTTTCGTAATTTACAATCAAGTCAGAAGCATTAATGAATGCGCGTTAAGGGTTATGTATCTATATACATTATTGTATATTGCCTTAATGTACATGGTGCATGTTATGATAAGGAATGGTTTGGGAGGTGTTTGAACAGTAGACCATCAATAAATTACATGACATTAGTAAATCAGCCCTGTGTAGATGGTGAGGGTCTAACCCACTACTGCAGAGGTTTGTTGCCAACTCTCTTTTGATGCATAGTGACGGGTAAATACTTTCCTCTACCTCTATTCCTACCAGGGCCCCTGCTGAGGGACAGGGGGTCTAGCACACTCCCCTTGGGGTGGACGAAAGGCTCTGTGAGGAAGAGGTGATAAGACTCGCGTCAGAAAGCCATCGCAGAGTTCGCATGAAGGGACCACCTGGGTCCATGTTTTGTAGAAAAAGTGGGCTCCTTTATTGTGTGCAGCCAAATCCAAAGGGCATTGGTAAGGATTGTCATCAAGTGCTGATGCATAACACGTTTCAGAAAGTAGTGATGGAACCCGTGCATGTGCAAATGTGACCACTGGATATCAGGGTATAGCAAAAACACAAGAACATGAGCCTCATTACGAGTTGGGCGGTAAGTACCGGTCATTACCGGCATGGAGCAAATACTGTGTCCGTGCTGGCAATAGACTGCTAAAAGCGGCCTATTACGAGTACGCGGGCACAAACTTTGCGCTATGCCGGTAATGACCCCACCGCCATGCCGTAAAAGGGCGAAAAATCTCCCTTTCCGGCATAGTACAAAGTGCAAATAGCTCTACCGGCATCCAAGCCATCGGCATTAGCGGTGACCGTTAATAGCAGTCACCGCTAATAAGCGGAACCGGAAGTAGCGTCATCGCACAGGAACAGGAAAGAGCACGGCGGCCATCTTTAAAAACACAATCCATTGCCATTCACCACAACTAGGAGCCATCTGACCCCCAGAACTCTACCACACCTCCAGCACTACCTGCTGGATCCTACCATGCCGAAATCAGTGACAAAAAAAAACAGATTGCCTGCGCAAGGAGCGCTTCTCCCGAGAGGAGTTGACCATGCTAGCGGAGACACTGCAGGAACATGCAGATATGGTCTTCTCCACCGACATGTCCCGACCAGCTCTGCAGCGCAAGAAGCAGATTTGGGCTGAAGTTGCCAAAAAGTAAGTGCCGTTGGCACTACACCTCGCACTCCCAAAGATGTCCGTAAGCGCTGGGACGATCTGCGTTTACGCATGCGGAGCATCCTCTCTGCCAACCGCAACCTGGGGATGGCGACAGGCGGAGGTGCGGACTGCCCCATCAAGTTGCAACCATGGGAGGAGATATGCACCAGCACCATAGGGACGGAGGCAATTGAGGGAGTGGGGGGACATGGAGCGAGGAGCCCCGTCATCAGCAGATGCAGGTAGGTGTCCCAAATGAAACAATGCTAATACCAACACGATGTCCACCTGAACTGACAGTGCAATGATGTAGAGCAGGGTCCACCAGACACATATGTACAAGACTGCCTACAGGCAGTGCATAGCATCATCTTGTCCACATGCATAATGTACCCCATTATGTGTCTCAACCCATGCGCTTCCATGCATCACCCACCCAAAAGCCAAGCAACCCATATGACACTACCCCAATGTCAATCAACTGCCATTTCAGATGAATGCAGCCACACCAATGCATGCCTGGTGCCTATAGACCCATCACTAACCTTCTCGCTCTATTGGTCCCCCACAGGCACGCATTCAGACAGTGGTGACGAGGACACTAGGGAGGATGATGCCACACCACGAAAGAAGGCCAGGGGCAAGGAGGGACAACACCGCCCCTCGACTTCAAGGGGTAGAGGCCAACCTGCAACACTGCGGAAGCGCAAGAAAACCCCAGAGGCCACAGTACCAGTGTGCACTACAGCCCCCACAACAGCACCCACACCAGCCACAAGCACCCAGGAGCCAGTGGCAGAAGGCACTGCATCGGCTGCCAGCAGCACAGTGGGGGAGACAGCTGCCACAGCAGCCATGTCAGACGATGAGGGAGATGTTCAGCCGCATGCCGCAACTGCCGCCACAGGCCCCCTGCATTCTCCACAACATTCCCTGTGCAGCATGCACGGGCTGTCTCCTGGGGATTCATGGCCCGGCAGTTTCAGCCCCACACCACCTAGCCATGAGGAACAAACCCAGTTGGAAACCGCTCACACACCCACCACTGTTCCAACCATACAAGAGGGGATCAGGGCTATACAGAAGCGCCAGGAGGAGCTGACAGGGCTGTTGACACAGCATATCATGGAATGTGGCCGGGCAAAGGATGACATTAGGGAATGTGCTGCATCCTTGAAAACAGCAATGGAGACCACCTCGAAGGACATTTGCGCCGAATTGGCTGCAGTGCGGCAGGTCCTTTCCGAAAGGGTGGCAGCAATGCAGGCCATGCGTGCGCCACAGTTGCCAGAACAACCTGGGACATCTTCAAACACAAGGTCAACTAGGACCAGCCCCGTGCGTAGGTCTGGCCAGAACCTGCACAGATCTGACAGGGGTGCTCCTGGTGCAGGAAGAGGGGGAGGGCTATAGGTACGGCCAGGCATACTGGTCCCATGTGGACGAATGGAGCACGTCAGTGCACACCATGTGTGGGGAAGTCAAGGGGGGAGGGGAAGGGGGGAAGAGGGCGTGTGGGTGAGTTGAGGGGGGAGGGGGGAGAGGGTGTGGGGGGGAGTTGAGGGGGAGAGGGTGTGTGGGGGAGTTGAGGGGGAAGGGGGGGAAGAGGGTGTGTGGGGTGGAGGGCTTGTGCACTTTGTTATATTTCTTAAATACACCTGTTGGGAAATCAAAACACATGTGCGGACATTGCTTAGTGTGTACGTGTGCTTGATTGGTGAACAGTCTACAGTGTCCATGTCCCTGACACACCCAGTGCTCTGAGTGCCACCTCCATGTCACACTCCCCATCCATGTGTGCTAGAAACATTGGTTGATCAGAGTCTGACGCATGGCACGTCCCTCCTGTGCATCGCTGCCTCCCTGAACTGCAGCCCCATCTCCACCTTCCTCATCCTCATCGTCAGGTGGTTGCAGTTCAGCATCAGGGGGCAGAGGCACATTCCGTCTGATGCACATATTGTGTAGCATGACACATGCCATGACGATCTTGGCCACCTTCTCATGGCCGTACAGGAGTTCCCCACCAGATCTGCTAAGGAGGCGAAACCGTGCCTTCAAGAGGCCAAATGTCTGCTCAATCACCACACGGGTACGTGTATGCGCACAATTGTAGTCCTCCTCATGCCTGTTCTGTGGGTTATGGACTGGGGTAAGAAGCCACCTCTTCAAGGGATAGCCTGAATCACCTGCATGTGGGCAACAATGTATATGTAATATGGGACCTGTATTAATGACACCATAGCATGCATTTATTTCCTGAATGCAACCACATATCCATGGATGAATGGCGACACACGATGTGACTGCTATGTGTGTATTCCTCTTATGGACAGGGGTGCGTGCCATCGTCTAGTGGGCGCAGGGGGGTTCCTATTCCTTGTGAGTGCTCATGCACTGTGTTAGTCCACGCCGGTTGTTCCCATGATCTGGCTGATGTGCAGTCATTTGTATGCTTTCCTCCTGTCACCGTTGATGGCAGCCCCATGATGATCTCACTATGCACAACAAATGGTGACATGCATTTTTGTTGGACCTCGGTTTGAGTGTAGTGGTGTATTAATGTATTTGGCCCTCATGTGACTCCTTTGTACGCAGTAATGGTATTTGGTGCTGTGTATTGGCCATACTAATAGCTTGTAGCTGCATTGTGTTGCGGGGGATATGGTCTACTTGAGTACAGTGCATATGTTGATGGCTATGGAATGGTTGTAACACTGCATCATTTACATGGTAGGGCAGCTTACATCTTGCATTATGGGGTCAGGTGTCAGGTCTGGGCTGCTTTGAGGTATGAGCATGGTCCATTCTCTAAGGCACTCTCAGCCAGGTGAAGTATGCATCTTCCCCCGGCCCCCATCTCAGCCAGGTGAAGCATGCATCTCTCCCCCCCCCCCATCTCAGCCAGGTGAAGCATGCACCCCCCCATCTCAGCCAGGTGAAGCATGCATCTCTCCCCCCCCCATCTCAGCCAGGTGAAGCATGCATCTCTCCCCCCCCCATCTCAGCCAGGTGAAGCATGCATCTCTCCCCCCCCCCATCTCAGCCAGGTGAAGCATGCATCTCTCCCCCCCCCCATCTCAGCCAGGTGAAGCATGCATCTCTCCCCCCCCCCATCTCAGCCAGGTGAAGCATGCATCTCCCCCCCCCCATCTCAGCCAGGTGAAGCATGCATCTCTCCCCCCCATCTCAGCCAGGTGAAGTATGCATCTCCCCCCCCCCATCTCAGCCAGGTGAAGCATGCATCCCCCCCCCATCTCAGCCAGGTGAAGCATGCATCTCCCCCCTCCATCTCAGCCAGGAGAAGCATGCATCTCCCCCCCCCCCCCATCTCAGTCAGGTGAAGCATGCATCTCTCCCCCCATCTCAGCCAGGTGAAGCATGCATCTCTACCCCCCATCTCAGCCAGGTGAAGCATGCATCCCCCCATCTCAGCCAGGTGAAGCATGCATCTCTCCCCCCATCTCAGCCAGGTGAAGCATGCATCTCTCCCCCCCATCTCAGCCAGGTGAAGCATGCATTCCCCCATCTCAGCCAGGTGAAGCATGCATCTCCCCCCCCCCATCTCAGCCAGGTGAAGCATGCATCTCCCCCCCTCCATCTCAGCCAGGTGAAGCATGCATCTCTCCCCCCGCATCTCAGCCAGGTGACGCATGCATCTCCCCCCCCCCCATCTCAGCCAGGTGAAGCATGCATCTCCTCCCCCCATCTCAGCCAGGTGAAGCATGCATCTCACCCCCCCATCTCAGCCAGGTGAAGCATGCATCTCACCCCCCCATCTCAGCCAGGTGAAGCATGCATCTCCCCCCCCCCATCTCAGCCAGGTGAAGCATGCATCTCTCCCCCCATCTCAGCCAGGTGAAGCATGCATCTCTCCCCCCCATCTCAGCCAGGTGAAGCATGCATCTCCCCCCCCCCCCATCTCAGCCAGGTGAAGCATGCATCCCCCCCCGCATCTCAGCCAGGTGAAGCATGCATCTCCCCCCCATCTCAGCCAGGTGAAGCATGCATCTCTCCCCCCCCCCCATCTCAGCCAGGTGAAGCATGCATCTCCCCCCCCCCATCTCAGCCAGGTGAAGCATGCATCTCTCCCCCCCCCCATCTCAGCCAGGTGAAGCATGCATCTCCCCCCCCCATCTCAGCCAGGTGAAGCATGCATCTCCCCCCCATCTCAGCCAGGTGAAGCATGCATCTCTCCCCCAATCACCTACCCACATCGCATTTCCATGAGGCTGACATGCAACTCACCGAGAAGCCATGATCTCTGCCCTGCATGTCGCTCCATGTATCGTGGAGTTCCGCATGACGATAGAATCATGGGTTGATCCGGGTTATTGGGCACAACAATGTGTGATGATCTTGTTTGAGTCGCATACCATTTGCACATTGATGGAGTGGTATAACTTGCGGTTGCGGTACGCTACCTCCATGGCATGTGGTACCACCAATTCCACATGGGTGCAGTCGATGGCGCCAATGCAACTAGGGATGCCGGCCAGTGAATGGAAACCAACTTTGGTGTTTGAGATCTCCTGGGCTGTCCGTGGTAAGAAAATGTGGTTGCCTGTGTGCTTCAGGACGGCATCAAGCACTTGGTTCAGCGTACGTAAGAATAATGGTTGTGATATGCCATGCATGTGCCCCACTGTGTGCTGGTAGATGCCTGTGCCCAGGAAGTGGAGCACAGACACTACCTTCAGTAAGGGTGGAATGGCGGTGCGTATTTTAATCAGGCTGACAATGTTGTCATGTATCATGTCCACAATGGTGGTGATGGTGTCCCGGTACAGACGGTACAGGGTGTGGATCTGCTCTGGGGTTAGATTGAATGGACTGGCTCTGATGCGAGGGATTGGGGGCTGTCAGCGTGGTACCACTGGCTGCACGGGTGGGGCATGCTGGGCCTGCCTCAACCCCATTCTCCTCCTGCGTCTCCTCTGTGCTGCCTGTTGCTGCTGTTGTTGTTGTTGTTGTAGCAGGAGTTGCACTGCAATCATGTCATCCATCCTCAGCATTGATAGTAGTATGGGAATCATTCTGGTGTGTGACTGGGTGTGGGAAGGGGTGGGGTGTGCTCCTTTTGTGCTGGCCCAGTCTTTATTTACTCCACCTGTGCTGATTGTGTGCACCTGTGGCAGTTGGGATCACTGCACATGGCAGTTTACGGGTGGTCCGCGATGCCGGTATTTGCTCCACGGCGGTAAGGTACTTATCGGCCTTCAGTAGGCCGTTATTTGCATGGCCGCCTGACTTGTGATGTCCTCCTGTTTATGCCATGCCGGTATTGCCGACATGACGGGTCGCGTGCCCGCACCCATGTCGCTATTAGAGTCACTGTTAATTACGGTGGCGCTAATAGCGGATTGGCGGGTCATGATCGCCCGGAGCGGTAAGCGATGCCGGTAATCCTTTACCGGCATCGTTATTCACTTACCACCTGGGTCGTAATGAGGCCCATGTCCTTTCCCGATTTCACATGCCCAGAGCCTTCCTCAATAAAAGGAAAAGCCTCATTGCTGAAATAAGCAGCCCCCTTTTGTCGTAGGTGTGATTCACGCTCTCGCCTTAACCGCAGAAGTTGCATGTGCATGACCCTCCCCCCTTGGTTGGTCAGAGTGGCCATAGATTCACAGGCCACATCTATTCAACCAATGGTGGGAAAGAGGGTTAGAAAGAAGTTGTGGATAGCCACAAGGAAATAGGGGAACAGGAAAGAGGTTGTGGGAAAGTACATTGGATAGGTATGGGAGACTGCAGGGAAAGCACCACATTCACACAAACCTAACTCGCTATCCCTAGACCATCTCTACAAGCCTGTCACCTGATACTCTGAATGCATAGCTCATACTCTTGTAATGATACTTTGAATGCCACCTGTGAAACGAATCAAATCTTATACTCTCAGGACTCCTGCATACATGATGTTGCTTATGCGCTGGTGTAGGTTGGTATACAGATAAACAACACCATCACCCACAACATACCATATGTAACACATCATGGAGCCTCATTACGAGTTTGGCGATGTAGTCGTTAATACTGTACCACCACCTTTTTTGGCAGTAAGAGTTACCAACATTTTTTACCACATCACTGAATTCAGAGTTTGAAGGAAAAGTGAAGGATTACCTCCAGCATCAGGCTAGAGGTAGACGTTCCTCCAAAAATTGCCTGAATTATTGTGGCGGAAATACAGCTTGAAGTAATTCCATCGGAATCTCTATGGAGCCATATGGGCTAAAAACATGGTGAATTACACCGCCCTACCACCACTTGTACTCCTGTGGTAACCCAGCACGACCAAGTGGCAGTAACAGTAAACGATGTTGGTGGCCATTCAGCAGATTTACCACTGAATTACCACCTAACTCGTAATGATGCAGCATATCCCTCATAAGTTAGCGAAACCATGATCCGCAAAGTTTAATCTAAGAAAAGAATGGAAAATACAACAAAAACACAAGGTCATTTTCTCGCTCTTCTTATCTCCCACATATTACTGTACATGGGAAAACACACAATACTTGTAACTGCACTTATCTGTGGCACCTGAACCCACAGACGAGCCCAGAGGCAAACGGTCATGGAAGACTGCAAAACGGGCCAGCAGATTTTCATCTGTGCTTGTCACCAGTTATCACCACTGCGGACTAGGTGGGGACGCGTTGACAATTATCAGGTGTTTCCATCACACCATGGCCGGAGCCCTCAGCTTGTTAATTCACTGCCCGACCGAGGTGGGTGCACAAACAGGCAGGGGAATCTGTGATGGGTCAAGAATGCGAGGCAGCCAACTGCAGGGTTTTCGTTTTGGAACAAGCCATTTGAAAAGGATGGATAAGTGCCCCAGTATCCCTACCCTAACAACAATTCCCTACCTAACATAAACTAACAGAAATGATCTAACAAAAAGGATTCTATCCCCAAACACAACAAGCAATACATGGCATTTAACATAAAATCTTAACACTGATTTTCTCCAACAGTTTGTCGTCCCCAAGTCTGGATCTAGGGATTCAATTGAAATGAAGATAAAGTCTTTACATTGTTCCACAAATAACTCCCTGCAGCCAGCAAGGGTAAGGTTTCAATCAGTTCTTCCAATATGGCAACAACACAAAGGTTTGTCAGGGTGGTCTTTCCCCTTTAGTGGTTCCACAAAACAACTTCTTGCTACCAGCGAGACAACGTTTTTTCATTAATTCTTTCAACGATGTAACACAAAGGTCAGTCAGGATGATCTTTCCTTGATTTCTCAAGTTCACAGTAACAGGAATGTATTTTCACAGTTCAGCAAACTCCTTAGCAATAGTTGATTCTCAATTCAACAATTTCCACAGCAGCAGCTTGTGTTTAGTGTGAGGAATTCAACAACAAAGGTTCCAATGTGACTTGGCTTCAATTACGATATCTGTCTGGTTTACTCCCATGCCTGACCTACTCTAAAGTTCCCTTGCCCTGGTCCACTTCCCTGCCAGGACTGATCTAACACTACAACCAACAATTCAAGCAGCTTGTCTTTCAAAAACGCTTTTCTGCTTCACTCCATAAGACTTCTAATATCCTCTTGGCTTAGCCAATAAAGGTTCATCCTCTGCTTCTGTATAACCCATTGACCTTGCCAACACGTCCCCAGCACTTCTGGATAAAGGCCACAGTACCCTCTTGGCTTGTATAGTTATTTCCCTTCTGTCAGTGACTTTCAGCTCAGACAGTCTTAGATACAATGATTCATTCGATTGTGAATGGGGAAGATTACTCGCGAGTGATTCTGCTTATGAGGGCCACCTTAATTGATTAAACAATGGCCCACTACTTTATTTCAACACGCATATGCGATTCTCAGGTACATATTGCTTTAACAAATGTTTAGCTGCAGATAGAATAGTTTCCTTGACTATTCGTGTTCACGGCACAGGGTTTGCCTCTTTATTGAAACTCACTGGTCCTTCAGCTCAACTCCGCTGGACATGCAAATCCTCGAGCTGCACGCTTCGGTAGGGTTCTGATCCCTGCTGCTTCCAGTGCTACGAAGGGGTTTCAGGCTGCCTCTCAGACACTCTGGTGTCTGCACAACACCCGGAGGTAAGTCCTTTTGGGAACGGCCCAGTTCGGCAGCACTTCCTGCTGCACAATCTTTGTAGAAAGAAGCAAGAGCCCCGTTGCCACTCACAAGGCCTCACAGGGCCAGACCCAGGCCCCACAGGGCCAGATCCCAGCCCCACAGGAACAGACCCCAGCCCCACAGGAACAGACCCCAGCCCCACAGGGCTCTCGGTCTTGGCGCACTCCGCTTCCGCTAAGGGTCTGCCACAGCTGCCTCCACTACCACTCCTGCTGCTGATCTGCTACACCTGCCGCTGCATCACATGACTCTCCTGATTCTCCTGCTTCTCTTCTAGCCTTTAACTGAGGAGGCCTTTTATCCTCCTCAAGTCTCTTCAGGCGTAACTTGTTTACTCCTAAAAGGCATCTTTGTGCCTCTGCCCAACTCCTTCTTGTCATAGTAACACTAGGATTATGGGTCTTGAAGTCTGTTAACAGGAAACTTAGTCTTGTTCACCATTGTAGTTGTGCAATAGCCCATTAATACCTTAGGGTCATCCGGGAAGTTGTTCTCCCACTCCCCCTGGTAGGATTTCCCCCCCCATGCGATTCGCCTCCACAGCGCCACCCCCAGGGACTGGATCAGGATGGGGCTGCCGTGCCCTGGCCACATGAGAGGCATTTTAGAACAGATTCTCTGTGAGAATCAGGTTTGATTCATCAACTCCCTGCACACGGTTTCTTCCTACAGCATGTCTCCACTTGTATACACGGTCTGGAAACGGGTCAGTCTCAATCACATGCACTGGTGAAACTGCAAAACTTCCTTTTCACTGCCTGCGTACTCCTTAACCTGATGCCTAGCCTTCTGCTTACCGTAGTCCCCTTCTTGGTCTTGTGAGAAACCTGAGGGTATTCTCCCAATTAGATCCTGGGAATCCCTTATTCAGGTGGCCAGTGAAGAACTGGCCCTCTCTTATCGAAACCCTGAAGGCAGATGTGCAGGGAAATATCACCTGGGTAGGGGAGCCCAGGGTTATACTGCCCAAAGGGAGACGCGGTATCATACCGGGGAAGAAGGAGAGGAGGGTGAGATCCCTGATACATTTGTGGGCTGTACCACATCTACCCCCTTTCACCCATAGAATTTCTCCTACCCAAATCCATCATCACCTTCGTATATAACCAATCCCCTAGGATGCCACACCCTGTTGCATTAAGAAACCATCTCTCTCAGAATCCCTGCCTCCCGGTCCCCTATCTGAATACTCCCAATCATTCTCCTCCGCATGCCTCTGGTCATTCTGTCGCCAACACCCAGTCTACTTGGACTAAAAACTACTGTTCCTACAATCCGCCCAGTTTCTTTCACAATAACAATTCCGGTCATTTCTATCAACCTCCCCCCTCTAAGGTCATCAACTCTCCTAATACGAGGAGGATACTCTGACGCTCCAACCCTTCCCTTTCCCGAACTAAACACTTATTCACACCATAGAAAAAAAATGGACTAACCCCAAAGCCATTTATCTGATATGCCCCGACACAAGGGTCAGGCAAAGTCAGAAAATTAATCTGAATCACACACATCCGACGGCCCTTTCCTTTCCCTACAGGGATAAAAGGTGGAGCAAGAGAGCACAGTACGAGCAAGGCAGACCGCACTACGAGTAGACAAAATATAAGGGGCGCCTGCTTTTAAGTCTGTGGTCTATCAGGCAAAACAATAAAGCTAATGAAAATTAGACAATCCAGACCAGAGATAACAACTGATTACTCTTTCAATTTGTAATCATTAGCTATTTATATTGCAACAATCCATATATCAAATTACACAATGACAAATGTATTCATATAAAATGGCTCTTTGAACTTAGAACAAACACATCCCTCCAAACAAACTTCATTCACAACTTCTTCATGCATTCATCACATTCACAAACGATAGAAAAATGATATTTTGTTCATATCACAATAACAATAGCAGTTAGGGCATTTCTTAGTTCAACACTTGATCGATTTACAATGTGTCCATCTGTCAACATTCAGAGGATTGAAAAACTGTTTGTCGACATGTTTCGGTTGAGTTCTTAACGTGGGCAATGAATTCCCTTTGTGTATTATATTCAACCTTCTTCAGGACAAGAGACGATCGCCAAATCTGCGTGGTCACATAGAAAAGTGGGGGTGTATAAGGCAAAGAGGCCTTGGGTCTATAAAATAAGGAAAATACAAAAAAGATGTCATCTCTGTTTAATAAAAACCCATTTATTGAATAACAGCTCACTAATAGGGTTGCTGGTCACCATGGACGTGGAAGCATTATACACGTCGATTCCTCAAATGGCATGTCTAGAAGTACTAGCCGAAGTACTTGACACACGTAGTAAACCACATAAACCACCAACAGGGTTTATACTAGAGTGTTCGAGACTAGCAATGACAGAGAACTTCTTTCTCTTCAAAAAACAGCTTTTTAAACAACAAAAAGGGGTAAGCATGGGTGCCACCTTTGCCCCACACGTAGCCAATTTATACATGGCCAATTTTGAATCAAGAAACATCGACGACATCCTACAACGTATAATCCTATCAGCAATGCTATCAAGAAAATCATCAATAAGAATTGGGATTTAATCAAGAACCCGGGTACATTATCAAAGAAACCCATGTTTGCATTCAAACGAAATTGCAATTTGCGACAAAAGTTGGTGCACACCTACTATGAAAAACCCAAAGAGAACTCGATTTTGAACCAATGGGGACTTCCACCCATTATTGGACATTACAAATTGTATGTCCCTTTACCAAGACCAAACATACTTTTCAATATGGGACCAACACATGGACGATGAAGAATCACACTAACTGCCATACAAAAAATGCAATCTATGTCATCTCATGTCCGTGTCACTTACTATACGTTGGAAAAACCACAAGAGAGTTTAAAATACGTATTGTGGAACTCCGCTCGTTTATTAGAAACCATACAGCTGACAATCCTCTGGTAGACCACTTTGACAGACTTCACCATAAAGATACAGACATCAAGTGGTTCGTACTACAAACCATTTGCACCAAGTCAAGAGGCGGGGATATGGCTAGTGCTCTACATCGCCTGGAACAGAAATGGATCTATTCTTTAGATACGGTCCGCCATGGGTTAAATATTTCGGTGGAATGGAATGTCCTGAATAGATTTGGCAATCGTCTCCTGTCCTGAAGAAGGTTGAATATAATACACAAAGGGAATTCATTGCCCACGTTAAGAACTCAACCGAAACATGTCGACAAACAGTTTTTCTATCCTCTGAATGTTGACAGATGGACACATTGTAAATCAATCAAGTGTTGAACTAAGAACTGCCCTAACTGCTATTGTTATTGTGATATGAACAAAATATCATTTTTCTATCGTTTGTGAATGTGATGAATGCATGAAGAAGTTGTGAATGAAGTTTGTTTGGAGGGATGTGTTTGTTCTAAGTTCAAAGAGCCATTTTATATGAATATATTTGTCATTGTGTAATTTGATATATGGATTGTTGCAAAATAAATAGCTAATGATTACAAATTGAAAGAGTAATCATTTGTTATCTCTGGTCTGGATGGTCTAATTTTCATTAGACCGCACTACGAGACAGCTAGCCAGACCCGGCAGTTGAAGAGGAGGAGAAAAGCAGCAAATGTTGAGAGGCCCACGAAGCAAGACACGACCTTGCCCTTCTCGACAGAACCCTGGGAACCCTCCGCTGAAGGAATCGTAAGACCGAGGACAATATCCCAAGTGAGCTGCAGCAGAAGGCAAAGGTACACGGAGCGTATCGACACTGATACGCCGGAGCAAGGGAGACTCCTGCTTCTGTGGGACCAGCCTCGACTCCGGTTAATAAGAAAGCCAAGCGGTTCATCACAGCCTATGAGCCGAGGCGGGAGCCAATAAGAACCAGGCTGTGGTGAATGAAAGTCTCAAAGTGGCAAAATGAGAAAAGTTTAAAGAACTATAAGATTGTAGAGGGGAGAGCAGCTGCAGAAGGGGACCTACCCACGTGGGTGCTGCTCTGAGAGACTCTGATCAATCCCTGTCGGAGTGGAACTACAGATTCCAGAAGGCCCTAGGAGAGCTGCCAAGATAGGTCAAAGTGGCCATACAGTTCTCAGGCTAAGCCTTTGACAAAAGAACTGTAAAGAAAGCAAGGGAAGTGAATCCCGCCACATGAGAAAGCAAGGAAAGTGAATCCCATGAACATTGAAAGTAAATGTGAAGTTGGCAAGAGTAAACCCGGAAGAGGGATGCTGATGAGAGGGGGCAGAGTCTAAAGTCCCATGAAACAGCGGGCCTCATTACGAGTATGGAGGTAGCCATGCCGCTTTCAGCGGCATGGCTACCCCCATACCAGGTACCAGGTCCCGCAAAAGGGGACTTACCGTGCCATTCCGACCTTGGAGGGCCCGGTAAATCCCTTTCGCGGTACCCGGACCCAGTACATCCCCATTCCCATTTGAGCCCCCATAGGGCTCAATGGGAATGGGGAGGATGCTAACAATGGGCCCGTTAATGACGGGCCTGTTAGCATCCTGGCCTGCTAGCGGCGTTCCAGAGCAGGACCCGCTGCAGACCTCATAATAGGGCGGCCCGGAATGAACGGTTCTGGTCTGATTAAGGTTGTGATGAAGGGGGCTAGGTCCCTAGCCGCCTCTTTGATAATGGAAGCCGGGCAGGTGTCACCCTGACAAGTGGATGGTTTGAGGGAGGTTATGATGTTCTCCACCTCCCGGGTAGAGACAGGTGAAAATTTGAGTCGAATAGCTGACTTGATCAGGTCTGGCAGAGTTGCGTGCGGACGAAGCGAGAGTCGGAGGTTTTATTTTTTGTTTTTAATTTCATCTTGTAGAAAGGATATTTTATTGAACAATGCTGACTGAATATTGGTGCACCAGGTCTTGTCATTGATGCATATTTCAGTTATGGGAGTAGGAGACTGCCATCTCACAAACCAAGATAATTTTACACCGATATGGCAAATTCACACTGAACCCAGTTTTATCTTACTGGAATCAGAAAGCTTTTCCATGCATTCTTTATGGCCTTGAAACGCAGCCGATCAGGACTCAACTCGCTCTTGAGAAATTGGAAGCCAAATTTTGGCGAAGCATCTTCTCTTTGCCACAATGTATCCCGGGCTGATGGCTTCGCTATGAACTTGGTTTAGTTTCACTCCATGCTGTCTATCTGTGGCGCCTTTGTGCTCTTTTCCATAAATGTTTGATTTCGACTGATTGTCCTAACATCCTACAAATTTTGTCGTCATACTTGTTTTCGACTACTCATGCCTTTGTACAAAAATGGATGAGGGAAGTTCACTTTGCTCTAGCCAGAGCTGATATCACCATAGATATCTTGGTCACAAATCCAGACAAAGCTAAACATATGTTATACAGCCACACCTGGATTGCGACCCAGACCAGATGTCTAAAATATAAGACCCATTGTAATCTACTTTTCTACCCTAAACACATGAAAATTATGGAATCGTACTTGGTAAAATCCCCTTCATCTGCAATGCGAAGTGCCATCCTAAGGCTGCGTTTCAACCTTTGGCCCACACGTCATTCAAGAAGGACACAACATCATAGATACACAAATTATTTTTTTTTCATTTTTGTGTGAATAGATCCTTGCCTGAATCACTTGAGCATCTTATTTCAGTTTGTCCTGCATTAGCAGAGTTGCAACGCATTTATTTTGGAGACCATGGTTCCTACTTGGGCTCTTTGGAAATGCAGCTATGATGGCCTTATATATTATGTGCCGGCAAAATGCTTATATCCAAGAAGCTTCTGTTAATGTTTTTAAAGCCCTCAAATTGGACTCATAATTTGTCCAGAAGTGTTGTTTCATAATGAATTGGTGTTATTCTTTTTAATTATGAAGTGTTACAAGAGCATACCCATTAATATCCAAAGACAGGTAGAGGAGGAGATTAATAAACTTCTAAAGCAACAGGCCATCAAGCTGGCAACAGGGCCCACCCGATGGGTATCCCCCATAGTACACGTTCCGAAGAAGTCCCTGGACGGCTCCATCAGACTATGTGTGGACATGAGGAGGGCTAATGAAGCAATAGAGTACAGCACCAGGCACCCTGAATAACGGACATGATACACCTACTGCATGGTGCCAGGTTCTTCTCCAAAGTTGGACATCACAAAAGGTTACCACCAGATTGAAATCACGCCAGACTCACGATATATCACCACCTTTGTCACTCACATGGGCCTATTCCAATACAAATGGCTCAGTTTTGGCACCTCGTCTGCTGCAGAGATCTTTCAGGAGGAAATCCACAAGGTAATTCGCCATGTTCCAAACTGTCTGAATTATTTGCATGACGTGCTGGTCTTTGGCAAGTCTAAAGAAGAACACAATGCGGCCCTGCACAAAGTCTGCTCAGCACTGGAGGCAGTGGGACTAACACTTAACAGAGCAAAATGAAAGTTCAGAAAGGGCTTGCTTAGATTCTTTGGAGAAGGACATGAGGCCAAACCAGGACTAAGTAGCAGCACTGAACACGGCCCAGCCACCCCAGAATGTCTCTGAGTTGCGGTCCTTTCTTTGTTTAGCGAGTTACTGCTCGAGGTACTTGCAAGACTACGCCACCGTCAGCAATCCCCTCTGCGTACTAACCCGGAAGGACCAGCCATTCGAAAGGTCATCAGACTGCCACTGTGCTCTTCAGAGCATAAGGAACAACATTTCCAAGGCAGAGGACATGGCTTATCCCGACGAAGACCGGAAGACTGAAGTAATTGTGCCCTTCTGACGCAGAGGGACCCTTCAAACCCGAACGCCCGGTTCATAGTGGCCTATGCAAGCAGAAGCCTCATGATCACTGAAGAGACATAGGGCCTCATTACACAGTAGGCGGTAAGGGTTAACGGTCACCGGTAATGGTACTGGTGACCGTTAACCCTTACCGCCTTACTACGAAGTCCCTTTGCGGGTTGGTACTTTAACGCTGCTTTTAGCAGGCGTTAAAAAACGAACCCGCAAAGGGACCAGGGTGCTAATTACGGTACCGCAATTTGCGGTCCTTTATTAGCACCTTCCCCATTTCCATTATGCCCTATGGGGCAAAAATGGGAATGGGGAAGGGCAATGGAGGAAGGGGGAATTACCGCCTTCCCAACCTTGGAATAGGGCGGTTTTTCCCCTTTCTTCCATGGCGGTACCAGTAATTCACCGGCATGGACCAAGGTGCTATTAGCACCTTGGTTTACCGCCTACCGTGTAATGAGGCCCAAACTCTCAGGCCGAAAAAGTGAGCCTGGCAGTGGTGTGGGCCTGCAAGAACATTCACCTCTTCCATTTTGAGAAGGCATTCACAGTCATCACTGACCATTAGGCCCGCCCTCCTGACGATATTCAACAACACCAAGGTGAGAATTCCCCCGGAATAACCAGGTGTGGACTGCGGCTACAGGACTATACGTTTGAGATAGTGCATCGCCCGGTCAAGGAGCACAACCCCGCCAACTACCTGTCCAGGCACCCCACAGTCTCCCCACATGTGGGCCCCTCCATTGCCGATTCTTACATTAAGTATGTTATCCACCACCTGCAACCCCTGCCAGTGGACTGGGCCACTGTGGGAAAAGCATGCGAAAGCATGCGAAAATGACCCGGGTTTGAAAATCGTGACCCACTGCATCAGAACAGGCAGGATGGCGCATATCAATAATAAAGCCAGACTGGAGCAAGACTCGGTGAGGGAAGACATAAGATCCTTGGAGCAAGTAAAAAACAAAACTGACAGTGGTGGACGATCACATCGTCATGAAGGGCTGCAAGGTTGTCCTCCCTTCAGCCCTGTGAGAACAGACAGTCATGCTGGCACACGAAGGCCACCGGGGAGGTGGTGTCCACAAAAGGGGCCTTGCATCAAAAGATGTGGTTCTCTAAGCTGGATTCCCTAGTAGACGAGGTTGTGGGCAGGTGCGACATCTGCATGCTGGTGGCGCAACCGGCGCTCCCCAACCCACTGCAGATGTCCCTGCTCCCAGAAGGTGTCTGGGAAGAAGTGGCCGTAGACTTCTTTGGACCCCTGCGCAATGGTACCTATGCATTGGTGATAATTGATTAACATTCTCGCTTCCCGGATGTACAGCTGATTGAGTCTACAGTCGTGACACGCGTCACCCACGCCCAAGACTGCATGTTGTTGACCTATGGTATACCAAAGATCATAAAGTCTGATAACGGTCCACCATTCGAGAACTTCACACGGTACATGGAGTTCCAAAAGATAACTCTGCAATAGCCCCAAGCCAATGGCATAGTGAAACTTTTTATAGCTAACATCAAGAAACCCCTGCAGACAGCCAACCTCATCAATAAACTGTTTGAGCAGGCGCTATACCAACTTCTATGGGAATACCGGCACACGCCGCACAGCACCAACAGGGACAGCCCATTGGACCTCATGTTTCGTCGAGTCATCAGAACGAGACTGCCTGAAGCCCCCGTTCCCACTCAGACCACACCCCAAGAACAACTGGTCAAGGCTCGAGATCAGGCAGGAACAGAAAGAATGAATGAATGAATGAATGAAAGCGCTGACGCGCGGCAGGGATCGAAAGACTGCAAAAATGTAACCTGAGACAAAGTGGTGGTATGCCAGCTGATGTCGAGAAAAGAGGACCAACATTCGTGCCTGAACGGCTGGTAGTAACCAGCCGAAAAGGCACCATGATAACTGCCAGTGGAGAACACCAGCACTCCATAACAAGGAAAACAAGAGTGCGGGATAACTAGACAGTGTGTGCGCTGAGATTACAAATTACCACATGTGTAAATTAGACTGATGACTCAATATCCCCTGTAAAAAACAGCTGCAGTAGGTGTGGAACTGAAAGGCTTACCCAGCCAGTCGCAGAAGATGAATTTGTTAAAATGTTGCATTAGTCCACGCTGAACTCTAAATGATATTTCAAACTGAGCACTCTTAAAAAAAAAAAAAATGAAAACATATCTGGTATATGCCTGGAGAATGTTGTAATTTAATGAATATCAGTACATATTAGAGCATTCACTTTAATGTTCAAGAAACACAAGAACTAAAGTATGTCTAAAAGTCAGCCATATTCAAGAACCACCGAGATCAGCCCGGACTAGTGGAACATTTTAAAAAAATTCTCCAAAATAAGTAACTCACCCCAATTCAAAAAACTGGCAGGCACCCCGACACAGAGGTGGGAGCAATGGCCACCATGACAGATGGCCTGTTTTTCGATGATCCTTATCAAGGTGATGACGAGCAGTCAGAAGAAGAAGAGACAAATAGAGGCGACGGGGCATGTGTCCAGGAACTCCCTCTCCCCATAAGGCCTCAACGTTGCTGCATAAAACCCCAGAGACTAATTGAAGAAATGGGGTGAAGGCAGCAGTGACGCTGCATGTAAAAAAGGGGGGGAGGAGTCACGTTGTGACGTACCAAGCCTGCATGCGCTCCCGCATCATTGTGGGGGCGGCCCCAAGTTGGGGCCCGATTGTTGGGGAAGTGACGTTGGGCTGGGGAGGGTAAAGGAAGGGAAGTTAAGTCACAGCTACGGAGAGAAACAATAAAGAAGGTTCTCCATATCATGCTGCGTGTGTTGCCTTTATTGAAGTAGGCGTGTGTTCTGCGGTGGAAGCCCCACTTGTGGGTGAGCGAGGTCCGCTCACACCACAACAGACCCTAAACCTGGATCAGGACACCACTTCCAGGAAGAGGCAGGAGGAATGGAGATAGGACAGGAGAGAAGAGGGGCATGAAGGGTCCAGGAACAGAGGGTGGAAGACAGGCGATCTCAAAAGCAAAGAACAACCTGTGCAGAGAAACAAACTACAGCAGTTATTTACCTTTCAGTGCCTGTGCTTCTTACGTTTTGCAGAGTAGGATGACACAATAGTCTAGAAATGGAAGACATGTGTTATTAATTAAATAGTATAAACACAATACATCATATGATATGGCATTTATAACGTGCCTATACACAAGTGTTTCAAGGCGCGACGAGGCAAGGGAGGAGAACAGAGGGAAGACAGACAATGATCCTACTAGGTCAGGTGTCCGTCAGATCACGCAAGTGCAAGGGAAGGGGGAAAAGGGGAAGGTGCAGGAGGGAAGGGGGTGGGGACAGTGCAGTACATGGGATAAAAAAAGAATAAATAAAAAAATAACAAAAAGTAAAGTACAGCCAGAAAGTGGCAAGTGCAAGGGTAAGTGCGGACATCAGGTTTCAAGTGCTGGTAGTGGGGCTCTAGGGAAACAGAAAACAGTCCCCAAGTGTCGGGGTTGCCAGGAAGGCAGTGCAGGTGTGCTACTGGCGGGGGCAGGGTCCTGGGCCCGAGATCAGAGGGTGGCCAGGTAACCAGTGCAGTATCAGTTTCAGCCAGGAAGTCAGGAGAGGAGAAAAAGCAGAAGCAAAGCGAAAGGTTTTGAGGAGCTTCCGGAACCAGAGAGGATTCTCCTCAAGTTTCAGGGTGGCAGAGAGGCTGTTCCAGAGGGAGGCCCCAGCCGAAGAAAGAGATCTACCACCAACTCGTTGCTTGGAGAAGCGACTGACCCAGAGGGAGTTGGAGGTGGAAGAGCGAAGAGCTTGAGAAGGAAGATTCTTAGGAAGAGAGAGTTGAATGTATTGAGGCCCCAGGCCCCAGAAGGCCTTGTGGACAATGCAGAGGGTTTTGTACTTAATCCTCGCAGCCCTGGGAGCTGGTGTAGAGATTTCAGTCTGGAGAGATACGATCCCTGGGCTTGAGGCCAAGGGCAAGTCTCGCAGTCCTGTTCTGGATGAGTTGCAGAGGGCGGAGAGTAGGAGCAGGCAGATTTAGAAAGAGGCTGTTGCAATAGTCCAGCTTAGAGAGAACCAGAGCTCTGGAGACAGTGAGCTTCTGGGGGAAGGGGAGGAAAGGAAGAATACCTCTGAGGAGGTGCAGCTGGTAGTGTGACTTCTTAGAGATATCAGAGATGTGAGGAGAGAAGGGACGTGTGGAGTCGAAGATGACCCTGAGGTTTTTAACCTCACAGGTGGGAGCAGGAAGAGGGCCAAGAGAGGCCGGCCAGAGAGTGACAGGAAAGGAGGGAGCGGGTGTGCCAATGAGAATCTCTGTCTTACTGGCATTAAGGCAGAGATCATTGGTGGCACACCACTCCTGGATGGCAGACAGACAGTCAGAGATGGGAGAGGGAGAAGAGGTAACTGAGGGTAGCCTGAAAATGAGCTGAGTGTCATCTGCATTGCACTGGAAGTTGGGGCAGACTCAGAGCGCGGCAATGCGGTTGGCAAGAAGTGCCAGGTATTGGTTGAACAGCCAGGGAGTGAGGTTAGACCCCTGGGGAACACCACAGGTGAGCTAAAGATAGAGGAGAGGAAGGATTCAAGTTGAACCTGGGAGGATCGATCAGAGAGGAAAGAACTCGGCCACGGCAGGGCCTGGTCTGTGATCGCCAGGTTATCACAGAGATGGTTGAGCAGGATGGCATGGTTAACCGTGTCAAAGGCAGAAGAGAGAGATCAACTAAGATGAGGACACAGGGGGTGTTCGAATCAAGGTTGGAGAGCAGGTGTTCACGGATGTTCTGGAGAGCAGTTTCCGTGCTTCTGGCGGCTCTCAAGCCATACTGACGATTGATCAAGGAGACAACCAACAGATTCAGTGTGAATATTGAGCTGGGAGATGGCCAGCATTTCCAAGAGTTTGCCCAGGAAAGGAGTGATGCAGATTGGGCAATAGTTAGCCGGGCAGGATCGGTGGGCAGAGGGTTTCTTAAGAAGAGGTTGCCCAAGGGCGTGCTTCAGGGCGGAAGCAAAGACTCCCATGGCGAAGGAGTGGTTGCAGAAGTCAGCCAGGGCAGGGGCCAGGGAGTCAATGTGGTCCTTGATGGTTTTTCAGGAACAGGGGTGGACCTGTAGACAAGACTTTCATAAATTAGACTTGTCTATAGACTGCATCTGGGGAGAACAGGGGAAAGGCAGAGAAGGAGGGGGGCGGGGGAGAGGTGGCCGAAGAGGGGCCAGAGGAGGAGAGAGAGGTGTCCTGAGTTTTAGAGATGAAATGAGAAGCCAGTGCAGTGCAGCGGGACTGGGAAGGGAGAGCAGAGGTAGAGACTGACGCAGGATTGCCCAGTTCCTTGCAGATTTTAAAGAGTTCAGCCGAGTTGTTAGATGCTGCAGAGACGCGGGCTTGGATGTGAGCTCTCTTCTTGGTGAGGACAGAGAGCCGGTATTGCCTTTGGAGTAGGCGGCAGCCCAGTTTGTCAGAGGATGTACATGAAGCACGCCATTTCCTCTCAGCCACCCTGCACTTGTGTTTAAGGGTGACGAGGTCTGAGTCATATCAAGAGTTGCACTTGACTGTGGGCTTCAGGCGAATTCTCATGACAGGGGCAAGAACATTGAGAGTGTCAGATATAGCAGAGTGGAGCATGGAAAGGGCTGTGTCAGGGTGTGAGTTAGCCAAAGGGGGCGGGGGGTGAGAAAATGGCAGCGGAAGCCTCAACTGACACGCGCTTCATGGGTCGGATGACCGAGAAGGTGGGTGGCAGCGATTGAGTTGGCTTGAGATAGTGATCACTCCAGGAGAGAGGAGTGGTGAGAGGGATAGAAAGGGGGAGGTCTGAGGAGAGCAGAACATTCAGAGTGTGTCCTGCAGAGTGAGTCGGGCCAGATGGGAGAATAGAGAGTGAGAGAGAGTCGCAAATGTCACGAAAGAATCCAGAGTAAGGACATGGAGCCTCAAGGTGGATGTTGAAGTATCCGAGAAGGGGGAGTTGACTGGTCGAGACCGGGAGGGTAGAGGAGAGGTCCGCCCACTCAGAGAGGAAGGAGGGGATCTGACCAGTTGGCCGATAGATGGTAGCCACAGTAAGGGAATGGCTAGGAGAGAGAGAGCCTGCAGACGAGTTATTCGAACGAGGAATAGGCCTGCGTAGGAATGACAGAGGAAGGGATCTACTCAGGGAAGATCCAGAGTTGGACCTGGGTGCAGAGAGGATCTTGTAGCCGTCAGGGAGCAGACGGTCAAAGCTCATGACAGAGCTGGCAGTGAACCATGTCTCGGTGAGACCGAGGACATCGAGGTCAAGTTCCTCCAGAAGGCAGCAGATGTCGGAGGAGTGTTCGACAGCGAAGCTAAGAGTGGCAATATGAAGAAGGTTGCCTCCTTGAAAAACTTCCGGGGAGGGGTACAGATCAGAAGTATGCCCTGCGGAGTTGTAAAAGAAGCCCGATGGGGGCGCAGAAAGGGAAGGAGGTGAGGGTAAGGTAGCCAAGGAGGAGGCAAGGAAGCCGTGGATGGGGGAGAGGAGACAGCAGGTGAAGAACATAAATTGATAAGGCGTGGGAAGCCTCTATCGAAGAGGAGAAGGTTGGCCTGAGGGCCTTGGATCAAGACGGTACCATTCAACAAAAAATGTAATGATGACCTTAGAAGAGTGGAAGGAGGACAGGAAGGCCTCCCACCGGTGCTACCATTAATGGGAGAGGAAAAGAAGGGAGAGAGCACAGAGACCATATTTAGAGTCCATAGGTCTGGTGAGGGAACGACAAAGAGGATGTCGGTGAAAGTTTGCCTGGTGGAGGCACTGGTATAGGTGTCAACGATAGGGAGGCCTGGGTTGGAGACCAGGATGTCCTTTTTAAACGTCTTCCTACCAGATTTAGTGAGGAGAGCAGGATAGTCGATAGAGCGCCATAGAATAGGTAGGGAGAGGAGAGAAGAGAAGAGGAAGGGAAGTGGAAAACACAGTGCAGGGTGCAGGCAGACGAGACAGAGAGAGGCGAGACAAGTTGATCAATTGGACAAGGCGGCAGTTACTCAGAGTAAAAGACTATCCCAATCAATATTGAAAGCAGGGGAAAAAAATACACCCAAGTTTGTGAGTCCTAAATAGAGGGGAAAAAAGGCCTAGGTTTCACAGTGCCATTTTAAAAACGTTCACAGTGCAATTTTAAAACTGGTAAAAACACATCAAGGGCAGCCCATCAGGGTGGGGGGCAGGCGGGATCAAGCACAAGGAGGCACAGAGGGGGAATGGAACCGGTTGCAAGCCTCAGGGGAGGCTATATAAAGATATATCAACGAAACAGCCAAAGAGGAGTTGCTGATCCCCTCTCGCCGGCCAGGAATGCATCCTCCAACCCATACACAAGAAGGATTAACTGGAGGTTTATGAAGAACAAGCAGAGACAACTCAACACAAAAAGAGATGTTCACTTTCTCACCAAAAGAGGAGTGATTAGTCGCCGGTCACTCACCTACAGCAAATGATTCCCCAAAAAGATTGGGATGTATTTCACATTTAAAAAAGTAGCGTTTGTGGTCCTCGGAGAGTGACTGCATATCGGGGGACGAAATATAAGCCTCAGCAAAGCCAGTCGCCAACATGAAGAACAGACATGCGCAGTGCTGAGATACAGATCTCCAGAGCATGCGCAGTGCTGAGATACTGATCGCCGAGTTTGCAGTGCTGAGATACGACCTCCAGAGCATGCGCAGTAAAAATATGATGAGTGGGCAGAACAACTAGGCATGAACTGCGCATGCTCAGTGAATGTTCTACGTCGCCCTACTAAACAGCCGGGTCACAAACACATTGTGAAGCACGCGAAAAAAAAAGGCATGAGCCGGGCATGGTTACAACTCAGAACGCCATGCGCATGCGCTGTATTCACGTCCCGTGCAAATGTCATAAACATGGCGGGCGCTAAGAGACTAATTTCCAAAGTATGCGCAGGCATGGCACGTGCAAATGGGAGGTCCAATCCAATAATCGGACCATAGCGACGGCCCGCCCACTCTTTTCCACGTGACTTCCTAGTGGCTGATCCCATCAGAGAAAAGGACCATAGCAACAGCCCGCCCACTCTCCTCCATGTGACATCGACGTCAGTGTGCTTTTCGGAGCAATGACGCATTTCCGGGTTAATTTCACTGAGTGCAACTGACCCGCACTCTGGAACTCCTGGAGGCCCTGGCTGCCGGTGCAAGTGACCCGGACTCTGTGTCCCTCTGGCTGCAGGTGGAAGGAACTCCTGGAGGCCCTGGCTGCCGGTGCAAGTGACCCGGACTCTGCGTGCCTCTGGCTGCAGCTGGACCTCCTGGAGGCCCCGGCTGTCGGTGCAAGTGACCCGGACTCTGCGTCCCTCTGGCTGCAGCTGGAACTCCTGGAGGCCCTGGCTGCCGGTGCAAGTGACCCGGACTCTGGAACTCCTGGAGGCCCCGGCTGCCGGTGCAAGTGACCCGGACTCTGCGTCCCTCTGGCTGCAGCTGGAACTCCTGGAGGCTCTGGCTGCCGGTGCAAGTGACCCGGACTCTGGAACTCCTGGAGGCCCTGGCTGCCGGTGCAAGTGACCAGGACTCTGCGTCCCTCTGGCTCCAGCTGGAACTCCTGGAGGCTCTGGCTGCCGGTGCAAGTGACCCGGACTCTGGAACTCCTGGAGGCTCTGGCTGCCGGTGCAAGTGACCCGGACTCTGCGTCCCTCTGGCTCCAGCTGGAACTCCTGGAAGCCCCGGCTGCCGGTGCAAGTGACCCGGACTCTGCGTCCCTCTGGCTGCAGGTGGAACTCCTGGAGGCCCTGGCTGCCGGTGCAAGTGACCCGGACTCTGCGTCCCTCTGGCTGCAGCTGGAACTCCTGGAGGCCCCGGGTGCCGGTGCAAGTGACCCGGACTCTGCGTCCCTCTGGCTGCAGCTGGAACTCCTGGAGGCCCCGGCTGCCGGTGCAAGTGACCCGGACTCTGCGTCCCTCTGGCTGCAGCTGGAACTCCTGGAGGCCCCGGCTGCCGGTGCAAGTGACCCGGACTCTGCGTCCCTCTGGCTGCAGCTGGAACTCCTGGAGGCTCTGGCTGCCGGTGCAAGTCACCCGGACTCTGCGAGCCTCTGGCTGCAGCTGGAACTCCTGGAGGCTCCGGCTGCCGGTGCATGTGACCCGGACTCTGCGTGCCTCTGGCTCCAGCTGGAACTCCTGGAGGCTCTGGTTGCCAGAGTAGCAGGAATTGCGAGAAGGAAGGCTCCGTGCGCGGCCAAAAGCAGGTGAGAAGCCACGTCTCGCTGCGTAGAACCAACATCCGGCCTGTGGTGCTTTGTCCTTTCATAGAGTCCTACAGTTCTAATTGCCCCTGCAGGCCTGACTGGTGCCTGGGCCTGGACAGCCCACTGCCCCGGCCTCTCCTTCTTCCTATCATACATTCATGCGTTGCATTGTCCTTTCATGGGGTACTACAGCTCTACATGGGACTGTGCTGTGGGCGTCTGTACCCACCCACTTGTGAGGTCCCCAGGAGGCCTGCATGGGCCTGGCTACTGCACTGGCCTCTAATGCATCCGATCATTTTTTTCGCGCACAGTGCTCCCACCATCTGCATCTGCTCTGCTGGGAATACAACCTCAGAAGCTGACAGGGGTGTCTGTACTGTGGGCGTCTGCAAGGGAAGGGGGCAATATGCAGGTCTACATGGGGCTGTGCAGTGGGCGCCTGTGCAGAGGTCTGTTATGTAGGCTTCTGCAAGGGAGCAATATGCAGTGGGCATCTGCGGGTGCTGTACAGTGGGCTTCTGCAAAGGGGGTATGCCGTGGGCAGTTCTGTATGGGGGGCTGTGCAGTGTGCATCTATATGGGGGGCTGTGCGGTGGATGTCTGCAAGGGTGGTATGCGGTGGGTAGCTCTATGTGGGGCTGTACAGGGGGCTGTGAGATGGGGCATTTGCAGCACCCACCTGTGTGGACCCCGGGAGGGCTGAATGATACCTGGACCCGGCCAGGCTACTGCCCCGGCCTCTCCGGCTTCCTATCATTTTTCTCCGATTACTTTTTTGCACACAGTGCTCCCCACCATCCGCACCTGCCCATGGAATACAAACTCAATGGCTCCCCTTTCTAAGCCACCAGGGTCGGACTGGGGCATAATATTGGCTCGGCCACCAATGAAAAAGTGGCCCGTAGTTGCAAATGGCAATTCATTATTTTTGTGACAGGCTGTTTGAATAGTACAGGCTGTTTGAATAGTACCCAATGAGTAGGGTGGGGAGGGGGCTGTTCAAACGTAATGCTTTAAAGGATATTTATTCAGTAACACTGGTCAAAACTAGTAGTTGCATAAAAAAGTAACTCATGAAAGTGACACACTTTGACCAGAAAAACTGGCACACACTAGCATTTAGCGTTTTTGCGAAGTTCTTGAGTCACAATGTAATAAAACCTGTTTAATTTGTATAGCAGTGATTAATTGACATTAGGTAGGAGTTACTTAACCATGGCGTGTAGTTTGGGAGTGACGCGCATGCCGAGAGTGGGGGGGAAGGGTGGCGCATTGTAGTGTTTCGCCCTGGGCACCCAATGGACTAGAAACTGCCCTGGGTGGATGGGATGTGGGCGTTTCCCCTCTGTAGTCTTTTGGGTTCAGCCTCTGGGACAATTTCCAAGTATGGGTGCAGCTGTCCAGCCCAATGTCTATATTACATGCTTGATTCCCCCCCCCACCCCCCTGCTGAAGTGTCGGTATTACTGGTTTCAACTGCTCAGTCTGTGACCCTCCAGCGGTTTTTGAGTACCACAGTCTGGTGTGCTCTTTTATCGCCTTCCCACCTCTGATCACTGACATCTTATTGCTCAGACACTTGGTGCATTGGGCCACAGAGAGGTGACCAGTGCATTGTCGCACGTGGGATGTGTCAATACAGCTCCGATATATCACCTTTTGGGGGGCAAGGATTAGTATTCATGATCAGTTTCTCATCCTTCAGTCCCTATTGGGATTGGCAGGTTCTGCGTTCTCAAAGCACACCAGGGGTCGGTGGCCCTCCACTTCACTCCTTGCCTGGATATTTTAGAGGATAGAGGTGCTCAGCAGGTTCCGGTTGGTTCCTCTTGTAGCCAGTGCCTAGTCTCACAGGTCAATACTGCTCCGATGCGTTGCCTTGGGGCATGGGGGGCCGGGGGCGAGTTAGCATCCATGATCTGCATCCCCTTCTCCTGTCCCCATTGTAATCGGTGGGTCAACACGTTCTTAGCCTTCATAGCAGATGTGCCTCTAGATGCCATTTGCAAGGCTGCCACTTGGAGTTCAGTACACACCTTCACCCAACACTTCTGTCTGGACACAGTCTAGTGGTGACACACAGGTGGGACAAGCGGTGCTGAAACATCTCTTTTTTTTGCAGCACTACCTTCTAATAACCCACCTCCTTCTAGTAGTGCTTGCTAATCTACGCAAAGCATGTGATTTGAAGCAGATCTGCAAGCCTCAGAAGGGATACAGAGTAATCATATTTCTGAGGCTTGGATCTGCTTAGATTCACATGCACCCGCCCTTCTCCCCTCTTGGAGTAGAAGGTGCCTGGGTATTAGAACCATGGGTCTTTTACACCTCATGGTTCTTCTTACACTTCATGCTTACACTTCCCTCTTGTCAGGAACAATCTGAGGGACTTCGACGCGTGGGGGAATCATGGGTACTAGGGATGGTATTAGTCACGCCCTGCCGATGTCCCTTTTCGAACTTTGAAAAACCTCATGTGCATTACTCCACAGCTTCCACTAGATGTCGGCCTATGGAAAGCATGTGCATCTAAGCAGATACAAGCATCAGAAATACAATTACGGCGAGTAATGTATCCCATATATATTTATTTTCACCTACTCGGCCACTGGTGTTCTCCTCCTACCAGGTCCATTGCTCAGGGAGGCAGTATTTACTTGCAGCTCACAGCCAGAGCAGTTGTTGTCTTTCGGTGATGATTATGCTACAAGGACATCTGGCCGCTGTAATTCTCAGGTTTGCAAGCAACCCGCTAACATCCAGACCCACAGTGGGGGTTGGGAGGGTGGGGGCAGTAGCCCACAGTCTGGCACTCCAAAGCAGGGCATTTTGCCTTGGTGCAGCACCCTATAGGACTCTGACGCTTCCACCCTTGTCTTTGGAGGTGGTGCCCCAGGTCGAGTCTCCATTAGAGTGCATCACCTCAACCCCCCCAGCCCCCCTCCCCCTGCTGTCCCACCAGAGGCCCCCAGACAGCCCCTGTTACCACTAACCTGCACACCTCCTGGTCCGCATCCAGTCCTATAAATATTTGTTCTAATTGCAGACATGTGTAGTATCTTTTTAAGAGAAGCATGAATTGCGCAAAGCCTGGTCCCTGTAAAAAAAAAAGAAAAGGTATCCGCACCCCAGAAGGCAGCTCGGTGGGCTAATAGAAATACAAATAAATACTTTCCCGGGGGCGTAGAGCTGAAATGCTGCACTTGGGCCTTCCTGACTTGGGTTTGAGCGCCATTACCAGATCTTCCTTCACCCAAATGTGGTATTTAATGCTGAATTGAAAATAGTTGAGATCAATTACAGGCAAGAGCCCTCTTGTCTACCTGAAGTTGACAATTACCATGCCTACTGCAACACCATACTACATACTTCACTGGTTCTCGTCAGTGCTTCCCAGAGGGGAGCCCTTCCCTGTGAGTTGTGGCCGCCACCTAATAGTCCATTTGTGGGGTTAAGGGCCCCTGTTCTGTGAAGGAAGTCCCTAAACCCTTTTATCCAGGATCTTTTGAATACCTCTGAAACTCAACCTAAGAATACTGTTATTGTAAGATCTCTTCACTTAGATTTGATATAACTGAGACGAGAGAGAGCCAAGAAAACATGCAGAGTAATAACAGGTTGACTGGCAATGTACAGTAATGAGTTGGCCCAAGGAGGCATGAATTACATCAAAGGCACTAAAAGACTTTGACGTTAAGCTGGGGAGGACCCAGCTACACATCATAACTGATGGACTTAGGAGAGAGTAGGGACGGCCTCGCGAGAAGGCAGCGTCTGTCCAGCACAGCCCAGGAGAATCAAACCCAGAGCAGAGTCCTCAGAGGCAGTCTGTCCTCAGACGAGAGGACCTCGTACAGGGCATTGAGAAGCCTTCCCTGAGTGGGTACGGACCCATCTCCACTAGCAGCTGCCAGAAACCAGGTGGTTGAGCAACCTCAAGCAGATGGACTTTGTGGTCCATGAACTGTACTGTGTTTGCCGAAGCAGCAACGAGAAGCTGAAAAAAGACACACTGACGCATGCAGAAGAAAAGCCAACCCTGGAACCGGTGACGTGCCCCAGCCACAATCAAGGTAACGGAAGCCGCAGGTAACCCGAGTCGGTTCTTGTGAGGTACTCTAGTCAAACCAAGAGCCAAGAAGTACTCTGGAGTCATCTCCCTCGTCCTAGTGATAATCTACAAAACTGCGAAAGGCGAGAGTGGGTCAGGAGTCCTCTCCCTTGTCACAGTGGGTACCTAAACAAAGTTGAAAAGTGTTAAAGGACAATAACTGTTGGAGTAATCTTCCAAACAATAAGACTACTACTAAACGGACAAGAAACCCTAATGTATCAGTGCCAATGAAGAGAAGATTGGAAAGGACAGTGAAACAAGGGACTCTTTCAAATGACTCTACAAAGACGGCCCTCAAGGTTGATCCAGACAGACCAGAAGAAGGGAGTAATTCTCCTGGCCGTACCTGTTTTGTCGAGTCAGAACTTACATCAAGACTGTTGCAGAATCCAATAGAAATGATGCACTTTGCTGGGAAAAGAGGAATCTCATCCAGAGGAGAGGCTGATTTTTAGACCAACACAGCGTTTACTGCTGTAGGGGGCCAATAAGATGAAAAGACTCAGACTTAAAAGTACCACAACCTTTGGAAGGAGGTACAGAAGGTTGCATCAGTTTCTGATGTTATCCTTATTTGGAGTATTGGCAGCTTGTTGTATAATGCTGCCAAAGTAAGACTTTGTTCAGCCTTTATCCAAAGATCTGAGGCTAACTATTTCTTAAAGTTACAATGCAAGATCAAAATGTATGCACCATTTCCACTCAGCTCTGCGGACAGTTGCCCACCATGCCCAGAGTTTCGGCGAGAACCAGGGAGCTGAGACGTGCAGTTTTCTTTAACAATTTTAAAGGTGTCAATTCATTTGCAGCTGCTGAGCAAGTAGTAATACGTTGAGACCATGGTAGAGGCAGGGGTAATTTTGAAGTGTTCTGTTGTGCAAGCACCAACTGTTCGATTATGGTGCCAATCTCTGCAATACTTTGGGCTGAGCCTGCCTTTTACTAGGTGAAGTAATCTTAAAAGGGATCAACAAATTATCCAAGAAATGCCCCGAAGAAACAGCATAAATCTGGAGAAGGAAAAATTAGATCAGGAGTATGTCCCTTTATATGTGTAGAGCCTATCCCTAATTAAGGCAGTGATGAACTGTCCATATAAGATAAAATGGAGTCAGCCCAGAAATTGAAATGTCCTAAAATACAGATTGTTATGGGAAAGAGCCAAAGCCGATAAGTTTGGAAAAAAAAAGCCTTTTCAAAGGTCGTCCAGCTAAATGAAGGTGGGCTATATGTAATCAAAAAGTGAAGTGTAAAAGAGTGAGTGGCCAAACTTCTCCTTAACAGATTCCATTTCTATATCCGGAGTCTCAGGGTAAAATCAAACAAATGAGGTAATTTCTTAAAAATTAAGGTGACACCCCCCCCCCCCCCCATCACCAGGTTGGTTGGTGTTGCGATCAATGTGTAAAATGGAGTAGCCTGCAGGTAAAATGTGCACCATATCAGTGCCAGATGGTAAACCATGTTTCTGTTAACCAAATCGGGTGCATAGTCTTGCAGAAATGTATGTTATATACACCCTAACATGTCCATGCAACCTAAGATACATAAGGATACCAGTCAAAAGAATCATCAAGCAATAACCTGTATCGGAACAAAAACTTGTCACCACTGGTAGACCATTTTGTAAAAAGACACACAAGACCAGTTAAAATGGACTTTTTCTGGAAAAGATCCAGATATCAAAGAGGGCGGTAACTTTGGAACCATTCTTCTTAAGGAGGAGCAGAAGTGGATTTTTTCACTGCATACTGACACGCAGGGTCTGACTAATTAATTGGCATGACTTGGCGGCGATCCTACCCACTTAGGATGATGCCTATCTGAGACTAGGGCCCTGCATCTGGAATTCACCCTGTGCTCTCCTGATTCTATCCAGGAACCAGGTGATGGCCCACATAGCCACCTATACTAGATCATGAATTTGATAAGTTCAAACAGATAGACAACAGGAGGCAGTGCACGGTACTGTCTGAACATAGGTCTCCCTACAAGAAAACACAATTGTACTTACTGGAGGACTTTACCTATGATCCTACATCCAGATTTAGACTGGAGGGCATTTTCAACCACCCAAACATGCTCGACCTCATCCATATTCTAGACTGCGGCATTTGCCACTTCCCAGATTACTCGACCGCATGGGATATACTTTGGACATCACAGTAATGGAGCAATATAGAAACTGGTCTGAACTGTTTTATCACTACTGGATTCCACTCCAAGATGGTAAGGCCTCTATGGAAGCTTTTCCAGCGCCTTTGTGAGGCGTGCAAGGGATATACAATATGAAAGCATGACATCCGTCACGTGATCTGTACATCAACCAGGCAACAGCAGACTATTAAACTGAGAGTGGCTTCTTAACTCACACAAGGAGATGCGCACAGTAGGAAGACTAGAATGATGAATTGATGAGGTAATTTTGGGGGTATTTAATGAACCATTGAGCAAAGAGATGTAGCAAAGCTTTCAACTATCTGCTATACACCGGAGATAACCGCAGTAATAAACGTACTTGCAGTGTTTTTTTCATTTTTAATACAGAAATTGCATCGGGTGAAGCAGGTGACTCCTGTCCCCTGTATAAATGATATTCTTGGACACACAAGACTGTTAGGTTAGATTTTCATTTCTATGCTAAATCTCCCTCCACTGTGAGACCCCCAGCACTTCTTGCTGGACTTGGGATTCTTTTTCTATGTTCCCCACTCACCCTTTTACTTTTTACTGGTGCCGTTTTTCTGGCTCTCCATAGTGGTTTTGGATCTATCCTTTCCTATAACTTTGTTGGGCATCTGCAATGTAGTATTGCAGCACACAGCACTTCTGTACAGTGTTGGTGGGCGGCCCCGTGGGCATCCATTTTTATTTTCTCTTGACTTACCTTGCAAAACACATGCTCTCAAGGTAGAGAGATTTCCATCCCAATTACATTTTATTTTGAGAGCAGCACACCCCAGATACACAGTATACCCTTTCTTACTGTTTCTGTAACATTTATGTTAGTGACAAGCTTACTGTTAAAGCTGGTGGCACTGAACATACTTTAGTGACTTTTTGGAATTATTACACACAGGCTGTCAAACCAGCCACGGTAATGCACAGAAAGGTCACCATTCTGCTAGAATGGTGGCTTCTTGGTTTGTTCACTTTCTTTTTTTTTTTTTTGGTGGCATTTTTAATGTGCTTGTCCTTTCTTGGTCCTTATGTTGTCTGCCTGCAGGGTGGGGTTGGGGGTGAGGAGGGCTGGGCTCTCCCATGTGGATGGGGGTGCTTACAGGGTGTGGGTCACGGGTTCTCCCATGTTGAAGGGGCTGCCTGCAGGGTGGGGTCAGTGGTGATGGGGAGGTGGGAGGGTCCTGGGTTTTGCCATGTGGAGGGGGGGGTTGCCTGCAGGGTGGGCTCAGGGGTGATTGGGGCAGGGTTCTGCCATGTGTAGGGGGCTGCCTGCAGGGTGTCACTCCAATCTGTTGTGTTGGGTGCGGGTGCTGATGTGGTGCACCATGCGACTGGCCAGATTGCCCATGCCTGAACCCAGGTCTGCTTGAAAACACATTGGATAGTGGTTCCTTTGGGAGCATTGCCATTTGGTGACAGCTTTACCTGTCATCAGGCCCATCTTTGCTGAGAGCCACATGCTTGTTATGGTCGTTTGGCCAGTGCGTTGTGAGGGGAAGGGTTGGAGGATGCATTCAAACTCATCAGATTTAACTTGGCAGCTGGCTCTAGGGTTCGGTGCTCCCTTGATCCACTCCATGTTGAGGATGGAGCTGGCCTTCTCCCACGAGGGTCAGGTCAAGGGGGGTCCACGGTGCCGCCTCTGGTGTCTAATGATTACTGCTGGTGTTTGGACAGGAGGCCGCAGACGCTGCCCTTTAGGTCATTCTACCACTTCCTACAATCCTCAGCGTCCTGTGGGACGGTGCCCTCAGCTGTGGCATTGTTTCAGATAACTGACCAGATGGCTGCATTCCATTGCACTGATGTTTAAGGTGCCGGGAGCCAAATAGCTCCTCGGCATGGGCCTTCACCTCGCCATCATGGACCTGCAGCTCCACCTCATAAAATGTTTGCTGCCTCTGACCAGTAACGTAATTCCACCAAATATGGGGAGACTTACTGCCATGGACTCGGTTTCGGCGCTAATTCAGCTGGACTGAATTACCGTTGCTGCTAATGGTGAGTGGCCGCTCCCACCACTATTTAATGCAGCAGTGATCTGTTATGCAATGGACACACCTTGTTAACAGGGCACGGTACTGTGCTGTTCTATTATAATTTATGGTGATGTTCCGTGAGTGTATAGACCAGTGCTGTGAGGCAGTATCTTGTAGCACTGTCAGTCGCTTTCCTGCGCCCACACCGTAGTTATGTCCCAAAGACTCTCCCTAAGCTGTACCAGGTCACGGCAGTGCCCAGTAGAAGGCCGCCCACTGAGGGGGGGGGGGGCGGCGCCGCCTTTGTGCACTTTAGCCCTGGTGGCCCTCATGCTAACTTGTGGCATGTGGGTACCAGCACTCTCAGCCTGTTGTTGTCATCTTCACGTGCGTTTTATGAGTTCTTGCGAGAAACAAAAAATTGCTTATTCCTGACACCTCAGGGCCATCCCATTCTCGCATCGTGCCCCGCCTCTCAGCACTGGTGACCATGACTAGGTAAAGGGCGAGAGGCATCCAAACGTGGGAAGGAGTTTCAAGGCACCAGCGAACAAAACGCATGCCAAATTGTGTGAGTACCTCACACATACTAGCAATACCTGATAATGATTTCAGTGCCTTCTATTTGAATTGACCGCCTGATGTCTAACTTTCCATTTGATACCAATACCTGGAAAAAGAATTGTACTACGCAAAAGCTGTTGGCCTTTCTGTACTTGCGATTGGCACACCAAGAATGTCACCCTGCCCTTTTATAGCCCGCCTCAGTCACATCTCGTGCAACGATCATCTTTGACTAATCAATAGTTGTACAACTGAACCGAACCTTAAAGGTTTAGCACCTCATTAGCAAACTATGGATACCATGTTAATTATTGACCAGCTCTCTCCTCCTAAGAAAAATATATAATTTCTCTTTCTTTACCTATATTGAACAATCATGAAGTGAAAACCGACCATCTTATTTCCCCTTATTACTAAAGGAGGGTGACCAGATGATTGCATATTATCTGCACACCCCTTCTTAGATTTGGGGATTAGCTGGTGCTAGAGGTCAAATGTTTTGCCTTAGAATATCGATAAGGGAGATCAGATAGGAGAGAGGGGACAGGCAGCTTGTCTGTGTTTGGCATTTTACCGACCCAATTGACTGCCTATTTCCAGGCCAATCTCTATGGCCATTATCACTCACTACCAGATTCCCATGGTATTTAAATGATATTGTTGGGATTTTGTATTTTTACATTGTTTTGTTCTAAATAAAATATGTATTTTTGTAATAGAGGTGTGCTGAGATATTGGGCATTATTTGATTAGCCTTAAGTGTGTGTGTTTTTGGGAAAGTTAGAGTTGATCTAGCTCATTCTAGAGTGATGGATTAAGGGAGGCTTTCGGGCTGCTCTATTAAAGAAAGATCATTGAATCATTCAGTAAAAATGCAGGTGTCTTGACTTTGTTTTACGAGTGGTTGGACCTGTGGCTTCGAGGTACTTCGAGCTTTGTTCTGAGTTTACCTTTTCTAGTGCATATCAATTAACATGGGTGATTTAGACAGTGAGGTAATGTGGGTTTTTAGGTTACAGGAAATAAGTGTATTTGTTATCTTACATACTTCTAATGTAAACACACAACAGTAATAGATTGTATGCAATCACCCGACAATTTGGTCTTAACAGAGCCAACGGAGAAGGTTTTGCAAATGGGGTCCATCTAATTTGCATAAGAATACATTAATTTGAGACCAACATTAATATGATATGCTCATTAATGTCACCCCAGTTTGGTTTTTAGTTTCTCAAGTAACGTTAGTGCTTGCCACCTATTGTATACTCTGATAGGTTCATCATATACACAGTCTTTTAGACCATATGCTTGCCAAAATGGCATCTGGTGTGTGTCTGCACAGACTCCCACACTTTCCAACACTACCCAGCAGGTGCATGTCGGAAAGGCAAGTGAACATGGTTCATCTGGACTGGAGAGGAGTATGCCTTGTGCCTCACGCATACCCCATGCAGAGGAGGAGGGCGTGTGGAAGGCAACAGAACAATACAACACCTTCGAGGCAGAGGAAAGAACCAAGAAGCAATCCATGTCTGGCCTTCTTGAGTCCTCCCACCAACCAGTTGCTCGGGCCTCCTGCAGGTTCAGCCCTACTATGGTGGGATGGTCCATTGGGCAGACCACCAAGGAAAGGGAAGCATTGAGGATGATAGCCAGGTACTAGAGTACAGAGACATGGGCATGGCTGAAGGCAGCAGCAAGGTGTGGTTTAATAGACCAAGCACGGCAGGCAAAGTCATTCACAGTATCATGGCAGGCTGATGCAATATTAATGATGCAGGGAAGTGGATGGCCTTGGCCATGCACAGCCTTTACTCCTACTAGAATTACATTGCCAACGTGTGGTAGTGTTCAGCTGTAAGGTTCCTGACAGCCCAGCTGAAACAGTTCACCAACTTGTGAAACAATGCAAGGGTCTAGGAAAACCTGTGCATTACATTTGTGGTAGACAAAGATGTCTCATGAATGAGTCTATGGTCTTTGCTATGTCGGGAGGGGTACTGGGTCAAGGGCAGGAATCTGGCTCATTCTGCTTCTTAGTAAAGAACCTGAATGATGGAGTTTTTAATTAGTTTTCACTAAGCGAGTTCCGAAGCGTGCATGTAGAGACTAGGATGGAGGGTGTTGAGGTACAGCAGGGCATTCTACTTTTTATTGCAATCGCTTATTATAGTACATTGTGGCAAAATAAATGGATCAACTTTTGGGGAGCACGGACATTGGATTCAAAGGGGACTCTAGATCGATATGCGCCACACAAGGATATGGTTAGGCCAAGATTGTTAAATATTGTGGGCCTTGAAATCCTAAAAAAGAGTTGTTGCTTCTGGAGGGTGGTTAAGCTCACACAGCCTATGGTGGTGGCTGCACAGATGACGCACCTGAGAACTGTTGAGGGGAGCTTGTCTTCTAAGGATTACCCCCTCAGAACATGGAGCACTCCCAAAAAATGTGTTAATTGTGTCACCTCAAACTGGTATTTTTCCCCCCATACTGGACCGATGAAAGGTACTCTCATATACTGTTGTGATAGCTACCTACACTAGACACACAATAAATGTAGGACTGACGGATGAACAGGTGGACAGTTGCGCATTGTGGTGGGTTTATGCATACTATTCACACGTAAATGCATCTTATTCCAGGGTCGCTGCCATATGGGTTGCAAGAGATGCTGGCAATGAAATTCTCACCCTTTCTGATCATGGATGTGCAGGATTATGTTGAGCGGATTCCCCTGGAGTAGGGTGAGTAGAATCTCCACAGTAGATCATTGGGAATCATGTGTTATCACTAAATGGCAGCATCAATTTGTGGATGTTTGTAGAGATGGGGCAACATCCCCATTGGTTACTAGGGATGTGACGAGAGTAGTTCTTGGTCACAGTGCAGAGGGTACAGGGGCGCGCTAGATTCAACCTAAGGTGCAAGGATCAGAATCCTCAAAAAGGTGTCATGTTATGGAGTTTGGTAAGTAACAGACCCATTTACACCCACTCCTTAACAGTAAAACCTAGGGTGTGCCACCTCCTGAAAACTGCACTGTGGTATTTTGAACAGGGAAACAGAAGTGAAGTGGGATCCCTCTGGCCAATTAAATTTAGTACCTGGAGATGGGGCACTTATGTAAAAAATTAGGAAGGCAAATGGGGTGATGTGGAGTTTGTGGAGTCTCTCCTACACTTTATTCTTTTGGTCTCTTGACACAAAGTCCAAACTCATCCATCATCTACAGGATTGACAGAAAAACAAGCTTATCTAGGTTTAAAGTCGATGTTTGAATGTAGTGGCAGCATGGCCTGTGCCGTTCTCACCATGGGAAGAGATTGGCGCTTTCCCTTTAAATCACAGTTCTGTCCCGGTTTCCTCAATGGTGCTGTTAATTATATTGTTCATATTTTGGCCAATACACCCGTCATCAGTGATTACACAATGGACTGGTCAAGCAGGCACCCGATTGGTGGCAAACTCCTGCCTTTATCAGTTGTGTCTGGAAATTGGGAGCATCCGTGTGCTATTTAGTCATTTCAGAATAGATATATTGGTAGAACATATATACATGTTCCTGATGATTAAAATATGCATTTAAAATGTTTGTTCCTAGTGTTTTGAATGCAAAACATTTCTAAATAAAAATGAATCCCATTATTCCTGCTGCATGTTACCTCTGTTCCACTAAATGTTCACATTGGAGCCCCACTTCTCTGCCCCCTATTAGGGTGCCTTTCCCCAATAGATGGCACTTCAAAGTCAAATAAGTTACTATATGAGGAGTTACTACTGAGTAGTCTTATGACGTGTGCTGCCTGTGATTGTGAACACGTTGAAACTAATAATGTGCGTCTCCTTTTATCTCAGTAGGTGACTGATGCCCCAGAAATGCAACAGTGATTTAGATTCCCTGGACTATCGCAGGGAAAAGCTTCATTGTTAGAATATATTTCCAAGCATCTTAGAAGAGTGCAAGTTTGGTGTCCAGTTGCCTTTTCAGAGTATTCAGGAACTCGGATTGCGAAGCCTGTTGATACATGATGCCTTCCGTCCATGCAACCTCTTTGTGGTAGCATCCAGTAACCAAGCATGTTGATGCTGTAAATCCTGGGTGAGGGGGATATCTAGCATGAAAATGACAATGTGTTATGTGCAGTAAGAAAAGCATTTCTCGTTTGTGCTCTGAATTTGGGAAAAGGTTAATTGAAAAGGCTTCTCTTAAGTCAAGGCACCAACAATAAACTGGCAAGAGACTTTACACGTGAACAACATGTGGGAACAATTGCCATCTTTCAAACATACTTCTTGCCCACATGAGGACATGGGTGACAACACATATCAGTGCACTGAATTTGATGTCATCCATTTGCATGATAAAGTTATCAGTCACCAGCAAATGAATAAAGGTGAGAAACCTTATGAGTGCACTGAATGTGGTAAAGGGTTTGCTGCAAAGGGTGAGCTTACTATCCACCACCAGAGAACACATACAGGTGAGACGCCTTATGAGTGCACTGAATGTGGGAAAGGGTTTGCTCGGAAGGGAGCTCTTATTATCCACCAGCGCACACATACAGGTGAGAAACCTTATGAGTGCACTGAGTGTGGCAAAGGGTTTGCTACAAAGCAAGATCTTACTATCCACAGGAGAACACATACAGGTGAGACGCCTTATGAGTGCACTGAATGTGGGAAAGGGTTTGTTCAGAAGGGAGCTCTTATTATCCACCAGCGCACACATACAGGTGAAAAACCTTATGAGTGCACTGAATGTGGGAAAGGGTTTGTTCAGAAGGGAGCTCTTATTATCCACCAGCGCACACATACAGGTGAAAAACCTTATGAGTGCACTGAATGTGGGAAAGGTTTTGCTCGGAAGGGAGCTCTTATTATCCACCAGCGCAGACATACAGGTGAGAAACCTTATGAGTGCACTGAGTGTGGCAAAGGGTTTGCTACAAAGCAAGAGCTTACTATCCACAGGAGAACACATACAGGTGAGAAACCTTATGAGTGCACTGAATGTGGGAATGGGTTTGCTACAAAGCGAAAGCTTACTATCCACAGGAGAAGACATACAGGTCAGAAGCCTTATGAGTGCACTGAATGTGGGAAAGGGTTTGCTACAAAGGGAGAGCTTACTAGCCACCAGAGAACACATACAGGTGAGAAACCTTATGAGTGCACTGAATGTGGGAATGGGTTTGCTACAAAGCGAGAGCTTACTATCCACAGGAGAAGACATACAGGTGAGAAGCCTTATGAGTGCACTGAATGTGGGAAAGGGTTTGCTACAAAGGGAGATCTTACTAGCCACCAAAGAACACATACAGGTGAGAAACCTTATGAGTGCACTGAGTGTGGGAAAGGGTTTGTTCAGAAGGGACATCTTACACGCCACCAGAGAGCACATACAGGTGAGAAACCTTATGAGTGCACTGAATGTGGGAAAGGGTTTGTTGAGAAGGAACATCTTACACACCACCAGAGAAAACATACAGGTGAGAAACCTTATGAGTGCACTGAATGTGGGAAAGGGTTTGTTCAGAAGGGACAGCTTACAGACCACCAGAGCACACATACAGGTGAGAAACCTTATGAGTGCACTGAGTGTGGGAAAGGGTTTGCTCGGAAGGGACAATTTATTTGCCACCAGAGAAAACATACAGGTGAGAAACCTTATGAGTGCACTCAATGTGGGAAAGGGTTTGTTCAGAAGGGACATCTTACACGCCACCAGAGAGCACATACAGGTGAGAAACCTTATGAGTGCACTGAATGTGGGAAAGGGTTTGTTGAGAAGGAACATCTTACACACCACCAGAGAAAACATACAGGTGAGAAACCTTATGAGTGCACTGAATGTGGGAAAGGGTTTGTTCAGAAGGGACATCTTACACGCCACCAGAGAGCACATACAGGTGAGAAACCTCATGCATGCACTGAATGTGGGAAAGTGTTTGCAACAAAGGGGGAGCTTGCTATCCACCAGAGAAAACATACAGGTGTGAACCCTTATGAGTGCACGGAGTGTGGGAAAGGGTTTTCTACAAAGCAAGAGTTTACTAGCCACCGGAGCACACATACATGCTTTCCGTAAAGCTATGAAAACCATCCTCTTCACATAAGGTTCCACGCAGCACCATGAATACTAATGAAATGTCCCACTGCATAAGCTGCATTGTAATGATCAAATGCATAAACTGTAATGACAACTATGTTTGTAGCAATCATAATGTGCCAACGACTGCTACCATTCCTGTACCCATGTTACTAAGCTCCTGCAAGTAACAGTGCCTCAATGCCCCTGGGCTGTTTGCGCGCTATATAAATAAAATACATACCTGGAACGCCCTCTGTCTAAGCTCACTGGTTTGTCTTTCCTTCATTTTTCTAGATTCTTATGTTTCAATGCCCACTTGCTGTTAGAACCCATAAACCTTTAGGTGAATAAGTGCCATAGGGAAAGATGCTTAATAAAAAAAATAAAAGGCAACTTGTAATGCAACCCTACAGATAAGCAGTGTATTAACCATTTACTCCCCAAGAATTAGCAAACACTCCCTTCAAAAAAGTAGCCAAACTCCCAACTGTAAAATTGGAAGCAATGGACAAATTGGTGCCAACCTTCCTGCTTTCTCCCACTCAGGTTCATGAATATGTTCATCCCAGTGATACCAGCCAGGCAGTACCAGTGGATGGTGGTTTACAGGGATTTCTGCCTGATATGTAGAGAAACTATAAAGTCATGTATATTTTATTTTACATTAATTGCTAGTCATAAAGAAGTGTGAATTAAAAAGTTGCAATTTCTTTCTACTTAAGTAAAAAGAACAAATGACTTGCCTCTCTGTAATGTTTTGTCTGATGGTTATGCCTGTCATAGATTCCTCATCTTTGATATCCATATCCTTGTGCAGCTGTTATCCAGAAACCATTCTGCCAATAGGGGGCGATGCACAGCTCTGTATCAGTCCAACCCTCTTTTCACCTCGCACCAAAATGATATCTGGGCCAGTATAAGTAGCGGTGCTGTGCCCCAGACCTCAGTTCCACCCTCCTTTCCTAGCATTCTTGATGCTGAGGGACTGTAGAACTGATGGTGTACTAGCTTCCCAGAAGAGGGGCAGGAAGGAAGTGCAATGAGGAATCTGTGGCAGGAACATCCATCAGAAGGAGCATTACTGAGAGGAAAGTAGTGTTCTACTAATGGATTCCTTCCTGCATGGATTTCTCATCTATGATGGACTCCCAAAGCAGTACGTAATCTGGAGGAGGGAGGAAAGTTAGCACACAACCTAAACTACAAAATTCTGAAGGACTGCCCTATCCAAACTGGCATCCTGGCCGCAAGGGAATCCAAGCAGTAATTTTTACTGAGCATGTGGAGAGACGCCAATGTTGCTGCCTGCCAAATGTCCAGGACAAGGGACCCCCCCCTCTGCAGGGCAAAGGTGGCAGCCCCTCCTGGTAAAATGAGCCCAGATACCCTCGCCCACATCCTTCACAACCAGATCATAGCATTCTGAGATGCAGAGAATGATCCAACTGGACAGGGTCCGTTTGGTCACAGCCCTGCCCGCACCATCGCAGCGGGGGCAAATATGAAAATGTGGAAAGGTCTGTCGGAATTTGAGGATTTAATTCCCGCTGACAAGCTGGACGATTTTAAGGCTGCCATGTCAGATGCCAGAGTCCTGGCGCAGGATATGCTTGAGGCTGCAGCGCATCATGTTGACACCCCGGCTCGGGGCCTCATGCTTGGCTTGGACACCTCTCGTCAGACTTCGCTTCATGACACACAGTTTTCCAAGGATGTTCAGGATAAAGTTTGGGACCTGCCTTTTGACGACAAAGAACTGTTCCATTCGTCAACGGATGTAGAGCTGACCAAGACTAAGGACAGCACTCAGACAGCCAAGTCCCTGTCCGTTCTGGTGAAACCACCTTTCAGGGCTCAGAGAACGCACTCACATCCTCGGCCCTCCTCTGGTTTTCGGGGGTTTCTGAATCGAAAGACACGTAGAGTCGATCCTGCAGCTGGAAACTCCCATCGGCATCAGCAGCGAGGCCGGTTTTCCTCTTGACCCTCTGCCTCCTCCTCAGGATCAGGTGGTCCCGCCACCAAGAAACCTGCTAAATGAGGGTTTTCGGCGCTCGCATGAGACCCCGGTGGGAGGGCACATTTAATCTCACTGGGAGGCGTGGCAGACTATCACTGAGGACCGGTGGGTCTTGTCCGTTGCTCGGGCAGGCTTCCGCTTGCCTCTTCCCACCCCACCCCACCCCCCCACCTCACCCATCAATCCTCCCTTTCAACAGTCTGGGACGCCCTCCCTCAGAGCCGAGGTCCAGAAGCTTCTGGATCTCAAGGCGGTGCAACCTGTTCCCATAGGGGAGCGAGGGGAGGGCTTCTACTCCCGTCTGTTTACGGTGCCCAAACCCAACCAGGCTGGCCTGCGCACCATCCTAGACCTTTCCCAGTTCAACCTTTCTCTTCCCCAAGAGAAATTCAAGATGATCACCCCCTGTCAGATAAAGTCCTCTCTACAGAAGGGTGACTGGCTCAGCGTGGTGGACCTTCAGGATGCTTATATGCATATCCTCATTTGGAGCCTGCATCGGTGTTAGGCAGAAACCTGTGCAGTTCCCTTTGGGAACACTGCAAAAGATTTAGGACTACAGGTGTTGGCAGTAAACCCACTTGGTAGCAGTCTGTACCACCCAGATTTACCTGGTAGCTGTGGCTGAGCAGTCAGACTTCCCTCAAGAAGAGTTAGGCAGTATGCAAAGTATACAAAATAGGCACTCAGACACAATAATACAATCAAAAACTGACCAGAGCTTTGGTATCAAAGTATATAATTATTTTTTTTAAAACACACTGTTTGAAACACTCCAGCACTCTTATTGTAAAACACTCTAAACACAGTTACTATTATAATATATACAACCCTTATTCCTTATCAGATGAGTCTTAGTTAACACCACTTATTTCTATACAGAGGTGGGCGCTTAACTATAGATGGCACTCCAATAAGTTCATGAAGAAGGGAGGGGAAAAAGACAGAATATGGAACGATACACCACTAAGAATTTAGGAACACTATTAGCAAGGCAGAAGAGCAAAAGTCACTTGTGAGCCAAAGTCCATAGGCTGGGCCCACTCTTAGAGAGAGCAGAGCACAAATGCACCCAAGATCACACAGTTACACTAGGCTTAGAAAGTCTTGCAGAGAGTTCGAAAAGAGTTTAGAGAGGCTCAGAAAAGTTTAGCCAGGGTGTCCCAGGCTAACCCAGGTTCGAAAGCCGGGGGCTAAATCTACCCCGTACAGTCGGTGGCAAGGGAAGCCAGGTGGGACACGGTACCTTAAGTGGGAAGGATCCTCCAGGGTGGCAGTTGTTCCTGGCAGCGGGTGCAAGTCTCGTCGTCCAGGGGAAGAGAAGATTTCGACTTGGAGGAAAGATGAATTCGTTGCACTGCCAGGGAAGAAACCAGCCGCAGAGTTTTCTGGTTAAGGGTATTACCCTTAATTTCGCGGTCGTGGTAAAACGTGGTATTCCGGTTGCCGGGGTGCTTGGCACAGGCAAGGCGGCCACGAGATGCGTCGGGAAGGCGAAAAGACGGTGAAACTGGTTATCCCCACCAGTCAAAGGAAGAAGACTCTCTGGCGGGAGATCTCCTCTGTCGTTGGGAAAAGTGGTGAGACGGTCCAGCAGGGCTCCACCGGTGGTGTCGTCGTGGCAGGTCGGCTCAGCTTCTCCCTCTTCGGATTCTTAGGTCCTGTGGCGACTTCTGAAGTTCCAGTCCCCAAAGCCCTGCTTTTATGCAGAAAACCCCCATTCACTCAGCCTAGCTGTCACTCAAACATGACCGGCTCACCACTTGGGCCAATCAGGACGGAGTGCGACTTGAGTTGCCTAGGCAACTCAGTCCAGGGTGCCTAAATCCCCCTCCACCCCTCCTAAGTACCCCAGACAGAGTGGCACCACTTTGGAGGGCTTCTGTGGAGAAGCCCGCCAAAAAGTGGAACAAAGGGCTCAACTTGGGTTGGAGTCACAGAAGAGAACACAAATGCCATTTTAGAACCGAGTTTTGGCAAAAAATACCAACCGGAGAATTAATAATAATTAAATAAACCGGCGGTATGTTCGAGGCTATCGTAATTAAATAAAGATAGTAGCCTCGAACAATGGGAAAATCCCATAGAGAAATATTTGCGGTTGAATATAAAAAGTAGTATCCACTGCCACCAGCCCAAACTCGATCAGGGGGGATGGAGACATGCCCCCTCGACTAACAGACCCCGGGGCAATCGAATTGCCCCAGCCAGTACGTCCACAATAGGATGGTTTGTACTGGTTCTGTTCAGAATTTAAGACTAGTAAAGTCAATGGTGACTTTACATGCCCTGGGAGACAGTAGTCAGTCACAGGGTATGGAGTCTATATGTACTATGACAACCCTGTGTTACTGCACTGAGGGTGCTGTGTAACACACATCACAAAAACACATGAAGCCCTCTGGAGTAAAAGACCCCATAGCCCATTAAACACATCTAGAGTCAAAGAAACACACTCAAATCATGCCCAAGAGTGAGGGTAAAAGAGTCTCACTCTTGGTAGGAGAAAAAAAATAAACCCCAAAAATCCAGCAAAGCTGCTGGGGGACTCACTAGGTTAGGAAATTCAGCCTAAACAGAGAATTCTCCCTAACAATCGGCATTTCCAGTTTCGTGTGCTCCTGTTTGGTCCCAGCTCGGCGCTGCGTGTCTTTACAAAGATGATGTCGGTCATCATAGCTTATCTTCGGCTACAGGGTATCCATGTGTATCTATATTTGGACGATTGGCTGCTGTCCTTGGCCACTGAAAGCCTCGAGTAACCTTCAGTCTCCCCTCCAGCTCCTGTTCCACCTTGGGCTGTCGGTGAACTGGCGGAAATCCTCCATGATGGTCTCTCAGGACTTGATGTTCCTGGGTTTTTGTTAGAACACAATCGATTGCAGATTGTACCTGACTGGGGACAGAATGGCGGATCTGTTGGCCACGCGTTAGGCGCGTGTGTGTGTGTATGTGTATATATATATATATACACACACACACACACACACACACACACACACACACACACACACACACACACACACACACACACACACACACACACACACACACACACACACACACACACACACACACACACACACACACACACACACACACACACACACACACACACACACACACACACACACACACACACACACACACACACACACACACACACACACACACACACACACACACACACACACACACACACACACACACACACACACACACACACACACACACACACACACACACACACACACACACACACACACACACACACACACACACACACCACCCCACCCCCCCCCCCCCCCCCCCCCCCCCCCAGCATCTTCTATCACATGATACATTTGATTTAAAAACACTATTAATGGTAAACAATTTAAAAAGCAAAATTCAATATGACAATCTTTTCTAAAACACATAAAATTATCTCATAAAATTGCATCATAGGATAAATCAAATTCTCATCGCTTACCACCAACACATTTTCCCAGATAACACTTATACTTTCTACATTCATTGAGTTATCATAGGCATGTAAATATTTAAGTCTAAGAGATAATAAAGAGTCACAGAGAAGATGTTTGGCTGACTCTATTATATTCACACCACATAGTCTACAATATCTCTGTGTTAGAGGTATATCAAATTTGGGTCCCAACACCTCTTAACACTGATTACATTTCAACAATAGATATCTCTGCATACTTTGACTATCAGGGTATGCCATCTGATAAGCTGGTCTGCCTAATGTATTAGAATAAAATTCTAGATATAATCCGCTGTTAACTTTCGTGGATAAATTAACTATATTTTGATCACCATCCAGGTGCTCGAGTAGTGACTGCTATGTTGGCGCAATAAAAAACAGCAAATGCGACTACTGATAAGGTTTCAACATGCCCAAAATGTAGAAATTGGCACTCAGTTTGCAATTCTATTTAATTCACTCAGATTGCTCATTAAAGTAATTTCAGCTGGTGGCAAATTTCGGCATGTGCGCTGCACAAAACAAATGACCTCAGTGGCATCACTTGATCCAGAAGGTTGTGCCAGGTATCGGACTGTGAAGAACTGACCTCAGACTGTTCATCCCAGGACGCAAGCACCCTGGTTCATTCTCACCTGTGTGGGATGCTGCAATGTCCTGTGCTGCCTTTGAGCCTGCGCGACACTGGTGAGCACTACACCTGGTCTTTCTTCTGTGTCTGGAACAGCTTTCCTGTGACTCTACAAGCAAGTTTTCAATAATCATTTTTCCCAGGGTCTCCTCTTCACAACCCCAGCATTAGAAGCCCCCTTCTGTGCCAGAGGATGACCGCAGCTGTTCTGGATTTCCCTCTTTAAGTGCCCGGGATCCACCCTGCACCAATGTTTCTTCGCTTGAGCCTAAGGAAGTACCAAAACAACATGCACAGCAACAGCCTCTGGGAAACACCATCCACAGAACTGCTTTCACAGTCGCAGGGTCTTGCTCTACTGACTCTCTGGCCTCTTATTTCTCATCAATTGGTTCCTATGGCTTGATTGGTCAAAACACCTCCCCCAACCTTGCTCACTGGCACTCCAGAAATGCTCTTTTGAAACAATTTTGCAAAAGGTAGCCCTGCCTTACCAAAGACTGTCCCTATTCGCACAAGTGACCTCCCTTGCTCTCCCTAAGAAATGCTGACCTCGGTAGGCCCTTTGTTTTACGTATTATTATACAGTTATCTGTTCTCTCTTGGCACTGTGCACCTGGCCACCCTCTGTCCTCTGGGCCCAGGTACCTGCTCACCCTCCCGCACTGCCTCCGGGCCACCCCTTGCACTGGGGTTTGTATCTGTACCCATACAGCCCCCCCTTTTCTTCCTGCACTTATCAGACCTACCCTGTCTGCTGCCTTAAACTTGGCACTTGCAAATTGCTGGCTGCACTACCACTGTTTGTTGCCTTTATTATTATTTTTTTTATTGTGTTATAGTTCAAAGAACTTTTCACAAATTTATATACAGTAATATGAAAAAAACATCATATATATATATATATATATATATATATATATATATATATATATATATATATACACTTTATCTCAAAATAACATCAAATTCAGATAAAAGATAAGAGAAAAAAAGGGAAGAATACTAAAATACAAACTTAGGTAGCACAAAGCATACAAAAAGATCACTAGAAGGCACAACAGATATATATATATATATCTCCCAGTAGATAAGAATTATGCCACATAAAAATACAGAACTAATTACATCACTTATTCAACGGTCATATGAGTCATAACCAAGTTCAGGTCCACTCTCAAGATCCAACATAATTTCCGTAGGCGTTCATTAGCCACCTTCCAGATCTGCGTAATAGCAATGACCAGCCTATTACTCCTCCCTGATAGACATCTCAGCCAGAAACTTTCACTTTCAATGTACATCTGATCATAATCAAATCTAGCAAAATACTTGTCATAGATCGATCTCATCCCCTGACAACAGGTGAGAACATGTCTGTTTCCACTCTGGACTCTTCAGCACATATTCTACAGATCCTTCTCTCAGCAGGTACATTAGACCAGGCTCCCCGAACCCCCAATACATTAAGTCGATTGAGTCGAATATCCATGAATATTCTACGATTGGCTTGAGAGGGCAGAAGTTTCAGATAGCTTTGGGGCTCTTTAAATCTTAGAAAAAGTGCTTAGAGAGCTCATAGTAGAGATCTTATCATGACTGGCAACCCAATCCCACTTCTCTATGACATCCTTCAGTGATTTTAATACTGCCCCTTCACCTTTTGCTATTAACAGCTCCTCCTGACATTATTCTTGCATTTCAACCCATGTACTGTAAATTGTCATAGCCTGCATCATTTTCAGCCCATATTTTGCAAATTGAAATTAAGTGACCTCCTTTTGCTATTAACAACTCCTGCTGACATTATTCTTGCATTTCGATCATCCACAAGGAACAACTGGCCATCAAAATGGAAGATCCACTAAACATCGATAAATGCAAATCCTTAATACTACGACTTTCAGTAAACCCCAAAACCAACCTGAAATTCATACTGATATACAGACCACTGACCTACGATGCGACTTTCATAGACTCTTTCACAGAAGCAATCGCTACCCTAACCATCAAGTACAATCATCTGATCATCCTCGGAGATTTGAACATCTGGTTCGACGAAGAAACCGCAACCACACAAAAATCCCTAACCGCCCAACTAGCAGCCATGAACCTACAACAACTAGTCAAAGGAGCAACCCACTCAGCAGGACACACACTTGACGCAATCTTCGCCAACAAAGACCTCATCACCACGGCACACCCAATTCAAATACTTTGGAGCGACCACCTCATTATTCCGTTCATAATCACAACGGCCGCCCCAACAAAAAAACAACAAAAAAAAACAACCCATCATGATGAAAAGAAATTGGAGAACCATAAAAAACTCCAACCGAACTCCTAGAACTCAGCAAACCACAATCATCAACCATGGAAGAAGCAGACCTAGACAAAAAAGTTGCCCTACTTCATACCTGGATCGCAACAACCCTTGACGACATCTCCAAAGAAAAGCCCTTCACCCCATCACGCAAGAAACCTACAGCAAAATGGTTCACCCCACTACTCAACGCCATGAAAAGGAAAAACCGAAAACTGGAATCTGAATGGAGGACCAAAAACACCACCGCAAACAAACTGAAATTCCTACAACAGATCCGCGCATATAAAAAGGAAATACAAAAAGCGAAGAGGAAACATTACGACAACCGAATCTTCAGAGCACCAAACGCTCAAAAAGAACTATTCAAAATCATAAACGAAATAAAAAACCCACCGGCCTGCAACAACACGCCAATCCCATCGATGAAACTTTGCGAGGACCTCGGAGACCACTTGAAAAACAAAATAACTTCCATCCAACACACCATACAAAACAGACCAAGCGTTCACAGCTCAAACCCCACCAACACAGACGAGGAACACGCAAACAAGCTACGAAACTTCCCAGAAATATCAGTTGAGGCTTTCGTCTAACTGGTAAACCAAAGCAACAAATCGGGCTCTCCTGAAGACCCTTGCCCCCCGGACATATACAAAACAATTCTCAAACAAGGAACCCCCATGGAATACCACAGAATCTCAACAGGTAAAGTACTGCAGGCCTTCAAATCGGCTTACATCAAGCTGCTACTCAAAGACACAACAGGAAACGTAGAGGACTTATCTAACTACAACCCATCTCCAACATACCCAATCTGCTAGAAACGTACATCTACCAAATAACCCAAGAATTCATAGAAGAGCATTGCCTACTAGACCAGGCACAAGTTGGCTTCAGACCTATGAGAGGAACAGAATCGGCTCTCCTCTCAATATGGGATGACCTAAAAACAAACGCAGACTCAGACAACAGCACCTCCCTGATTCTCCTTGATCTGTCTGCAGCCTTCGACACTGTCAACCACGCCATCCTCATAAAGAGACTAGAAGGACTAGGGATAACCGACACTGCCCTACTATGGATCAAATCCTTCCTAATAAACAGAACAGAAATAATATGGATGAAACCTTGTAAATCCAAACCCAGAGTCTCCACGTGCGGAGTACCACAAGGATCATCCTTCTCCCCCCTTCTATTCAACACCTACATGTACCTACTAATCAAACTCATCAAAAAACACGGCCTCACATGCTACAACTATGCCGACGATACTCATAATCTTCAACATACAAGACACCGAGAAGAAAACACCACACTCGAGAATTTCCATTCGTGACATATTCAAATGGATGAACCTCAACCATCTCAAAATCAACCCAGGCAAAACGGAGATAATGATTGTTTCAAAAAATGGAGGAGACATCAACTACATCCCCTGGCCAAGAGAGCTCGGCACCACACCAGAACCATCATCAACTGTAAAAAACCTAGGGTTCCTGATGGATAACAATCTCACTCTGGAGCCACAAGTAAACTCGGTAATCAAGAAATGTTTCTTCCTCCTGCGAGCAGCAAAAAGGATCCTACCGTTCCTGTCGTTCGCCAACAAAACACTTGCCATCATCGCTCTGATCATGTCCAGAGTAGACTATGCCAATAGCCTATAGCTGGGCATGCCCGAACGACTTCTAAAAAAACTGCAACGCATACAAAATTGAGCAGCCAGACTCCTCCTCGAGCTACCCAAAAGAGAACACATCACACCCGCGCTAAAAATACTACACTGGCTACCACTGAAACAACGAATAAAGTTCAAGGCCATGTGCATCACGCACAGAGCAATACACAAACAAGGCGCGATAGAAATAAAATATCAATATTATCACATTGTTCCTTCTGGTAAAGGGACTTTTCTGGAACTGAATCGCTCTTGAATTTATCTGTATGCCTGATACATTGTGGCACCTTATTTTTCAAAGTTTACTTACCTGTAAGTGTGGTGTGTTTTTAGATAAAGATTATTGTTAATAATAGTGTGTGGGTGCTCTCTCATATGGTGGTCATTTTGAAAAGTGTGCACTGCACTTGTGAACCACCCACTCGCCCCCTGATAGCCAATCCTGGGCTTCTCTGTCGCCACTCCCACCTTGAGAGCTTGGTGAGCTTGAGGGAGTTCCCAGTAGTACCCAAGTTAGAAAGATGCCCCTAAACGCCCTGGCCCCATGGGCTGCAAGGGAAATCTCTCATACACAAGGTTCTTATGGGTGGTTTTGATTGTGTCAATATGAGGAAGGCATCTTTTTGATCACCACTTCCAGAAAAGACTGAGAAAGGCTTTTTCAGCATTAAGGATTATGGAGCAGCGTTTTTCCTAGCAGATTGGACCTATGTGTAAAATGTCAAGTTGCTGGTGGTGTGCACCTGATGAATGCTATTAGAGGTTTAAAGCAGTTTTCTCAACTGTGATAAAGCAGTAGGCTGCCAATTTTGTTCATTTTATTAAAAAAAAAAAAACAATCTCCCCTCAAGCTTAATTAAGGTTTGCCTTAATTCATGATTCACTTTGAGTGCTATTGGTGACATTTATTTAGTACACATTTTATTAAACTGAAGACTGCAGAAGCTTTATTAATGGCCACTGCCTTCCTGCCTCAGTGCTTTCTGGAAGTGTCCAGGTGTGTGTTCTCAGGGGCCTTTAGATATTGGTTTACATTTCCAAGCAATGCTGCAATTATTACAAAACACATGAGCACATATGACACACCTGTTGGACTCTCCATATCCCATTTATTTCTCTGCTGAGCCTAGAATGGTTGAGGGTTTCAGTAATCCGCATACTCGGGCTTGCAACCGAAGGATCAGCCAGAGGAGCAAGACTGACATCTGGCAGACCCTGGCAGACAAGGTCACAGCTGTGGGGACTGTCCCACGCACACCACAGGATGGCATACTCAGGCTTGCAACCAAAGGATCAGCCAGAGGAGCAAGACTGATCATCAATATCGCTGATACCATAGCACCATTCAAGAAAAAGACACCGAAGGCAGAGCGCAAGTGGAATGCACGGTTCTCACCAGCATTACAATGCATGAAAGCCCTTAGTCTGAAGTATTTCCATACTTGGAAAATCCACAGAACGATGGATTCCCTTGGAACTTAAAAATTACAAACTGGCAATTCTGGAAGCAAAGAAAACTTTCTTTAATACCAGGATTAGAAATGCCCAGTCAGATACTAAAGCGCTTTTTAGCATCCTTAAGGAGCAGGAACTAACTAACCACACCCTCCTGAAAAATGTATAAAAAATAACACTGTCTGGTGTGACTTGATGCAACAAGCGTTGCAGGATAAACTGAAGAAAATCATAAACACAATTACTGAGAAAAACAATAACTCGAGTCAAGAAAATGCAACACCAAAGTGGATTTATGAGAAATCCTCTTCCATTCCTGTTTTTAACTTTACGACAATCTCACTAAAGGAACTGGATACGATCATTAAACAGCTCAAACCCACCAAATGCAAAAATTAGATGTTTGTTTGTTTATTTATAGTGCGCGCCACACCTTAAGGTATCTGGGCGGATTACAAGAATATGCATAATCATGGTTACAGAGTAGGCAGTACATAGAGTTATATATACAAAAAGGCATGGTACATACATAGCGATACACAACTTGAACTGAGGCAAGGTATGTACATACGAAATACAACATTACTGACGATGGATATATACAATTAAATACAAGTGTAAAGGCGGGCATGGGGTATAGGAAAAGAGGGTGTAAGCTTCCCTCGTTATATAGCGCACAGGTGAGTGCACAGTCTGTCCGTGCAGGCAGGGGTGGGAGTTACCAGGTATAGTGTGACTATACATGGACAGAGCTAGGGGTCTGTTGCGGGGTGTCTTTGGGGATCAGCCATTGTATGGTGTCTTTTCTGAATTTGTAAAAGGATTTGTCTGTTTGTAGTGGGTGGAGGAGGGAGTTCCATAGTTGGGCAGCCATAACTGGGAGCTGCTACCCCCCGCTCTTTTAGATTTGTACCTCGGCACCCTTAGGCAGACAGAATTGGACATCATTGTGGGTCTAATGGGGTTGTTTTTGGAGAATGTATCTGCCAGGTATTGAGGGGCAGCGAATTTGAGGCAATTTTAAGTCAGCGACGCTGTTTTGAGCTGGATTCTTTCTTGGATGGAAAGCCAATTGTTATTGCGTTTAGTGGTTGAGATATGTTGCCGTGTGGAGATACACAGGGCTGTGTTAAGGGCATTATTCTGCAGGATCTGTAGTTTGTTGGTGATGTACTTGCTGACACCTAGGTAAAGTGCATTGCAGTAATCCATTTTTGATAAGACAAGCGCTTGAGCTAGAGTGATGCAACTTTTCGAGGAGAGAAAGCCTTTGCAAGAATGAATAAGCTTGCAAGTGTATGATGTTATCGAAGCTGTTGCACTAACCTATTTACGCAGACTCAGGGAGGAGTCTAGGTAAAAACCCAAGGTTTTAACTTCATTAGCCACCTTTATGTCATTACCATCAATGTTAAAAGATAGGTACTGGTTACTCACTTTCTCCATGTTGGCAGGAGAGGCTAAAAGGGGTAATTCAGTCTTCTCATAATTCAGGCACAGGCCGTGAGTGGCCATCCAGGCCTGAATGATGAGGTAGATGTTATTGACCAGAGCAAGGTCCTTGTCCTAATCTCCTGTTAGGGGAAGGAGGATCTGGCTGTCATCTGCATAGTTTGTGTAGGTGACACAATGGTCCAGATTATCAAATAATGGTTTGGTGAACACGTTATACACAGTCGGTGAAACACATGAACCTTGTGGGACGCCTCATGAGATGGGGATAGGATCCGCTGCTGCTGAGGCTGAGAAGACTCTCATGGATCTATAGTTTAGGAAGGATTGGATCCACGCTGTTGTCTCTGTTGAAAAGTGGGCCGCAGTGGATACGTGTCTACAAAGCACCTTGTGATCTTCCAGATCAAAGGCGGCCGACAGATCCAACAGAAGCTAGAGAGCAGGTTTCCCTTTGACCTTCAGGTCATTGATTTGGATCTTCAAATCGATCAGGGCCGTTTCTGTCCCATGTTGGGGTCTGAATCCAGATTGTCTTAGTCCGAGTAGCTTATGGGTCTCTAGGTACATTTGATTCTGGTTGTAGGCAGCCTTATCAATGATTTTAGGAAAAAAGGGGACAGTGGTAATGGGTCTAAAATTAGTGAGGATGCTAGGGTCTAATGTGTTTTTTTTTTTTTAAAGAGTGGGAGTACCCATGAGTTCTTCATGTTAGTTGGAATGGTGCCTGTGCGAAAGGAGGCATTCATGAGAGTGGTGATAAATGGGGCGAGTTCTTTGGCCGCATCTTTGATGACGGATGCTGGGCAGGAATCTCCTTGGCAGTTGGAGGGTTTAAGTGAGGCAATAATGTTAATTACTTCCTGGGTGGACACTGATTGAAGTGTTGCTGTGGTTTCGGAAGGATAGGGGTAGGTTTAGGTGTAGCAGGCTGAGGTATCAGGTTCTGCTTTTTGGCTGCTATTTTCTTTTGAAGCAGAGTGATTTTATTGGTTAGAGCTTCTTAAAATTTGGTGCACCAGGTCTTGTCCTTGATGCAGTACTGGTAGGGATGGGGGATTCAAATTCTCTTGGAATACTAAATAGTTCTTTAGAACTTGAACTTACCTTTTCAATCCTATTGTTATAAGTATCCCTTTTTGCTAGCAGAATTTCTTCTTTGTAGCTGGCTGCGATTTTGAGCAGGATGTCTTTATTGGCTATGGAGGGGTTGTTTCTCCAGGATGTCTTGCATTTCCTTTTTTTCATTTCTTAAAGCTTTGAGTTTGGGGGTGAACCACGAGTTCAGGTGTGCTTTAGGTTTGCTTTTGCGCATTTTTAAAGGGGCAATGCTATCAAGCGCTGTAGTCAAGGTTTTGAAGTACAAGGCCTCCTTCGCTGCACCGTCGGCTGCCGCGTTCCCCAATGAGATAGCATCTGTGTTGTTGGTATGGGCTTGGCATTTAACCACTGCCACTACCGATGGCTCTGCTAAAGCTTCTATTAGTTCGTTTAGTAATGTGGCATGTTGTACGGGGGACCCATCTGCTCTCCTGAACCCCCTTCTCCACCATCGTGATAGCCCTGAATGAACTGTGGTGGTGGCGTAAGCTGAGTCTGAATATATGGTTACTGCGCAGCCTTTGGCTGTGTGTAATGCATCAATTAGTGCAGTCAGTTCAGCTGCTTGTGCAGAGTAATGTGAGGGGAGGCGCTTTTGAACAATTATTTCATAAGTATCTTCTTTCATGCGCACCACCACCATCCCCACGTGTTTTCCTGTCTCTGGGTTTATTGAGGCTGACCTATCTATGAAGTAGATTTCTCCTTCTGTAAGGGCATTTTCAATTGCTTTGGGAATGTCATCGCCCTCTCCCTCATATGTGCTGCAATCGTGTTCCTGTATGTCTTCTGTTGTGCATGGCTCTGTAATGAACGTGACTGGGTTCACTGTTTTGCATCTGACCACGTGCACGTTTGGGCTAGATGTTATTATTTCATAAGCAGATGCTCTCTGTGTTGGGAGGGTCGATTTTGATCGTTCAAGGATTGCAAATAATGAATGTTCTGCATATAGTGTCACCGAACATCCCATCACAATTGTAGCGCTTTTTTCAATAGCGAAGGCCGCTGCAGCGAGGGCCTGTTCGCAAGCGAAGTGTCCCTGCATTACTGGATCTAGAGTTCCACTGTAGTACGCTAATGGCTTGTGGCCTAGTGATGTTTTTTGTGTCAGTACTGCTGTCATCAGCGTTCCATTGCTGTGCGAAAATAAGAAGAATTGTCGTTCATAATCTGGATTTGCTAGGACTGGAGTGTCTGCAATGAGCTCTTTTAATCTGGAAAATTGGGCAATCATGTCCTACATCTATTTTATTGGGGCCCTGCTTTTTTGTGCCTCCTACAGTGCTTGGAGCATTAGTCGTGTATATGCTGCGTAATCAAGGATCCATGCTCGGCAATAGTTACATATGCCAAGAAATTTCTGCATGTCCTTCACTGTTTTGGTATGATAAGGTGTCGAATGGCAGCTGCTCTGTCTGGTAGTATTCTTTTTCCATCTTTAGATATTTGCTGGCCGAGGTATACAACGTCTGAGAGGCAGTATTGTACCTTTCCTTTGTCTACTTTGTATCCCTTGGCAGGCAATACGTTCAGCAGTGTTACCGAGTCTTCTCTGCACTCCTCTTCTGTCTTGCTGCAGACGAGTAAATCGTCTACGTATTGTATAATGGTTCTCTCTACATCTATGTTTCCGATGTCTTCTCGTAGTACTCTATTGAAAATACTTGGCCTTTAACAGCACCCTTGTGGGAGTCTGCGGTGTTCATATCTGTTGTTCCCTAATGTGAAGGCTGTAAGGTACTGCGACTCTGGGGCAAGTGGCACAGAGAAGAAGGCATGTTTCAAATCAATTACAGTAAAGCAGGTTGTGTCTTTGGGTATACTGTACAAGATTGATGCCGGGTTAGGCACTAACGGGAACTCTTTTTGGATGACGTCATTGAGTGGGCGAAGATCTTGAATCATTCTCCACGCCCCTCCTTTTGCTTTTTTGATCGGAAAAATCGCTGTTACATGGGGAAGTTGATGGTTCTATGATACCTTGACTCAGAAGTGCATTTATTGCTTCTCTGATACCTTCCTCTGCTTCTTTGGATATGGGGTACTGCTTCACTCTGGGTGGGAGGGCACCTGGTTTTAATTTTATTTTTATGGGAGTCACCTCATGTAACAGTCCCACATCGTGTGGCCCTGTAGTCCAAATTTCAAGTGCTACCTTGGCCATGTCTTCCTCAAATATTGTCAGCTGGGCCTTTATGTTAGCCATGAGTGGGTTGTGTATTTCTCTGTACTGGATCATAATGTCACATGGTATGCTTATTTCCATTATTATCTCTCCATCCCCCTCGTTATCAGTGAACAATTCTTCATCAGTTAACTCTTTTAGCATTATGTTGGTTTCTATGTATAGCACACTTCTTCACTCGCGTCCTTGCGTGTCCAGACCTATGACCACAATGCATTTGTTTGATACTTGAACTGCCTCAATGTCTATAGATATAATTGTGCCTGGCACTACATCTGTGGGTGGAATATGAAATCTGATGGTATTCTCCACTCCTTTTGTTTTATTTCAGGTACCACTCGGGCTAGCACCTGGATTCCATAGACAAACATGTCCATGTCAATTGGGATCCCTCACACTGCAACTTCGTTCATGGTCGTGCTTATCATCAGGAGTGCTCGTACTGGGCATACCCCTGGCGTCGAGCATACTATACCTCGTTCGGTAAAGGCTATGGTCATGTTTAATCTGCTGAGCAAGTCTCGTCCCAGCAGGTTGATTGGCGTGTCTTCGTAGTACAGTAAGGGTGCGCGCACTGTTTTTCCCCCCACTGTTATATCAAGATCTTTTGTGTAAGGAACTTTTAAAATAGCCCCAGAGAACCCCTGCGTTTCCAAATTCCTGCCCGAGAGCTGAAACCGCCCTTCATTAAGACATGATTTTTCTGCTCCAGAGTCTACCATAAAGATAAACTGTTTGTTTCCTATCTCTGCCGCCACTAGTGGTTCCTCGTCTGCACATAGGGTGGTGGATAGGACTGGACACGCAAGTGCTCCCTGTGGGCTGTCCTAATCTTGGTATTTTTGCTGCCCCAGTGCTAAGAAAACGTTATCACCCACCACTCTTGCATCTTGAAACGGCGCGGGTGCACCGTTTGCGGCTGCTGCAAAAGGGTTATTGTTTACATTCCCTACCGAGTTCTGTCTTGCCATGGGCTGTGGTGCATTGTGCTGTTGTGGCTGCTGCTATTGTGGGGCTGCTGTCTCTGTTGCATTGGGGGTTTATAGCAATACTGATCCTGCGGTCCCCCTCTCCCCATTGTAGCTCCATGAGGGCTGACTGGGTGTGGGCAGCCCCACCCCTGCTCATTGTTCATGGGTTGCTGCCCCTGAAAATACCCTGACGGTCGAATTCTACAATCTCGTGAGTAATGTCCCCACCTCCCGCAATTCCAACATGACCCCTGTTGTCCTCCTCTCGGTCCTTGCCCACCATACCCTCTGTTTCCCATTCCTCCAAATCCTCCACTCTGACCACGGTACCCACCTCTTCCTCGGGCCGGTCTGTCCTGCCACTGTGATCCTTGGCATGGCTGCTCTTCTCCGTTCCACTGTCCTTGTTCCTCTCCTGCCCACAGCGCTGCTATCCCAACCGTCCTTTCTCCTACATTTTCCTCCTCCTCGTTCTCTCTATCTGCTGTTCCACTGGCATTAATGGCGGCGACCTTCACTAACTTTTTCTGCACCAGTTTCGCTTCATCGGCCAACCTCTTTTGTGTAATCTCCTTTTCCTTCTCCTTGATCCTCCTCCAATGATGTACAATTATGCTCTGAATTTTAGGCCACCCCTTGGCTTCTATCCCAGCTATTTTGTCCAAGGCCTTCTGCACATCTTTTGGCAGCCCCTTTTTGATGATAAAATAGAACAAGGCTGTGGATTTATTCCACGCCGTTCCCGTTTCGCTTCTCCACAAGTCTTGCACCCGCAATTTGAATTGCGCAGGATCCTCACTATCCTCCATCGTGCACTGCATCACTGAATGTAAATCTGGAATGTCCGGAAATGCACGCCGCCATGCGTCCCATACTTGTGCTCGAACATTGTTGAATGGTGATCCATCGTGACGATCACAGCTCATTGTTACACCGGGGAACCCTGCTCTTTCCCATATTGTGTCTGCTTGGTCCCCGATTGCTGATACTAACAAGCTTTTTACATCACCTATCGCTAACGGCACTCCTGCCGTGTTTTTCTCAAATGCATGTATCCATTTACCCGCCCCTCCCGTAAGCGGGGGGAGGAGTTTCAATAGGTTGTTTTTGTCCATTTGGGCCCACGGGATATAGTTTGGCCTACCTGCCCCTTTGTATATCAATGGCATCTTCTGTTTCTTTCCTATTTTACTGGCTGTCCGTCTCTTGGTTTTACTTACCAGGATGTTCCCTGTTCGTTGTCTTAATCTACCCTGCCATAATGGTGGTGCCGGTGTGTCTGGGTAATGGCAGTTTGGCAATGGGGATCCTCTCGCAGCAGCTGCCTCTTCATATTCATCTAAATCATCCAATACTTCCTCTATTTCTGATTATTGCTCATTGTTATCTTCCCAGCTTTCTTCGTGCTCACTTCCTTGTCCGTCACCCTGGCCTTCACTTTGTTGGCTACCTGGGGAAGCCGGGCGTATATATCTTACTGGTTTGTCATTCAACTGGAACAGGAACTGCCCCGACCACCACTCTTGTTCCCGTCTTTGCTGTGCTGACGTTCCTTGTGACGCTATAGATTGTCCTGATTCTGAGGCTGCTGGGGTTGTGTTGTTTGTTGTCCTTACCGGAGGTGTGTGATCTGCCATTGTCAGTGGGGGTGTCTCCCCTCCCCCTGGCAGCATTTGTCCTCTGTCGCATAGTGCTCTTAACCGGGTTATTTCCATTTGTGCGTATCCTAGCAGGCGGTCTAAATCGCCTGTTAATTGTGCTAAGTTCACAGGAGGTGCGCTTGTTGGGCCATACAGGCAGGCCCCTTTGTCGTATGGTGGGGGTGCAGGGGCTGTTGCCCCGCACTGAGGAGTGGGGGGTGGGCTGTATATATAGGGGTTTGCTAAACCCTACTGCTGGCCTTGTCATTAAGGGATAGATTTTTGTTACCTCATTCTCAGCTGTAGTTGTTGAGCACTCGTCTTTTGGTGTCCCACTTACTCTTCCAGCATTCTTTGTTTTTCTATCAATCGGCTTGTACCTACCTCTGCCGTGGGGGTAATTTCTTCAAACATTCGCCACAGGTCTAATACTTCCCTTTGGTTCTGCAACTGTTTCCCTTTGTATCGCGCTAGCAAATGTGTTGATACTAGATCCAATACTATTTTATCGAATGACCCTCCCTCTGGCCAAATCGGTATAACACTGTCTCCTTTGATCTCAGTAATCCACTGTTCATGATACTTCTGTATCCTGTCGCTATATAGTGGAAGGTGCTGTCAGATGTGTGCCAATGGTGTCACTCCCCCATGGCGATTTGTTCTTCCTTTCTTTTATGTTCTAGTACCCTTGAGTCTCCTCCCACCTTTCACTTGGTATGCCAGTTACAATATGTAAAATATGCTTTTATCAATACTAGCAGTTATTGTATATCATATCCACTGTTCTTTCTGAGAGGTGTTACCTGGTCACCTTTTACAATTTATTTATTTGCATATAATTCATTAATCAACAAATTGTTGCACTGAAATACTTTGGCGTGTTCAACAAGACATATACACAAAGCAGACCGACAAAACATATAATCATGCAACATGCACATGTACTGCCTGCGCGCGTTTGTTCTCCCCCTGTTCCTGTTACCACCCCCTTTTATTGTTCTTCCCTACTCTGCTTACTATTTCTCATTCACTCACTCCCCACCTCTTTCACCTTTATTCTACCTCAAGATTTCTTACTTCCACAGAAAAAGAATGTTGTAAAAAACTACTCTGAGTCTACTCAATATACGAGACCCCTACTATTTTCTCTTTATCTCTATTCTGCACTTGGTCGGGACAAAAGCTACGCGGCGCCACCTTCTACCCCGTTCGGGCTAGGATACCACTTCTCTTGTTCTTCTCACTTCTCACAAAAACCTAATGGCCATATAAAGGATAGGTCAGAAAAGCCTCGCCGTCACTCACACAGACCCTATACTTAGCTACCTACCCTTTGTTGCTAATTCCCTCCTTCCCGTATTTCCCCCTTACCTTCCCTTGGGGTCTTCGCAACCGGCACTTCACGTGTTCAGTCAGGTACTCCGAGGGTCACCGCTCACGGCCGGACCCCGCTCAGGTCCGTCCCCCAACCAAGCCGTGGCCCGCCTCGGTGAGCAGCTTTTTTCGATCGGGTATTCGTCAACCGAGAACCCTTGACCCTTCTTCGTGGTGTGCACAGTCTGGTCAACTGTGGAGGCAATGGGTTTGCTGGGGGCATCCTGGATCTCGCTGCCGTGTGGTGCAGGCCTCGAGGCACCTCTCTAAATCACGTCGCGGGGGTCACCAAAATGTTAGTGCCTACCCTGACTTGCACGTGTAATAAAAATAAATAACCAACAAAACCCCTGTCGGGGAATGAGGCACAGAGAACCGGCTGCGAGAGTTCAAGGTAGGATTTATTTCTAGGCTCAGAAATATCCCAAAAACACACTGCATCATAAACATTAGTACATGCTTTTATATTATTCAAAATAAATCTAACAAAAAATGCTAAGTAGACGCGATTGGCCAGGCGGTATGGTGCTGTAGGTGTGGGTGGCATCTCTTTCTCCTGGTTGGCTGATCGGCTGATGAGATGATGGACGTCAGGCATCTTGTACTTCACAGGGTTGAAGGTTGTGTTGCTGTGGTCACTACCTAAGCTAATATGTTGCATTTTCTAAATAACAAAATATATGAACATTTTATGCTACTATTACATTTCTTACATAAATCACTCATAGAACCTTATTGTCGGTACACTTGGGTCATTCATGGCTTTAATTGGAGGCCTTGACCTTTATTATGCATTTATTAAAAAGGGTTAGGCTGTGTTGCACATAAGTCTCAAGCTTTGGACTTTTGTTAAGTAAAAACATACTGTGGTAAAATTCTACGGTTAGTTGTGTGTGTGCTGGGTGGGTTTCGCAGCGCAGGCAACGGTCTGGCACATGAAAGGGATACCTCGCGGGGACACAGGGCCAGGATGGCAGTAAGTTACTCTAGGTGGGGGTGGGTGACTGTATGTTTAAGGAGATGGACGAGCAAAGTGCTTAGCTCATGCTGGTTCACACGCGCCGATTCTCATGCAGGGCCATGATCTCAGAGGAAGGTGACTTGTTTTGTATTTGTTAGTTGTTGCAAATGACTTCAGTTTCGGCGTGAGAATGGGATCACAAAGCTTTCCTTTGCAGAGGGGGAGCAAGGGTGGGGGTCTGCAAGCTGCCTGCGCGCCATGTGTATCTGTGTCCTTGGCTGCAGAGATCGAAGGGGAGCTGAGCCTTGCTGTACTATCGCAGTGAGGCCTGTTTACCAAGTTGGAGTCAAAAGGGGGCACAACAGATGGATGCCCCGCGTCCTGCTCAGTGGTCCCATCTATGCAGCTGTCAACCGTGGTTAACATTACATAAGGGCAGGGGGCGAACCCACTACTGGAGGCACGTGGTCCAAGCCTTGTACTGAGGAGTGTACGGTGTGAGGGGCCTGGGGGCCCCTCGCTCCCATACAAGGTCCAATAATTCTGATGGGTCAGAGGAGGCTAAGGAGGGCTTAAGTAGGGGATGGAGGAAAGGCAAACGTTTATCCACTGTAATAATCTTTTTATTCCTGGTTGACATGGAAGGGGCAATAAGATTTTCTTTATTCGGTAGGGTACAGTCTTGAAGGTTAAAGGCCAGTAGGGAGTGGTCGGCCCAGGGTTGTGGTTCAATAGAAGTTATGGTTGTGATACAGTTACGGTCTGCTATCCAATCAAGGATTCTTCCTTTGTTGTGGGTAGGTAGTAAGACTCTTTGAGTGAGCCCAAGTCAGCTAAGGAATTGGCTACCGACACTGCAAGTTGGTCTGAGGGGTCATTGAGGCCTAAGTTAAAATCGCCTTGTGTCAGGATTTGTGATTAGGGTTTTGTGTTTGTAGAAAGAAGCGTATTGATTTCTTCTTCGAAAGGAGCCCAAGGGTCCAGGGGGTCTGTAATTTAGATGCATTTTTATGGTTCAAGAGTTCATGAGGAGGAGTTTCAACAATTATTATTTAATCATGCCCAACCACATTGTTAGGAGCAATATGAAAATGTATCAATACCTCTTTGACAAGTGGTATGGCTCCCAGGATCTAAAAAAGGCATGGGTGATGCCAATTCTGAAAAAAACTGGATTGTCAACCGATTTGCCTAGTAGTTATTGGCCTATTACTAATACTGCCTTTCTACTGAAAATCCTAGATCATGTGGGGTACAAACAAATCTCAGCCCATCTTAAAACCCATCCCTTCCTTAATGACCACCAATCTGGCTTTCGAGTGGGGTTTGGTACTGAGACTGCACTCCTTGAGCTTAAATCTAAGCTACTTACTCGTATGGACAGGAATGAAGCCTCATTACTAATGTTGCTGGACCTATCGGCCGCTTTTGACCTATTCAATCATGTCCACCAGGTTCAAGGAAGTTGCAAACTTTTCACCACTTGCTACTCAATGGGTGTCCTCTTTTATTGGCAATCGCGAAAGTAGGGTTTACCTTGGAGAAACAGAATCAGTACCATTTAATGTTAGTTGTGGGGTCTCTCAAGGTGCATGTACCTCACTGTGTTTTTATATTTTCACTCTCCCACTTTTCACTAGGCTGGTGCATGAGTGCATAGTATTTACGAATTGCGCTGATGACACGCAATGTGTCGTACTCCTTACCGGGAATCATGAATTGGATGAAATGGAAATTAACTAAATATTTGACCTCATTGAGTCATGGATGATTCACAATAAATTAGCACTCAATAAGGACAAAACCGAGCTGATGGTAATTGGGTCTACTCGTATGCTACAGAAACTAGGCATGGCATATGAAGTTTTCACATAGGGACAGAAATGATTGCTCCACTGAAGAAAGTGAAAACTCTTGGAGTAGTACTTGATCAGCATCCTACCATGAGACCATATGTAGGCAGCATGGTGTCATCATGCACATATTATATAAAGTTGCTGGCTCACTTAAGACCCTTGATCTCCCAAGAGAATGCAGACACGATTGCTAGAGCAATCATCGGGGCAAAAATTGATTACTGCTCCAGTTTACTCGTAGCTATTGATAAAACTAGCCAGAACTCCAGGTTTGTCAGAATGGAGCTGTCAGAGTAGTGACAGGGCTCAAACGCAGGGACCATGTCACATCGGCCAGACGCTCTCTACACTGGCTTCCGATTGAAGTGAGGATCCGTTTCCGAATCCTAACCATTGTTCAGAGGTGTAGATCGGGTAAGATGCCAGGATATCTACAACAGCTACTGGTCACAAGATCCTATGACAGATTTTTAAGATCTAATAATCAGAATCTTCTCGCCGCTCCCAAATACTGTACTGTTAACACAGCCTTCTCTGCAATTGCCCCAAAAGTATGGACTAATCTTCCTCCAGAGCTGAGATCCCTGGAATGCACTGAAACATTTAAAAAGAAACTGAAAGCTCATCTGTTCACATAGGCAGCCTTTTTCGCCAGCTGAATATAGGATTCCCCAGGGCCTACTTGTTTTTATGTTGTATATGTCTCGTCGCGCCCTCAAGCCCCAGGGTCCATGGAGGCACATAATAAATCTATTAATGTAAAGTAAAGAAGAAACAGCATGACAAAACACACGATGTAGCGCAAGTGCAATGCAATGCCACAGAAGTGACTCCCAGAAGACTAACAGCATATTCCTCTCACCCCAGCAAGCACAGCCTCTGACAGTGGTGCACCTGGCAGTCAATGTTAGGCTCAGCATGTGCAGGCGGGCCTGGGAAGGCCTCCCTGCCAGCACCACTGCCAGATGCCACCAGCATACCAGCTGTGGTCAGTGGCTCCACCGTACCTCCTGTGACCTCCACACCACCATGGGCACACCAGCCACCAGGCCATTGTGGAAGGTACACCATGGAGGATTACCACCACACCACCTACCCAACCCAGTCTTTCAGCCATGCAACACTGCACAACAGCCCCCTCCTCCACCCATGCCCTGCATCCACGACATGGATGCATGACTATGTGCAATGGAGGACAGGCATGGGGCAATGACTACTCTGGCCCAGCAGCAGCTCACTGAGTTGAGGCTGCTGCGTGAGTGCACCCAGGCCAGCAGCCGCATGGGTGCACAGGCACAAGGCCGTACCACCTCTGCCCTAATCATCCTTCCACAAAGGGTCCATGAGGGAAATGAGGGGCTTTCAGCTATGTCTGAGTCCCTCGTGCACTCCCTGCAAGTTACTCTTGCACACTTGCGGGCCCAGGAGTTTGACCCACCATTGACCACCACTCCCCTGGGAGCTCGGAGCATGGAAGCCTAGGGCACCGCTCCCATCGGCTTTCATCAACATCTGGGCCAGCCAAGAACCATGTGCCAAAGAGGCAGCGCAAATGACACTTGGCCAAACACTCAAATTCACATTGTGCCTATGGGTGTTTGGGCAGGTTGTGGGGGTGAACCTCCGATCTTCTTGCTCAAAATAGACCCACCTCATAAGAAGCAAGTGCAAATTTTTCCGTAAAGCAAGTTTATTGTAAAAACGGCTGGGAGGGGCTAGATGACGCTGTAGTCAAACTAACCCGATTCTCTCTGAGCCACACAAATGTTGCACATTATATACATTTTGCAACATTTAACACACTCTCACATATTTCTCACAAACTTAGAATTCTGAACTTTAGCTTGCGTCGCAACTAGATAAAAATGTGATTGTTAGCATGTGCCACACAGGATCCTTAATGTTAGCTTGCGTCGCATCTAGATAGAAATATGATTGTTAGCATGTGCCACACTCAGGATTCTTAACTTTAGCTTGCGTCGCATCTAGATACAAATGTGATGGTTAGCATGCACCACACTTGCATGGAATTCTTAACTTTAGTTTGCACCGCATCTAGATAGAAATGTGAATGTCAGCATGTACCGCACCTAGATGTAATCCCATAATTGCAAGGACACGAATGCCAACTAACCAACCAACAATTTCATTCTTCTGCATACACATCTGACTCTAACCAAACACAAACCTAAAACACAGCAATCTGCACAAACTTCACAACACTGCAACAACAAAACAAACCACACATAGACATGCACAACAGCACACGATGACTACCGACCGTAAAACACCCCAAGCCCAGCCAACATACCCACCGGGCTGAGGCTGCCAACAGCACACCACTGCTCTCTTGCACTTTTCCAGCTTATTCCCCACTAATCCACCCCCGCCCCTCCCCTTTTTCAGAGCCCCCAGGGGACCACTCCGGTGGTGATAGTGCGCGGTAAAAATATCCTTTAACATTAACATATTTTATGACAAAGTCATCCCTCCAAACATGATTGTTCAAACCTATACAAAGAAATCTAATCCTCCCCAAGTTCCCATATTCCCATATGATACATTCAACTATTTTCAATACATATTTGCATGAACTCCTGTTAACAGCACACCCCTTTTTGGGATCTTTCTGAAGTCAGCAGGGACATCATTACGTAGTTACATATTCACGCACAACAAACCTAATTTATTACAAGTTCCATCTGGTTGGGGGGGACCTCTAAGCCCGGTCGTGATGCACATGGCAGAAGGACACTTCTAAAATATGAGGCAGGGTGAGACAAACACGTTCCCTTTGAACTGTTGGTAGCCATCTTATCTGCCCAGACTTGCAGGCGTCCCTGGGATCTCCTATTTCACGCTAATCTATTATGACTACCATTTCAGCACACATCGCCACTGGCCACATCCTTGTAATTTCTGAGAACCTGATTGCCACCCATAAACCATTAACCAACTCTGCCCTTAAGCACCCTTTGCACCAGGATTATTACCTGGCCTCAAGACGACCCTACCAGGTGGTCTGACTTCCATTGTCACTGAATGACAAGATATGGCATTTATAATGCGCCTATACACAAGCGTTTCAAGCCACGACAAGACAAGGGAGGGGAAACAAAGGGAAGACGCAGACAACGATCCTACTAGGCCAGGTGACATTGAGATTGTGCAAGTGCAGGGGAGGGGGAAGGGGAAAAGTGGGGGTGGGAAGGGCATGGTGCAGTGCATAGGATAACAGTAAAACAATAAATACAATAAATAAAAGTGCGGCCAGCTGGTGACATGTGCAGATATCAGGGGCAAGTGTTGGTAGGGGCTGTAGGGATACAGAAACATTTCCAGAGAGCAAGGGTAGCCTTGGGGGGGGGGCAGTGCAGGTGTGTAACTGGCAGAGAGGGCACCTGGGCCCAAGTTCAGAGGGTAGCCAGGTAACCAGTGCAATTTCAGATTCAGCCAGGAGATCAACATAGGAGAGGAGGAGTGAAAGCAGAAGAAAAAAGGACGGTCTTGAGGTGCTTCCGGAACCGGAGATGATTCTCAAGTTTCAGAGAGAGGCCCCAGCAGAAGAAGGAGATCGACCACCAACTCGCTGCTTGGAGAAGCGACTGACCATGATGGAGTTGGAGGCGGATGAGCGAAGAGCTCGAGACAGAAGATATTTAGGAAGAGAGAGTTGAAGGTGTTGAGGACCCAGGCCCCAGAAGGCAGAAGGCCTTGTGGACAATGCAGAGGGCCTTGAACTTAATCCTCGCTGCTACTGGGAACCAGTGCAGGGATTTCAGTCCTGAAGAGAATAAACTCCAATGTACTCAGGAAGATTACATCTCATCTCCACAATAGCACCAAGTTGTTCACCCTTGCATGGCTGCAAGTGACCATTTTGATGTTCTCGCAAATGCCTGAATGCAGTTTGCCGCCTCCCCTTAGCCTTCATACTCTATCAACCAGCATCCCAGGTCACACAGAGTTCATCTCACCACTCCAGGTTTCTGTGGTCTACACCAAATCCAATTATGGCACAGTATCCAGATTCATGCATTCGCTATGTACCCACTGTTCCCCCAACAGTCCCAAACTGTTTGCATATGAAGTTCTGCGCTTCCCGTCTTTTAGGTTTTGCATTGCATGCCACACAATTACATTATGTTGACATTGTATCAGCAGACTTGTCATTATGTTGCTACGTGCGGGTGAATCTAAAATGTATCAAGTATACACAAAATAACACTTATAGTAGCTCTCCTTTCATTCCCATTAAATACACTATATACGTGCCGCTAACATTGTTTCTACCCCAGTCACCAATATGGCATGCGCAACCCAAACCATTCTTCCCTATTAAACCTTTATCGACCATCCCAACATTTTCCCCTTTAGTTAATTAATTAACTAATACACCAAACGCTTGCACTTCTAAAACATCTTCTTGGGGAAACAAGACCCTACAAACATCTCGCATACTAGTCCCCCTACGGACATACTCCTCCACTGACCAAACCCAGCACGTCCTCTCCCCCGACCAAACCCAGCTCATCCCCTTCCCCCTACCAGTTTCACAATCTACACGCTGCTCATCCCAATTTGGTGGAGGACATAAGGCCGCTCCTGGAGTCCCAACCAACCCTGGATCCATCTCTGACTCTGAGTACCCATGTGATATGAAATTGCAGTGGTCCTAGCATTGCTCCTATCCTTGGACAGTGTCACAGTCATCATGACAGCTGCTGTTGGTATCTTAGCAGAACAGCATCATCAGAGCTTCTGACAAGTATAAAAGATAATCAATAAAACGACAAAAAAAAAATGGCATGAGGATCTTCACAGCTATGCTCATCCATAATGGCACCCAAGAGAAAAGAGAGTCCAACGAAGGGTAATGTGTGATTTCTGCTTCCTTCTCCATGACCCCGCTTAGATGATGTAATACAGCGATTGTCAATGTAAGAATCCTATTTTCTGAATCGTTAGGAGACACGAAGGTACAGCATGTGCTACCAATCTCTGGCACACGCACCCCCCCTCCATAGCTGTGAGGAGGTCATAGGTGTACCTGTTCTACAGAGCCATGAGCCTCATGGCCCTCCGTTCTTCTTTTATTGCACTGAAAGCTGATTCCAAAGAATTTACAAACAGTAAAAGCTTGTAGCGGGTCACCTAAAGCCACTTTATATTTGCAATTGCTTGAACACCAAGAAAAGAACATCTCAGTTCTGTTGAATAGTCGCCTCTTAGATGATACTGCTCGGGAATGTTCATCGGAGCTTCTCTAGATGCTGGGGGGATATGTAATTTGATCTCTTAGTTTAAGTCCACAATTTCACTCCTCCACATTCAGGCAAAGTCAACAAAGTGTCCATGTCTGGTGATGCAAGGGACACAGGGGACAAAACAGACGCAGCATTAGGGGTTGGGCAGGCAAGTGTCAGATGTTTGGAGGGAACAATAAGGACAGGCACGTGTAATGTAGCGAGACTGCTCACCCCTCACCAGGCTGTAGGTAATTGTTGATATGCAAACTGTACACAAGACCAAAACACATCAAGGAGTGCTGATGTACCTCGAGCCAGATCAGTGATGCAAAGCGTGTGGCTCCAGTTCCCATTTTTAAAACGGATGTTTTATTGTGCATTAGTAACATGAGAGGAATTTTTACACATTCTTAAAACAAAACCAAGCATGATACAAAAAATAAAACATAGACAATTACATTCTTGTATAGCAAATGAAATAAAATCCAACTAAATAGGTACACAAACAAGTTCAAGTTTCAACTTTCAATCACACAGATATTTTGATGAAATTCTGTTCATTAAGGATTTTTAGAAAAGTAATAGATAATGGAATCTTTTTCCCAGATGATATCCTTTACCAAAAAGCTTGAGTAATAAGCCAGGTGGGGTCATGGACAAATCGTGCAAAATATTTTACTCTGAGGGGGTAGGTGGCAGAGCAGGATATTGACAAATGTCGAGAATCCTATATCAACCCCTCAGAGCAGAGAGTACGTTCTGCAGCAGAAGGATCTAATTTTTGCCAAATACATTGCATGTCGTTGGTCTTAATATAATTGAATCAAAAACGTAATAATTTGGCTCGCCAAGCTGGATTTGGAACACGTCTGATGTACGGGAGCACATATTTACTAGGTTTTTCCCAGGGTGTGTATTTTTTGGTGTACTTCAGAGTGCTGATTAATGCTCTACTATGAATCCAATCAGCACGCAGCAAGGCACGCTTTACCTTATCTGGATTTTCTGAGAGTGTAATGGGTGCAATCACAGTTTTGAAGAATCATTTCGGCATCATTGTGTAAGGTTGTCTAATACGTATTCCGATGTGTGAAATGTTCCTCATGAATATCTGCATACAGAGAGCAGTCTTTGGAATTAAGATGAGTCTATAAAGAGCGAGAACCTTCCAATGGTAATATGATTGCAGGGAGTGAAGACCCAACTCGTATCTTAATTTTGCAATTGGTAAAGACATTTGTAGCAATAAAGAGTTCTTCCATGTGCGGCCTTCTAGCCAATCCCAATTGATTTGATTGGCATAGGGATTACATTCCATGCAGTTTAACATCCAGGGGAGGATCTTGCACTTGTGGAATCTAATAAAAGTCATTAATGAGAATCTACAGAAGGAATTAAATAATTTCTTCATCTGACAAGTGAATTGTAAAACCTTACTCTCAAGTTCTCTAGTGAGGTCGAGCACCGAATGATTAGCTTGAATGTTAAATTCCAAATACTTAATGTGCTTCTCTATCGAGATTGTCTGGTGAATTAATGACCAGGGTAACTTGGGTGTCTTCTTACGAACTTTGTCAAACACTAGTATGGCAGATTTGTTTGAATTAACAACAAGATCGTTTTTAGTTACATACTCCTCGAGTGCATTAAGAAGATGTTGCAGCCATACAGGAGTATTATCAATGAGGGCAATATCATCAGCATATGCCAAGAAATTGATTTTTCATTTGAGTCTGATTGGGAATACAAATGTGACGTTTTGTAGAAAAGAAGCCAGATCAGATAGGTACAGATTGAAAAGAAGAGCAGCCAAAAGACATCCTTGCCTTACCCCTTTGGCTATGGGGATAGAGGAAGATAAATCGACCCGTTTTGATTTTGTAAGATCTTAATTGTGGTGTTCTCATGAAGGGCGCTTATGATTTGAAATAAATCCACAGGAATGTCCCAAGATCGTGATTTTTGCCAAAGTTTTGACCTATTGACCAGGTCAAAGGCTTTCGATAAATCAGTGTGATGTATGTTGGTCGTGCATTTTTCATTTGGGACTGAGCCTTTAAAGTATTAGTTATTGTACCATTAAACAGTGTGGAGAGGCCTTTGCGAAAACCCACTTGGTGTTTAGACAATATTCAGGCAATCGTTCAGTAGTTTGCAGGATCTGTTCTAAGGCTCTTCTTATAGCTAGGGATAATTATAGCTTGTTTCCAAGAAGTTAGGAATCTCTGGGTCTCAACTATCTGTCTAATAAGATGACTAAGAATGACTGCTCAAATGGTTGGATCGTCTCGTAAAATGACATTTGCGGGTCCGTTGGGACGCGCAGCACGGGATTGAGATGAATGTATGATTATGCTCCTTATATCTCCTTCTACAATCTTTAAGGACCACAGTGTTTTATGCTCATGGGTGATTTCAGAGAAGGAATCTGTCTGTGTATTATCAGTGAAATATGTCTCCCACGTCTATGAAGAAATGATCGTTGTTTGGCATGAACTTTGGGCTCATTTTTAGTATTAATCAGAGCCCAGAAATTCTTGCATGCACAGGCAAAAAAGAAGTTCACATATTTTGCCCATCTTGGATATTATGTAATATTCTGTGGCCATGTGACCAATATTTGTAGTAGTTAGATATTTTAGACTTCTCAGAAAAGTACATATTTTTATCATGCTGTGCAATTTTTAGGTCAGGCAGATTCTTTTTCAAAGCTTTTTGTTGTATATAGGTAATTTCATCAAATGTGTGTATATGAGTTTTTACATCAGTCACTGCAATACATCTAGGTGGATTCAGGTTCCAAATGAAGTTCACAAAATCATCTGAGGAACACATCCTTTCCAAATCACATTCTTGGCCGTAATTTACAATGGAATTCAATTTGTCATTCAGCAACCGACCACATTTTATAAGACGAGCAACTCGATTCCCTTGCATATTCACAGATACTTTATTATCATAAGATGTTATAGGCTCATAAGGGTCAATCGAAAAAGCAGATTGCAAAGAAAAATGGTTACTGTGTGACATAGAAACCACATTTAACTGTTGGCAATGCTGAAACAGGTCATTGCAAACAATGATATCATCTATTGTGGAAGAACTTTTAGAATTAGACCAAGTCCAAGCAGGAGGGCAATCAGAAGGAAGGTTGCCATTAACAATGATTAAATTCCATTCCTTAAACAAGTGGTCCCACATTTCTCCATTACTATTACTGAGCTTAGATTTAGATACACGCCTTACAGAAGGAACACAACCGGCATTAAAGTCTCCCCCAAATAAATAAAAGGTTGTCAGGGAAATGGATTTTCAGATCTGTCAAAATGGCTGAAAATGATTCCATGAAAGAGGAAAGATCACAGATTGCAGGATTCCAGTATATATTTCATAAAAGTAAGCTGCAAGTAACTCAACCCCATCCAACCATACATCTCAGGCTTAAGATACCACAGATGTCATTACTCAGGCACAGAACGTGAGATCCTATTAAATTGCGAATAGCGATCATAAGGCCACCAGAAGGGCGACCACCATAGCACAGATTGCTAATGGAGAAAGAATTGTAAAAGCATCCAGGTACATCTCAGTTATAAGTCAAGTTTCCTGAAAGAAAACAAAATCGAAGTCTGGAAAGATCAGCTCCCTTGTGGCCCCATGTCTGAATGACGGGGGGACGCAAATGTTCCAACTGAACAACTTTATCCGGTCTTTTGCCTAGAGTGTATTGTCAGAAACAATAAGACGTTAAAAACCTCAGTAATAATGTCGGGTAACAAGGACATTAATTTGGACATATCGTTCTTTTCTGCCACTTTGTCTTTGACTTGAGGGTAAACTGTGTCTATAACAGGAATCAGACTACCGGGGGGTACAGTTGATCTGCCTTCATCAAGCAAAGTTGTTGTGCCATGGAGATTTCTGTTATGCAGCAAGAGTGGAAGAGTTGGAGCTATCTCGATTCCTATTTTTTTAAGATCCATTGCTGCAGAAACTAGGGCTTGCACACCGGCATTCGGTTTTAAGATAAATTCCACAATTTGTGTATTGTACTCATTGTGGAATGACAGTCTGTCAATGTCATTTGAAAAGAACAAGTAAAGATCTGAGATCTGTTTGCTATGTGAAAGAATAGCACTTCGATTTAGTGCAGTCTGCCATTTTTTCTGCTTACATTGTTTGAGCCATAATTTGGGGCAGCAGATGGCATTTCACACATTGATATATCAGTTTGTATAGGAGTTTGTATGGGAGACGGTTGTGAGCTATTATTAGATACTTCAGCCAGAGAACAGATGAACGGTATTGCCGTGGACTCAGTTGTTGAATCAGATTTCACAAATGTATCTGTTGACTTAAAATGATTTTTCTACAAAAAACAAAGCTAATTTCACAGGTTTAATAGGAGCTGGATCTTGAGGTGGGATTGTATCACTCTGGGAAGCTGTTGTGGATTTCGCTCTTACATTACTTGAATCAGATGCTGTGGGAAGACTAATACCTGGGTCAGACAACACAGGGGACTGTACTTCCTCCGCCACTTGCTGGCTAACTTTCTTTACAGTCTCTTTTGAACCTTTAGATCTTTTTGATGGCTTTTTGAGAAATGTTATCAAAAGCTTTTAAAAAAGTTATTTTTTCCAGCTTTCTTTTGTTTGCTATTTTTTAACTGACTTTGGGGATTTTGTTTGGGATCCAAATCATCATTAATAGCCGATATCGGCTTGAGATTATTCTTTGTCTTTGTTCTTTTTAAATATTGGCAGTGAGAGAAGGGTGATCATTAACAAGTGCCAAATCAGATTGCAAGTTGGGAACAGAATTTAATAAATCAGTACTTAACTGCCTGATTTTATCTTTCGGTAGAGAGGAAGAAATCAAAATCTGATGACTTCATCTCAGGATCAGGACCTGCCTCATCAGATAAAGCTTGCTCGTCAACCGTCTGAGTCAAACGAATAAACTCTTCCATCACAGTTGCAGATAGCGGTGTGTCATCATTGAAAGATGACACCCGAGGAGGATGTGTCGAATGGACTCGAGAGCTATGTCACAATTATTTTGGGCAAGAATTGTAGATTTAATTTCTGCCCACGTAAGATCAGTGTTTAATTTGTTGGAATTGAAATAATTTGGCAGGTTGTTCATGCATTCTGTGTGCCCCTTTTCATTCACTTGTGAGTGAGAGACTTGCGACTCAATTTGCTGGAACTGGGTGAAAATAGCTCCTGAGCTCTTGACATGGCTCCACTCATGCTGAGCCCTACAGGAACTCTCATGGCTCCCCGCTGGGGTCACCCGCTACATGTCAGCTTCTGGACAGGATGCAGATCTTCTGTGTTGGAGATCACGTACACCTGCTGCCTCCTTTGGCTGGATTAGACAACTAGTCTAGTCCCTTGTCAACTTTATACCAAGATTGAAGTATTGGTTTGGATTAAAGTGCAAGTCCTTCTTCTGTCTCCCGGGTGTGAACTTCATGGTTCCGCGGGGCCAACTCATCTCTAGATCCACTTAAGTCTGCTATGTTCTTATTCATCCCAGTACTTTCAAGATAGACAAGGTCTTGAGTACTACAATAACACATCTCTTTACTAGGTACAGATTTCTCAGGCGATAGGGAGGGGAGTGTTTGGGTGTGTTGTGTTGTCCCGGGGCATACCCTAGATGGTTGTCCCTGTTGCCACGGGGGGTGCCCCTTCGCATGAAATCCTCCCTCATTATACCACCCCCAGGTGGACTATTAGGTAGTGGCCTCACTACCCTGGCATCATGGGAAAGGAGTTCCAGTGGATGCAAGCAGAAATCCATGACATTGCCAACATTGCATTGCACTTATAACACGGAACTGCTAGGTGAGACTAATACTGCAATTTACCATTGAAGAGAAGTTGCTGGTTACATGTTTTGGGGGTCAGTTAAGGAAAACCCTGGAAATAGCCCAACCCAAGTAAATGACACAACACCCTGGCAGTCTCAGCCTATCAGAAGGGGAACACAATACATGCATGGCTGAAACATTATGAAACAGGTTGGGTGATACTAGCAGTGGCAGCAGGAAACCAGGAAGGGGCAGCTGACACCTGGCGAGTTAGAGACTTGCTCCCATGGTACAAGGAGGCCACTTTGCTGGAGATCAAACTCGCATCCTGGGCCCTGAAACAAGGGAGTGACTACTGCCAGTGGTCTAGACGAGACCCTACAAGTGAATGCTGCCAAAGATGATGTCTAGAGGAGACCTGCAAACTAAACACCTGGAAACCAGCGGGATGGGAGAGACCCGAATACTACATTCTGAGCAGCCAGAGGCCTTCCTGAATGCTGAGGATCCTGACATCCAAATAAAGACCCATCTGGGATTCTGATATTGTGAAGTGAAAGATGTTTGGGGAGTCCCAACAGTGCAACAAGAAGTGCTATATGAATGCACAGCTGTCACAGATGCTGAAAGAGCCCTCTAACTCCCAGAGAAGGTTCAAGGGTTTCTATTAAATGTTCAGGCAGAGCGCTAGGGCCATCCCTCGCTCTCGTCTTGAGGAAGCCTTTTCCACCCTCGCCCAGGCATCCTTATCCCCCAGGTTAGTATATAGAGTGTATTGCCCCCCTACTGTCTAATTTCTACAGTAAGAGCCAAAAAGCAGTCGCCTGCTCTATCCAAGCCCCCTCTCTGGCTATCTAAAGTGGTCCTACTCAATCCACATAGCAAGTTGGATCTATCAGAATTGTCATAGTGAACTCTTCAAGGGGGGAATGATAATCCTCACAGGTATCCCACCCTGGGTGCAATCAGAATCCTCATAGTGATCCCTTTGAGGGAGCAATGATAGTTCTCACAGGTGCCACACCCTGGGTGCAATCACAATCGTCTCTTCTCAGGGAGCAATACAAATACTCACAGTGATAATTGTAAAGGGGCAATGAAAATGTTAACAGATATACCACATTGGGTGCAATTGAATTGGAATCCTCATTGTGATACTATTGAGGGGTAATGATAATTCTCACAGGTATCCCTAGATCTGCTATGCAGGGTAAATCACCAGCCCATCCCTATCAAGGCAAGCCCATCCCTATCAAGGGAAGCCCATCCCTATCATGGCAAGCCCACCTCTATCAAGGCAAGCCCACCCCTATCAAGGCAAGTCCACCCCTATCAAGGCAAGTCCACCCCTATCAAGGCAAGCCCAAACTAATCAAGATAAACCCAGTCCTATCAAGGCATGCCAGCCCTCTCAAGGCACCGTCATTAGAAGAAGACACTGAACGTGCAGAGGGCTGAAGACTGTAGGGGAAGGAATCCTCTAGAAACTAAACCAGTCAAAAGAGGTGGCATGACCCGTTAATGATAGATTCAGCTGTGGGTATGAAGAAGAAACTGAAACGTAAGGAGAAGCAATCCTGATGAGGAGTAAAGCCTCGATCCTGAGAGCAGTCCCAGTAACGTCAACCTGTAGGAACAAAGGTAACGGTGACGGCAGAAGACCCGGGTGGAAGGCAGAGAATAAAGAATACTATCAGCCTACCAGTCCCAGGGATGGGGCAGTGATTAAGAAGAGTGGTGAGCACTCTGACTCTCAACCTACTCATCCCAGTGGAAAGAACACAATCCAAGAGAGTGGTCAGCATTTCAAACCTCAGCCCACTCGTCCTAGTGGAGAGATCTGGGTGGTCAACACTCAAGCATTCAGCCTACTCATCCCAGTGGAAAGAACAAGTTCCAAAAGAGTGGCCAGTGCTCTGGTACTCTGCCTACATGTTCCAGTGAAAAGGTAGAAATTCAGAAAGCCATAAACACTCTGGGACTCACCCTACTCGTCCCAGTAGAAAGTCTGAAAACTGAGATGGTGATAAATGCTCAGGGAATCAGTCTATTCATCACAGTAATAAGAAAGAAAGCCAAGAAAGACATAGGTATTGGGAATTAAAATAAGAAGAGAAGAAGAGAAGGAGAGAACAAGAGAACCCTTGTTGTCTACCGAAATAGTCCCGAGCAGAAAAACAGTGGAGAAAAGAAAATCTATATGAAAATGGGTCTTCTGTCGTGAACTCGAGAACCAAAAGAATAAAGAGAAGAAAGATTCAATATCTGTAAGGACATTCGATACAGAGAGATTTTCAGAGACACAGTGAAAAGATTGCAAGAAGGATTACAAATACTAGAACCTGGAGAAGAGGTTCATCAACAGACTTAAAAGGGGAGCCAACGTTGTGGGAAAATCCCCTAAAGGAACTAAACCAACTGGCCCTAAAGATAGCAGAAAACAATTTCAAGATTTGTATACTGAGGCTGGGGAAGCCTATCCAGAAGAAGCAAGTCATTCTCCTGGACTTTATATTATTCTATCTTAGTGGTAGGGTCAGGATAGATTAGTTTTCTTGGATGGAGGACAGACTATTTATTTGGACTTTCACCAGACGACGAGCACACTAGTGAATTTTGGTTAGTTAGGGAAACCCATAGATCAGGGATAGGCTTCTTCTGACCTACCACACAAGGCAAGTTCAGCCCTATCAAGACAAGCTCAACCATATTATGGCAGGTCTATCCCTATCAAGGCATTCCCAGCCCAATCAAGGTGAGCCCAGCTCATTTAAGGTGAGCCCAGTACTATTAAGCCAAGCCCAACATTATCCAGGTGAGCCTAGCACTACTAAGGTAAGCCCAGTCCCATCAAGGCAAGCTAAGCCCTATCAAGGCAAGCCTATCCATATAAAGGCATGCCCATCCATATTAGAGCAAGGTCTGCCCTATTATGGCATGTCAAGTCATATGAAGGCAAGGCCATTCCTATCAATCTCAGCCAAGCCCTATCAAGGTGAGTCCACCCCTATGAAGTCAAGACCATCCACACATCCCTTCTACAAAAGCACAGCCCTATCAAGAAAAGCTCAGCCCTATCACGGGAAGCCCAGCCCTATTAATGGCAGCTCAGACCTATGAAAGCAAGCCCGATCTTATTAATGCAATCCACACTCATCCCAATCAGGGCATGCCCATCCCTCATCCCTAACAATGCAAGTCCAGCCCCATTAAGTCAAGCTGAGTCCTATTAAGTCAAGCTTGGTTCTATTAAGTCATGCTCTGCCCTATCGAGGAAATCCCAGCCTTATCAAGGCAAGCTCAACCCTATCAAGACAAGCTCAACCATATTATGGCAGGTCTATCTCTATCAAGTAATTCCCAGCCAAATCGAGGTGAGCCCATCTCATTCAAGGTGATCCCAGTACTATTAAGCCAAGCCCCGCATTATCCAGGTGAGCCTAGCTCTACTAAGGTAAGCCCAGTCCCATCAAGGCAAGCTCAGCCCTATCAAGGCAAGCCCAGCCCTGTCAAGGCACAACCAGTCATATTAAGTCAAGGTCAGCTCTATTAAGGGAAGCTCAGGCCTGTTAAGGCAAGCTAAGACCAATTAAGGCATGCCCAACCCTACAAAGGCAAGCATGGGCCTACCAATGGCACCTCTTTTCCCTCCAAAAGTATGTTTTGTGTCCTCTACAAGTGGAAAATGCCCAGCCCTTCTTGAAATCTTCGGCACGCCACGTATTCAGCAATGGTGGAAGTTGTTGACGGAGAAGTAAAGCGACTGAAATAATTGATCACATTTTAGACTGGTCAATTCCTTGGCAGTCTCCGTTTCTCTTAAAGATTAAAGGCACTTTCAGGGAAAATAATGAATTTATTTCCAATCCCAGGAGCGCACAGTATTAAAAAATGCTCTGGGCCAGAGATGGACCCCACTGGAAACATCCCAGTCCACCTGTTCTGGTGAGGCCCGGAGCAACCTGCAAATAACAAGGATGTTAATTCAGGGGATGGGCCACGATCTCAAATAAGGCAACGTACACCAGAGGGGAGTTCTGGTGCCCTTACGGGCTTTCATATAAAACACGCCACTTCCCATCTTTCCTTCCCCATGTGAGTCCCATTCATTTAACCATTCAACTCGCTAGAAGATACCATGTGAATCAGCTCTCCCACATATGAACTTTGACCAGGTTCCTAATTGTACAGACTCTGGGTCTCACACCCCCATGCCAACCCTTCCATTAGCCCCTTGCCAACCTTTCATGCATTTCCCCTTTTTTCACAAACCTGGCAGCTGCAGACTGCCATCATTTACATGTAAATCCCAGTCTTCTTGTCAGTCTGTATTAGTCAGTCACATAACGTAACAGCTCAATAGTGCGCAGTACCTTCTCGCGGCAGCATCCGTGCTGCAGTGCCTCTGAGGTTTATCTTCACCCCCCGCTGCAGACTGCCATCATTTACATGTAAATCCCAGTCTTCTTGTCAGTCTGTATTAGTCAGTCACATAATGTAACAGCTCAATAGTGCGCAGTACCTTCTCGCAGCAGCATCTGTGCTGGGGCACCTCTGAGGTTTATCTCCAACCCACACTGCATACTGCCATCACTGCCATCACTGCCATCACTTACATTTAAATCCCAGTCTTCTTATCAGTCTATATCAGTCAGTCACATAACGTAACAGCTCAATAGTGCACAGTACCTTCTCGCGGCAGCATCCGTGCTGCGGTGCCTCTGAGGTTTATCTCCACCCCCCGCTGCAGACTGCCATCACTGCCATCACTGCCATCACTTACATTTAAATCCCAGTCTTCTTATCAGTCTATATCAGTCAGTCACATAACGTAACAGCTCAATAGTGCGCAGTATCTTCTCGCAGCAGCATCCGTGCTGGGGCGCCTCTGAGGTTTATCTCCCGCTGTGGGTGGCTGTCACGGGACACTTATCTGCACTTCCTGGGCTTTGGGAGCACTGTGCCCACATAGTGCTTTGGGAGCCCAGAGTCCCTTTCCTCTGTGGTGGTGGTGGTGTTGCTTCCAGGGCTTTGAAAGACCCTCATTCTGCTCCCCTATGTGTTGGTGGCTCTAGACTGTTGTTTCCAGGGCTTTGAAAGCCCCTCATTCTGCGTCCCTCTGCGGTGGTGGTTTTATAACTGAAGTGGCTTGATGTGCCCTTCCCTTCCTGTGGTGGCACCCTGCCACTTAATGCTTGCAGGGACATTGCTTTCAGGCCCCTGGCACCAAAGCACGAGCCATCGGGAGGAAACCTTGCAGCCATTTTTTCACTCGGGCCACACAGCACACGTGGCCCGGGGTTTCCACCTTCTCTGGTGTGCCTGGATTGGCTACCGTGTACCCCATTCCCCTCAGGCCATGCTCCGGGTCGGGTCACAGTGACCCGTGGCCCCAGACTGGGGCATTATCTCCGCCCACAGGCACATGCGTTACTCTTGGCTGCACCGCACACGCGGCCCAGGGTTTTCACCTTCTCTGCTGGCCCAGCCCGCAGCCCAGCTCGACCCCTTCAGGGGTTGCAGGGGTAGGAGTGTTCAAGGCTGTGACCCCCCTGGGTGTACAGCCTACACGTGCAAGCTTATTAGAGCAGGTAGGCCCTTCCTCTCCAATGATAGCTGTATCATATTGGCTAGAGCATTAATCCTCTCAAAATTAGATTACTGCAATGCGCTCTACAGTAGTGCCAATAAAGCTAGTATCCAAAAACTCCAAATACTACAAAATAACGCCCTCCGAGCTGCACTGGGCATCAATAAAAGAGTGCACATGACTGCAATCAGACGCCAATACAATTGGTTATCCACCCATAACAAAATACAATTAAAAATAGCCTCCCTGACACACAAAGCATTGAACAATGCTGCACCTAGCTACCTAACTGACAAGTTATCTAGAAGAACTTCCAGCAGACCTACTAGAACCGTTAATACTAACTGCCTGCTGGTACCCAGATTCAAATCTTCCAAAATCGGTGGCAACAGTTTCCCTGTGAAAGCCGCTAAACTCTGGAACTCCTTGCCGCATGAGCTGAGAGCAGACCTACCCTACCCTCACTTCAGAAAGAACCTCTTTACCCACCTCAAACTGATTGAGAACTAGCTTCCTCTGACACTATTGCACTCCAGCATGGTCTGCCTCCTAAGATTGTAAATTTCTGCAGACGTCTGTATACTACGATGTAAATAACCCCGTCTTTGCTGTGAAATTTGACCATTTGTATATTGTTATATCTATTGTGAAATGTTGACTATCTGTATATTGTACTTGATACACTATGTAACCTTGTAAGCTGTACATAACCCTGCCGCGCCCTGTTACTCCCGGGTCTGGTGCGCTTTATAAATTCAATAAACAAACAAAACAAACATACAGCTCTTTTCTTTCTTTCTGTCCTTTTTACATTCATCTTTGGTTTCTCTGCCTTTCAACTGTCACCTTCTAATGGTTCTTCCCTCTTCAGGAAATTCTAGTCCCTGTCTCTGTCTGTTGGCAGGGGAGGCCTGCCGATTGTCCCTCAGCCTCAAGGTTCCATGTGTCTCCCATGGTGGGGAACATGGTAGAGTCAGGTAAATTCATGTTACAAACATGCACATTTAATAAAAGCTTTAAAACTCCTTCTTGTGGCTTGTCTTTTCTTATATATGTATTTATATATTTTTCCATAACCCCCTATATCTAAGGGCCCCATTTGGGCCAAGGGATACAATCATCTAATTTTTGCATTATTTTGAAATCCTTTTAAAGAAGCACAAAATGAAAATGTAATTTGTCAAAGTTGGCATTTCCTACTGGAGAGAGTATTGCGCACCTGCTATTTCTCTGCAGAATGGCACTGAAATACCAGCTGTAACTGGCATATCAATTTAATGACACGATAGAAGGCTTTGCATGACAGAATGAAGCAATTGATGGATGCATTATGTGAACATACATTGACACTGTTTAATACACTGCAGCACTCGTGATCCATGTCAGGGGTGGGCCGCTCATCCAGTCCAGGTTTTATTTGCATTCTAATTTTCAGGTTATCTGTACATGTCTCCTCACTGCTTACTCCATGAGCCACCTGGGAATGGTGGGGTATGTTTCCCCTTTTGAATGGATCTTCTGATGACGCCCAAAATCCCACCTCAGAGGCTTTTCTAATGTTCATAAAAGTCACAGCTTGGAGAGGAACTTGTCTTCCATTTCATACGCTATAACAATGTCTGACTAGGAGTGATTGTCTGACAGCGGCATAGAGCAGACCTCTGAGCAGAGTTTTTCTTGCACTTTGTGCTCTGGTTCAGTTGCTCACCAATGTGGACCACCATTTGATGTTTGTACAGGTTAGAGCCCAGAGTGAAGCTTTGCATGCATGTTGTATGCTGTTATAGTTTCTCTTCAGTATGCAGTATGTGATGCCTGTACAGAGGAGAACTGGGACTGAGGTCTTTCTTGCACTCGTATGGTTTCACCCTTGTATACAGCATCTGATGTGATGACAGCGGAGAGCACCGAGTGCAGCTTCTCTCACCCTTCATGCACTGGGATGGTCACTCTCCCGTCTGCAGCTTTTGATGCCTGCATAGATTACAGCTGTAATTGAGTTTTCCCTGCACTTTGTGCATTGGTATGGCCTCTCCCCAGTATGCATCCTCTGATGTAATGACAGATTTGAGCTCCAAGTGAAATTGTTCTCACATACTGTGCACTGGTGTGAACTCCCTCCCCCCGTATGCAACATACGAGTACTGGACAGAGAAGAGCTCTGAGTGAAGGTTTTTTCGCACTCGTGTTGGGGCAGACCCCTAATTGCCTCAGTCAAAACTGAGTTCACCACCTGAGGTACAAGTGCACGTTTTGTACGTAAAGCAAGGTTTATTGTACAAATATCCAGAGAACACTTAGATGGTACTGTAGGACCAAACTAACCCAAATCTCAAAAAATTACATCAATTGATACATTTGTATACATTTTAGCAACAGTTGAATCACTTCAAGATAATTTATGACCACCCACCCCTCAAACATGATTGGAAAAAACATGTATAAAGAAGTACCATCTTTTGCCCAAATCATTCTTTCTCATTGATCATTCACAATCTTTACTACCATCTTCTGATCGTGTTCGAAGTCTGCCTTTACTGGGATTGGTCTGTGATAGGTCGTGACCTCATGCATGGCACAATGAAACATTCACATACAACATTATTCATTACTTGGTAACAACTGGCCTAGAGCCCTTTAACCTTAAGTGTGATTGCACATGGTCCACTCGGATATCTTAGCAATACGAAGAAGGGCTCAACAAACAGGTTCTCTTTGAACTACTGAATGCGATCCCATCTGCCCCAGCATCCCTGTTCCTCTTTAGACATTCTAATTTATGTGACTAATAGTACAACATGTACACCCGCTAGTTTTACCCTGAGAAAACAATTGAACACCGGACACCCTGGCCTCAGGCCCTATCTTTGTTGCTGGCACAAACTCCTCTGCACAACTTCAATGCAATGGGCAAGATTGCATCTGTTACTTGCTAAACCATTACATCCTGCTTGATGGTTGACCTTCTACTGGATTACTAATTCTTCCTCCGTCAACCCCCAAGCAGAAGAAATTCATCTCTGAGTCTTCATCCCAACTCCCCAGTCCTTCAGGGAACTGGGGACTTCCTCCACACTGACCGCAAGTGTAGCACATTCTAATGCAGTACCAGTTACAGCCGCTGCCCGGGATTATCCGTTCTAAGAGGAATCACTGCTGCTGCCTGGGAATGCACGAAACGTCTTCTTGCAACACGCGGTCCGCCCATGCCTCATAGCAATAATTACCAGCACCTGACACGGCACGACTTCTCCCTTATGAAAGCCGGTATGTGCACAAGCTGCGTGCGCACGTTCTTCCCACAGCATTAGGGGATTGTAGTTTCTCGCCACCAGAGCAGTCTGGACCCCAGCGTAAGACACCTCCAGGGCTTGTTAGCCTGTGCTTGGTGGCTCTGGCCACAGGAGACCCTAGATGTGCCCCCATCTGCCTAAACTGTTGGTTGTCGGAGAATGAGAAGTCTGAAAAGTAGCACTCATGTATAAATGAATTTCATCCCTTTCACTTGTGTAACAGTTAAATGCTGTGAACCAAGGCCCTCGGGCAAAGCTTCTCCTCTTTGACAGATGCTTCCCGCGCCTCATCAATTTCCTTTCCTCTCCTGCTGTTCTCTCCCCCACACGGCCTCCTTGGCTACCCCACTGTCTCCTCCTTGGCTACCTTGCCCTCTCCTCCTTCCTCTTCTGACACCCTCAGGCTTCTTCTACACCTCTGCAGGGCGTACCTTTGATTTGTACCCCTCCATGGAAGTCTTTCAAATACGGCAACCTTCTCCATATTGCCACTTCCAACTCTCGCTCTGCTGCCAAACACTCCTCTGACATCTGCCTCCTCCTGGAAGAACTTGACCTTGATGCTCTTGGTCTCACGAGACATGGTTTACAGCCAGCTCTTAGTACCACAACACAGACAGACACTCTTAATTTAACTACTCAATCTAAAGTCACCTGTGACCAGCTAAATATCCCTAATAGCAGAGTATAGATATCCCTCCAGATGGTGCTCATCACCTAGTAAGCGCTGATGTATCGCCTATCTAGGTGAGGGGATAGATAAGAGACTCGCCCTATCCTCTCTTGCTAACCTCTAAAATTAGGGGCACACTCTAAAGTCAATTAATTCCTCTTTATTCGTATTGCTTCCTAGTCGTGTGACTTATCAATTATCATTAATAGTTTTCATTAAAGACCATGCACAATCTAATTTGCAGATTGATAGGATAGTGTGTATATCTATTCACACTTCTAGTCTTACACAATCACACTGTGCTTTTAAAATGATATCATTCACCCAAGCATGCTCTTTGATTAGCCTGTCTTGGAGGTCAGGTCATCACCTTGAATTTGTTTTGTGTCAACCGGTTTCCGCGGGATCTATATTACTATCCGCTTTCTTCAGGACTTGATAATTAATGTCAGAGTTTAAGTTTCTGTCTAAAAAAGACAACATTTTGCTTTGTGTCTTGATCTTGATTTTCTTTTTAGGGCGAGCGTCTCTTATTTCTTTTTACAGGCGTCTCATTTTCCAGGTTCCCTACAAGGGAAATAAATAAAACAGGGAGCCATCATTTAACATCTCTGAGTACATCTACTCCAGGCGTGTTGGGTTGAGCTGGTGTTCAGCCCAGGCTATCATACCGCTCTTAATTGCCTTTTGGTCTTGCTTTCCTTTTTCTGATCTTCAATTAAGTGGATTGCTCCATAAGGTGACCCTGCAAGAAGGTAATCAGGTTCTTAGTGTCTCTAATATAGTTGTGGGTATTGCAACATCAATCATTATGTTAATTTTTGTACTTTACCTCTATACTTCTTTTCTATGGGCCAGACCCCATATTTTTTACCTGTATCTGGTGGTCCACTTGTTTTCTATGTCTGTTGGAAGGACATCTGTTTGTATCTGTTCACGCTTTCCATTATTCCATGTCTTTATCCTGAGTAAGAGTGTGACCTATATGGAAGACATATATATGTCCAAAGTCAGTTGTGCTCCCTCCATTGGCTGCATAATATCAAGCTATCTTTTCCTAGACCAACATCTACTGTGGTTCTATTCCGTGCTGTTTCATGTTTTTTCTCCTAGCACACTAAATGATGCATGTAACATGTGTTGTCTCTTGTGCTGGCTAAATCAGTGGACTCACTCCCACACCGCCATCCAGCATGCTTTACTATACAAGAAAATATTCGTACCTATGATTGTTTTTCTACTGCATTGTATATGTATACCATAAACTCATTCTTGAACACCGTCCAATGTGATGTTAGTGTCACGAACTTCGACACTCTGCTCCCTGATGGCTACAAGATCCTCTCTGCGCCCAGATCCAACCGTTCTGGAGGGAATGTAGCCATGATCTTCCCTGAGTATTCCCTGCCTCTGTCATTCCTACACAGGCCTACTCCTCCTTCGAATGCCTCATCTGCAGGCTCTCTCTCTCTCTTGGCCATGCCGCAGAGGCTCTCTCTCTCTTGGCCATGCCTATTCTGCGGCTACCATCTATTGACCACCTGGTCAGATCTCCTCCTTCCTCTATGAGTGGGCGGACCTCTCCTCCACCCTCCTGGTCTCGACCACTCAACTCCTCCTTCTTAGAGACTTTAACATCCGCCTGGATGCTTCCTGGCCTTCCTCTGGACTCTTTCACGACCTCTGTGACTCTCTCTCACTCTCTATTCTTCCCTCTGACCCGACTCACTCTGCAGGGCACATTCTGGATGTTCTGATCTCCTCAGACCTTCCCCTTTCTATCCCTCTCACCACTTCTCTCTCCTGGAGTGATCACTGCTTCCTTTCCTCCCAGCTCACCCTCTCTACCCCTCAGGCCAAGCCACCTCCAGCACTGCCACCTACCTTCTCAGTTATCCAACCCATAAAGGATGTATCAGTCGAGGATGTTGCTGCCACTTTCTCACCCTCCCCTCTCCCTTTGGCTGACTCACACCCTGACACAGTCCTTTCCATGCTCCACTCTGCTATATCTGATACTCTTGATGTTCTTGCTCCTGTCATGAGAATCCGCTTGAAGCCCAAAGCCAAGTGCAACTTCTGGTACGACTCAGACCTTGTCACCCTCAAACACAAGTGCAGGGTGGCTGAAAGGAAATGGCGTGCTTCCGGTACATCCTCACATCCTCTAACAGACTGACCTGCCGCCTGCTCCAAAGGCAATACCAGCTCTCTGTCCGCACCAAGAAGAGAGCTCACATCCAAGCCTGCATCTGTGTGGCATCTAACAACTCGGCCAAACTTTTCCTGCTGCAGTCTCTGCCACTCCTGTCCACTCTCAGGCCCTCTACATGGCTCTGGCTTCTCCTTTCATCTCTAAAGCTCAGGACATCCTGCCCTCTCTCTCTTCCTCTCCCACTCCTCTCTCTACTCACTGCTCTTCTTCTGGCCCCTCTTCATCCACCTCTCCTCCCTCCTTCTCTGCCTTTCCCCTGTTCTCCCCAGACAAGGTTTCTAGACAAGTCCAATCTGTGAAAGTCTCATCAAAACAGGTTCACCCTGTTTTTCCAAAACCATCAAGGACCACATTGACACCCTGGCTCCTACTCTGGCTGACTTCTGCAACCACTCCTTCACCACTGGAGTCTTCCCCTGCCCCCTGAAGCACTCACTTGTGCACCCTCTTCTTAAGAACTGTCTGCTGACCCTGTCCTGCCCGGCTAAATATCGCCCAATCTCCATCACACCTTTCCTGGGCAAACTTCTCGAAAGGTTGGCCATCTCCGAGCTTAATCTTCACACTGAATCTGTTGGTTGTCTCCATGACCATAAGTCTGGTTTCAGAGCTACCAGAAGCACGGAAACTGCTCTCCTGCACATCCATGAAGACCTGCTTGCTAACCATGATTCCAGCACTCCCTGTGTCCTCATCTTACCTGATCTCTCTTCTGCCTTTGATACGGTCAACCATGCCATCCTGCTCAACCATCTCTGTGATAACCTGGGTATCACTGATCAGGCTGTGGCATGACTGACTTCTTTCCTCTCAAATCGACCCTCCCAGGTCCAACTTGGGTCCTTCCCGTCCTTTATCTCTATCTCTACCTATCTCTAACTCCCAAGCTGGACGGCGAAGCAGCACGTCGGAGGAGAAGGTCCTTGGACAGCCAGCGGATCGCTCCGGGCAGACCCTGCAGGGGGAGCGACAACGCCTCTCAGCACTCATCCTCCATAGCGGCATACGAGGTGAGGAGGGGCAGAGGGAGGCAGTGAAAAACAGACGTGCAACGTGGGGGGGCGGTCCACTCATACTAGACGTGGATACAGCCCCGTTCCCTGAACCGCCCACAAGCCAGCAACAGTTTCCAGCAAAACAAGCCCAACTGGCCTGGGAGATAAAGAAGACAGCCGTTTGTTTATACCAAAAACGTGCAGAGACTTTGTTTTCAAGGTGTATTAGTGACATTCTAGCAAGGTGGTGTCACAGTGCTGGAAGGTTGTGTTTATTAACCCCTTAAGTGCCATGGGGATTTCTCCCCAGTGCCAAGGCCTTTTTTGGTGATTTCGGTATGTGGCCATTCAATGGCTTGTAACTTTTTTGTTACATGAGGAATCTCGGACAAATTTGGCTCCTTTTTTTCCCCACATGTAGGCGGTTGTAACGCCACCCAGGAATCCTAGGTTGCTGTAGGGGGGTGAGAGAAAATAAGCAAAAAGTGTGAAAATGTTGTGTTTTTTCAAAAAATGCCAATAAAATGATGTACAAAGAGGCCTGTGGTTTTTTCCTTGTAAGTGCTAGGAACAAATGGTTTGCTGTGTTAAGTTCCCCAATTTCCTGGCTTTCAAGAACAGGTTGAGTGGAAATGAAAAAAAAATATTTTGATGTTGTTATCAACCATTTTGTGAGAGGTAGGCGATTTTGGCCATTTTTGCCAATTGGACATGCATGGACGGAATGGATGAAAAAGGTAGGAAAGCCGAATTGGAGGACAGAAAGGCATATATTTCTGAAAATTAGACAAAATTCCAAGTTTAGGAAGGGGTGATTTGTGTAGGTCAGGCAACAACTAGGTAGGGGAAACTGCCATAGATTGGGGGAAAAGCGGGAAAATGACCGAAAAAAAAGGTATGTGTTGGACATGGTTGGCTTGGTACGGCAATGGCTTCTATGAATTTTGTGAAAAGCAATGCTCCGCTACATTCCCCCGACTCTTGCAGTTAGGAGAGCAAACATTTTTTATAGTGTTTTACAAAACAAGCAATACCACAAGCCACACACTGAGCCATGGTACACGGGAGTTTTATGCTCACGGCCTGAACAGACACACTTAGCATGTGTAAATCGGGAAAACCAATGTGGTGAGGAACGGCAAGCATACATTTTTTGAAAGAGCACAGGCAGACCTTTTCAAGGGTAGGTGACTTGTGCAGGTTTCAAAAGAGTATGGTGCCTAAAGCAGCCACTAAATGAAGGTCTCAATTGGGAAATGAAAGGGTTGTGTGACAAAGGGCACCAGCAAATGGGTCAAAACGTTATGAAAACCACACAAACACAACACATGGCCTACTGTCCCGCGTTCCCACAGGTGTCCCGATGAAAACGGTACCTCACATGTGTGGGTGCACCTACCTGGCCGCCAAGGGGAAAGCCTAAAACGCAAGTAACCACAAGTCTGTTTTCACACCGGAAATGTCACACTCTCACATCATACAGATATGGGCCTCGGGTGTCCAAGCCACCAAGGAAAACAGGGAACCCCATGCATTTCTGAAAAGAGGACATCCGTAAGAATCCGCAGAGGTATGATTTGCGCACATCGCCCCAGAATTTATTACCCAGACACCCCCGCAAAGTCCGAAATGTGGGAAAAAAAATGCATTTTCCGCACATTTCGCTCTGCTCACCCATCGAAACACGCCCCCAACAACACATGGCCTACTCAATGTGGGACTGTGTCAGTAGGGGACAAATGGCCATGACTCTTCTTTCTGCTCTTGCTGAGGGTAGGTAACACCCTCACCCAGAGTTAGCTGCACCCCAGTCAACTATGCTGGACCAAGCCATCAAAGGAGCACACCCATTCAAAGGGAGTATCCTCACAACAGGCTGCTTCCTTCCTTTCTAAAGGTATTTTCATCCTAGTGAGCACGAAGAGGGTGGGGTTAGAGTAGACAGGATGGCTGTGTACCGTGGTGTAATACTTCCACCATCTTGTTTTCCTCTCCCTCTCTCTCTCTCTCCTTCTTGTACCTTCCTCTTCTTGTAGAGCAAAGCACTTTGGGTTTGATGTTACAAAGGCAAAGTCAACTGATTTCACAAACAGAGTTTGGACCACTAAGGAGGGCTAGCTTTAATCCAATCACCTGCAGATGCTTACCTTTAAGAGAAGGGGTTTCCCGCCACATCTTTGATTCACTTTTGAACATAAACCTGACATAGAATTAATTTGACATCTGTTGGGAGAGTTGATCTCTCCAAAGTCTTCTGTCAGTGAGGTAAGGATTGAGCATCCAATGCAGAGGTGAGCGCTGCCCTCTAACCAAAACAAAGAACCATTGGGGATGATATGCTGCTGGGATTAGACCGGCATCTCTTCCAGCCAAGACAGTACCCATGACCTCACTGCATTGCAGGACTCCTGAAGTTGTTGACCAGTATCCCTAGTGCTTGGATGTACAAAAACAAGGTCCTAACCTTATCCTTGAGCCATGGACTCACAGAAACCAGTGGAACAAGACAGCCAGGAAACCTGCGTTCATAATGTGGAACTAATTAGAGCTGTGACTCAAGACCGTTCTATTTCCTCAAATCCATACAACCCATCAAGCTGCTGTTGGCACTCTACCTCATTGAACCACTGTCCCACATGTTTGAATCTGTTAAGTGCCACACCAAGTTAGCCAAGTGTGTCTTTTGCCCGTAATTGCATCTGCCGCCTTTGAACCACTGATCAAACCATAAGCATCTCCGCTGCCAATTGCCTTCATCATGGATCCGACCCTGGTGGCTCATCGAGTCATGACCATTGTACGCTGCTCAAAAAGTACTGTGAATCCAGTCTCCAGCATCTTTGCCGACAAACCAGCCATCAAACTAACCCTGATGGCCCTTACCATCCACAGCTCCTCAAGTGCTTGATCAAACTGATCAAGCAGAAATGCGGATCCAGTCCCTAGCATCTTTGCAATAGAACCAACTGTTGAACCTGCCCTGGTGGCACTTCCGATTCGCCCTTCTCAAGCATTGTGTCCGAAATGCAGAGCGCCCCTGTTCAACTCCAGCTGAACACCGCTCCTTGCCTAGAACAATGTGACTGCTGCTACTGAACTTCTGAACTGCGTCCTCGAACCAGTTCACCATCGTACTTTGCTGGTTGAGCGTGTCACGGCCCGGCTAGAACATGGAGCGCCTTGTTGTACCCACTTTCTTAAAACCTCCTCCTTCAACTGCGAGCATTTTCACTGCAGATCTTCATAAGCAGATGACACCTACGGCCGGACTGGAACAAAACCGCCGAATCAGTCGAACACAGGTTGAACTGCTGGAACAGCACACAAAACCTGGCTTGATGCTATTGAAAAGACAGACAATAAACCTTAGAAAGTACTATTGACTCTTCGGTTTGGGCCCTAGAGACTGGTTAGGTCACTAAATTCCTTATTACCATGAAAACAAAATTCCCTTTTACAAGAACATTGTGGTCTTCACTTACCTTATGCCCGTGATTCATTAGTAGTAGAAGTAATAGTTATTTTATTTTTAAAAGTATTGTAAAAATGTTTTTTTACAAACCTTATACAACTCGATCCATGATAAAACACATAATTCATTATCTAATCTCATAAAATAGTGTTTACATTTTAAATTTATAGTTAATAATTGTAACCAACCACCTAATGATAATGTCATCCTTTTAAATACAAGTTTATAATACAACCATAAAAAATCAAAAGAGAACATTGTCACTTTCATTCTCAGACACTCATTCAGTTCAGTTGCCTCCCAAACATTGTTTGTGTTCATAAGATTTCGATAATCTTCAAAAAATGAACTACCGTAATGACAAGTGTTGAGATTGACCCTTGCTTTTTAAAAAAAAAAAAAAATTATTGTAAATTTCAGTGTATTCCAAACTTTATTTTACATTTCCATACATGTGTTTCCTTACTTCTACCTGTTTCAATTTCATTTTATCTTTTTAAAAGTGTATACAAATAATCATCTACTGCACAAATCAATATAAAGTTCTTGCCAGTCAAGAGAGCATACCACCACTCTTCCATGTTTCCATTTAAGGGAGAAAACCTCCCCGAAAAGACACTTCTTTGGGTTTTTGAGACCACACATTCGATAACCAAATGTTTTAAAGTCTCAACTAAGATGTTACAAAACCGGTAATGGTTGTCTAAGGTGTTCTCATCCTGTTTCAGGAATAACATTTCCTTAATTGGAAGCGAGTTTCAACGCAGTCGCAAAAATTGATCTCAATGGTATCTCGATGGGAACTTAGTCAGATATTTGGAGATATGATTTACTCCATGGGCTTCGCCAGCAAGATCTAAACTGGAGGCAAGTTTAAATCTGCTGTTGACCGTGTTGATGCAGTCACTGTATGTGAACCATTTCTTTACAGCACATGGATTAGTACAGAGTGTCTCTATATTGGTTCCGGCATACACCAAGTAAGTGGAAATCTTTTCTGACTATTCCATCAGAAGGCGTTGATAAGGCTTTCCGGGAGTTGTGTTCAGGATTTGATAAGGAATAGCTGATGGCTTCAATGTCATTCTCCTCATCATTGCCACTGATTTCCAAACTACTGTGGCGAACAAGAACTGCAACCCGAGTTTGTAGCGGACGGCAAAGATCGATATATTTTTTGGCAAGAAAAGAACATTACGCCAGAATTGCCCTTCTAACTCATTCCAGGTGGCTCTACTGATGTAAAAGCCAGCTTCACCCCCAAAGGTTATCGCAGCCACTACCTTTTGCCGGTAGAACATTATCACTGGTTTAAGTGTGAATTTGCAAAACTCTGCATGTAATTTTGCACCATGTAACATTAGGGTCTTCATTCTTCTTTTCAGGTCTTCAGTCCACTAGCATTCTCTTATTGATTTATTAAAGAGAATGGCCAGATATCTAACAATATCTGTGCTTTCTAGTTGTTTGCCAGCTGTATACCATTTATAGTTTTTATCTTTCTTTCCAAGATGCGAGCCGAAGGTGATAATTTTAGACTTTTCGACCAGATCAATTTTTTGCAAATATGCCTCGAAGTTGTTCAACAGTCGCTGAAGGCCTATTTGGGTGGTGTTGACAAGCACCAAATTGTTGGTGTATGTTGCCCAGCTTATTTGGTGTCCATTTTCTCTGGAGGAACAAAGTTATACTCCAGTAGTGCTGCTGGCAGATCCGCAGTATACAATTTGAAAATGAATGCTGCCAGTGGGCATCCCTGCTTAACACATTTTTTGGTTGTTATTTTATCTGTTATATTCACCTTTGGTGTTAATTCTCACTCGAATTGATGTGTCAGAGTGGAGTAATTTAATGCTTGTGATAGGTCCAAGAGACAATGCCACTTCTTTAGTTTTTTCCACATAATGGTTCTGTTCACACTGTCGAAGGCCTGACGTAGATCAAAGAATGCCATGAATAAATTTCTGCCCCCTTTGATCGTTTCAAGTTTCAGAATATTCAACAGAGTCAAGTTCAACTCAACCCCAACTCCCTTAGTGAATCCTATTTGTCTGGCGTCTATAATTCCAACCTCATTAGCCCATTTGGCTAATCTTTTTTATAAGAATGAGGTGAAAATCTTGCTGGTGATGTCGAGCAGGGCAATCGGACGGTAGTTGTTTGGATCTGTATGATCTATTTTTTTGAAGATCGGTACAACTACCACCGATTGCCAGGACAAGGGAATTTTTATCGCCGTAGAGATATGTCGGAATAGAGTTTCTATAAAAATGGCACAATGGTCTTTGTTCTTCTTTAGCATTATATTAGATAATCCATCTGGGCGAGCAGCCCCTGAATTTTTTAGTTTTAAAATTGCTTGCTTTATTTTGTCTTTGGTGACACAGGCGTCCCAGGGAACTTTCTCCTCTAAACATTCATCGACGTCTAAGGGTGTTACATTTTTAAACACGATCATGAAATGTTTCACCCACACGTCTGCATTCACTCCGCTACTCATGTTTGCTTTCTGTGTTAAGGAGCCCTTGTTTATTATTGCCCAGGTTTCTCTGCTCCATCGGGCACATATCAATTTTAACATGTCTTCTGCTCACTCTTGGTCTCAGATCATTTTAAATGAAATGAGCCAATTACAATATTTTTGGTGGCGCTTCTTTATTTCAAGATTCGACGGCATAGAGTTGTGTGACTTTAACATCTTGATGTCATGCTGCATTTTGTTCCTCTCATCAGTGACTTTTTTGTTATAGGGATATCTGTTCTTTTGATGATCGGCTCTAAAGCCACTTCTTGCTCTTTTGAATAGTGAGAGTAACGGACCATAGTCAAGAATTTGTACGCCATGGGGATTGCCGACTGATAGTTTTGCTGTCAAGTCGCACTCGTGACGGTCTCCAGCTAGGGTTTGCTTTATTTCCCAAGTCAATTTTACGGTGTTTTGGTCGCTGTTTTTCATCTCAATTATTACCAACTTTTACATTTTGTGAGAAAAGTTTCCAAAGTTTCAATTACATTTGAAGACCAAAGGTAATCAAGTGTTTTATGGCTTCCATTCCTGTGCCGAGTGTGCCTTGCCGGAATATCGCCTCTGGTCTGGCTGTTCAACATTTCACAGCTCCTTGTGGCCAATGCATGCATCCAACGTTTACCACAAACATCTTACTGGTTTCTATTCATATCTTTTAGAAGCCTGTTATTGTCGACCCATGAAAAGTTTCTGCATACAATAATATGTGGATTGTGGAATTCCAGCATGCAATCGTCGATCAATGACATGACTGCAGAGATGAACTTCCCAGATGATATTTTAGCTGGATTCCAATAAGTGTTCACCACCAGAATCTGTTCAATTTTGATATTACCCTGATGGGTGATTTATATGGTCGTTCCTGGGAATAATATGTTTGGGTTTGACAATTAGATGACTACCCTATTCACGTTATTTTCTGTCATGGTCAAGAGACCAGATAAGGGATGGCCGGTCATGTTTTTCATTGCTGCATTAAGGAGGACTGTGTAACCATCACAGACAGGAGTTTTGCACAACCAAGTTTCCTGGAGGCATATTAGTGAATAGTTTTCTTTCCTTAATTCATCATCATGAAATAAATGCAAGAAACCTTGCTTGTTACAGGATATTAGCGAACACACATCATGAAATATAGATGTTTTTGGCTTATGTTGGTCTAATCGTCTTTGTTTCAAGACAGTTGATCTTTGCAGCTTATCATCATAGAAACTGTCAACAATGTGCTCAGTCCTTTTACTCTCATACCTATCCTTGAGATTTTGCCTTCTTTGTTCATTCTCAGTCGACCTGTTCCCATTTAATGCTCTGGTGCGCGGAAATGTTATTGTTTGTTGCTTTTCAGGCTCAATATAGCCACTTAGCTCATAAACGAATGTTAGCAGTTCGTTTCTGGCAGCTCTTAATGCATTCCCAATCAATTGAGAGTGTATATGAAGGATCACCCAGTCAGACCGATTTACAGACCCGTATTCCGCTATGTCGATGTCTTCCATTTTGATTGTACCCAATGAAGACACGCAATGGAGAAGTCTCATGGTGTCTCTTATTTTAAGATTTACCTCATTGTTTTCACGCAGGACATTTTCCAGTTGTAATTTCCTGCAAGAATATGGTTTATCTCTTCTTGAAGAATTCATGTGGATGTTTTTTACTCCTTTCTTCTGCGCCTACGCTGAGGTAAATTTAGGGTTCTGCTTTGAGATGAGATCAATCGTTTGAGCTTCCTTTGGTGATCTTGCGGCTTTTCTTTTGTTTTCGGGTGAGGTCTTACCGTTGAAGACTTTAATGTCAAGTTTACGGATTCCAATCCCAAACTTGGTTTCTGGAGGACTATCCACCTCCTTGTCCTTACCAAAGTCAAGTGAGGCTTCCAAGGATGTAGGACTTTTCTCAAGGCCATCTCGCAACTCATAAACAGAGGTGTTCCACTCATCGTCTTCGATGAAACATGGAGACAAGTTGACCAAGTCGGCTGATGTAATCGTGTCACTATGTTTTGGCTCATTGATGTCTACTCTTGGATGTTTATTGGCATTACTAGTCAGTTTTTGTGACACTTTTGACGTTATCTCTATGTCCTAAGGAGGCTTGTTTTTGTTTTTTTTTTCATTTTCTGAGTAGCTCGTTCAAATATTGACGTTGGTGGAGTGGTCGTTAGGTTTCTAATGAATATTTTTGAGCTGTTGGACTTGCACTTTGCTCTTGCATCTATTTTCCCGGTCCTGGCCTTAGTTGGACCTTTAGTTTGCGAGGGAATCTTGATATGAGTGCCTTGAATGCCTTGAATCGCAGGTGGCTTTTTTGATACAGTATAAATTCCAAACGCAGTTGTTTTTGTTGTCACATTTGACGGCAAAGGACTTCTGGACTTCGTTTGAAGCTCTATGTGTTTTCCGAGGTAAAATATGTTGACTATTTTGGGTGATTTAATTGCCTTGTGTTTGTGAAGAAACCTTTGATGTTCTGGCTGGATGCAATCCAGCAAGTTTTATTGCATTTTCTACCACCTCCGGCATTGGTTGACATAAACTTCCAAAAATGTCCTTTGTGGAGTGTATCTCAGCTTTACATTTTTCTTTGTCTCGCGGCTCCTCCAAGACCAGTTTGTCAGATGAAAACATTTTGGATATTTCATTGGGGGGCTTATTACATTCGGCCACTTCTAGACTCGCCGCCTTTCTGTAATTACAGGAAATTGTCTCAACATTTGGCAACATTTTGTGGAAGTTATGCCTCATCCACTTTGTACAGTCAATAACAGCTTCCCTTAGCTTGGATTTTTTGACTGTCACATTCCTTGCTAGGTCGCTTAATCTGTTCTGCCCTTTAGAAGAAGTTTCGGCTTCGCAGTCAAGCCTTTTATGGATGTGTTCGGTAAATGTCTCCAATGCACTAAGTTTGGAGTTGATCGTCACGAGCAATGAACCCTGATCCTTCAGTGTTTCATTGAGCGACTCATATAGTTTAACCAATGGTATCATAGAGGTTGATGTGGCTGCCAACACGTTGTTGTGAATTTGGTGACCAGCTGCCATCGACAAATGGGGTTTGTTATTTGGTTCGCTGTCGTCTTCAATTGGCAATTGTGTGTTTGAATTGCATAGACAATTTTCGGCACAAGGACACTCCTCTCTCTGAGATCTGCCTTTTGCGATGTTTACATTTGCTTTTGTAATTTTATGAGGCGATGACGCCTGTCTGCACGTTTTAGCCGCATGAATGAATTTCCCTGGCTGCGGCGTACTTGCCAAGTCCTTATGTGGCTGTGATAACTCTGGCTTATTCCTATTCAGCATTTCTAGCTCTGGTATTTTTATGCCTGATGAAAGTGAGATACTGCAAGCAAAAGCACTGTGTTATCTTGCGGCAGCTGAAATCTCGCGACTGGCATTGAGCTTCTCCTTTAAATTCAGGAAGTCGGACTTGAGGCTTCTCTTGCAGCCAGATCGGAATAACTGTGACGAGGAGATGTCAAATCAAGTCCGACTTTCGCCCTTTGTTATTACAGCAGAGGTAGCATCTCTCTCAATGAACCTATCACTTTGCCGATGCCTGGCATTTCTGTCCATTCCATTCTGCAGCTAGTCGCTCATTTTAGACTCAACTAAGCTTCTCCTTTCTTTCTGTGACAATTCATGACTGGGTTTCTCATTATCAATATTTTGAATCGTTTTAACCACTTCAATGACTTGATTGTTTTCTTGATCTTTTGTCAGGACATCAATCGAGGCTTTATTCATTAGATTTGTTATAGTAGGTCAAATAGCTGTATCCATATCCAATGTATCGACATCTCGATCAGTCCTTGAAGCGTTTGCTAATTGTGAAATTGAGGAAAACACGATCACCTCAGCATTTGCTATTCACTTCATGGCCCCTGTTCACCGCCTCTGCTTTGATTTGACTCAGCAGGCTCACCCATTTCCATTAATTCTAAATCGGTGATATTGAATCTTGAGTTTGTTTCTACAAGAAGAATCTCATTTCTGTTGTCGTATGATGGATTAAACAACTTCTGTTCTTGTATGAGCAAAGTGATTTGTGAAGGAACTAGATCGGACTTAATACAGGGTGCCAACGTGGGCAATGAGGAAGGGGGAAACACAAAAGCGGCGGGGGTTGGCACAGACTCGCCATCTCGGTTAATTAGTTCGAGTTCAGATTCCAATTCACACTCACTTCTATTGATGCGTGTTACGGGGGCTGTAAATGTGTCAGGTTCCAAGCGAAGACGCTGATGTAGTTTCTGCCGGGTACGTGGATCTGCAACATCAGGCATTTTCTTAAACGTCCTGAAATGCTTAATTAAGGCTGGTAGTTTTCCTTGTAGCTGCGCTCCTGCAGACTCGAAGACCCAAAGATTTGTTGTCCAATGCTAGGGCCGCTCCACGGCGGGCGGCGATATTTAAAGGTTAATAGTCAGCAAAAGAGGACTGTTGCCAAGCACTCGCTTCACAGGGTTCAAACAGCAGACTGAGACTCCCAAAGACTCGTCATCTGACACCTGCTTTATATATTCCCAATAATGTTCTGAATTCAGTGGCGCGGTTGCATGAACAAATCCACCAAAAAGCTCTTCTCTCGACTTCTGTAGAGCCTCACAAGCAATGAATAAGTGCTTAAGAGTTCCTTCTGTAGAGCCTCACAAGCAATGAGTCAGTGCTTAGGAGTTGCTTCTGTAGAGCCTCACAAGCAACGAATGTGTGCTTAAGAGTTCCTTCTGGGAGCCACAGAACCGACACAATGCTGTTTCTCTAAGGCCACGTGCCAGCCTGACCTCTCCAGTCGATAACAGATTAAATCAAAACCTTACAAATGCTTCCCTGTATCGGCTACCAGGGCACTGTGTAAGGTACTTCTGGAGTGTTCCACTCTTTGTGCACTCAGCACTTATCTCCAATCCATATCCAGTCTGTTTCCATCATTTGCTTCTTTACTTGGCCTGGATTTTGCAACAGTAATTCTATAGGCACCTCATAATTCTCCATAATCGACTCACATTTCACCTTGATTACCTCCCACTGCACAGTTTGTCATCTGCTTTGCCAATATAGCGCAGATTGAGATCCTTCCACCTACCAACAATTTACAAAATAATAGGATATTTGACAACTGTACAATGGCCGGGAGAGAATTCAACCCTAGTTCGAAATTAACAAACATCAGGGGGACAGAATTTGGTAATCTTAAAGCTTTTATCCATATTAGGCCTTCTAATTTGTCTAGCTTCCATTTATTTATGGCCAAAAATATATCTAGGCCATAAACTATAACTGGAATCACCTTTCTTTTGTAGAACTGCTCAAGAGGCTTAAGAACCAGCAGTATTTGTTCGCGATGAAAGAGTTTTCACCTCTTTTGGTCTTGTTAGAAGAAAACCCAAATATTTAGTATTAGACACTTCTTGAATGTTCTGCCCATCCAATAACCACTTATTTCCTGTTATTTTGTCTCTGGCTCCTTTGTAGCACATAATATTTGATTTTTTTGGGTTGATTGTCAGGCCATTTCGTTTTGCATATGCCTCAAATCTCAGACAGTAGCCTCCGGAGACCCACTGGACTTTTATCTAATAACAACATATCATCAGCGTAGGTCACACAGAGGCATCTCTTGCCATTCAACTTTGGTGGAATAAAAGCTACTCTCTTCAAGAAATCCCACAAGTCGGCCATATACATATTAAAAGGGCAAGGGGCCAGTACACAACCCTGCCTCAGCCCAGAGTATGTACTTCACCATTTTGATTTAACCTTACTTTAACCACAGTATGTTTGTGCATTTAAATGAATATGTCCAACATGTGTGGAGGTATACTCCAATCCCATAGTTTATTCCAAAGTCTTAATCAGTCCACAGAGTTAAATGCCAGACTCAGATCTTTACAGACCACATACCAGGGATCTTGACATACCTTGCACACCTGATCGATTAAGGATTGGATAAGGAGCCCACTCGCATCCGTTCCTGTGCCGCACCTAAAGCCTGTCTGGAATTTTAAGAGTATTTCCTTATCTTTACACCATGCCTCTAACTCTATGAAGATACATCTTGCAAAGATTTTACTCTCAATATCCTTCAAGGCTATCGGGCGGTAGTTTGTTGGATCACATTCCATTTTTGTATGTTGGGACAATTATTGATAAGGTCCAGGCTGGAGGTATGATTTTATAATGGAAGACATTTTGGAACAAAATGTTGAGAACCTTTGCCCATACTCGTGCCTCATATTTCAGAATTACATTACACAGACCATTTGGGCCAGGAGCACGAGAATTCAATCCCGCTTTGATGATGGCTACAAGGTTCTCCACCGAGATGTCTAAATGCCATTCTATATGTATCTGTTTACTCCCTCTCGATTGTGTACCTCCATACAAATTAGAAAAATGGTTTAGCCAAACCTCGTCCTAGATAGGGTGTGACATGGGTTGGTCTTGCTTCCTCGTTTGTTGATTTATCAGGGTCCAAAGGTTTTTACTATTTTTTGTCAGTACTTCTTTTAACATTACTTCACCATCTCGTTGCAACATCAAGTATTTGTTGCATTTCAGCCAATTTTTATATCTTTGATTTACTTTTTTTTATTAGGCACTTTTTAGTGATGTCTTCTATCTTGGAGGAGGAATTCATTTTCTTAACCATGCTTCTCTTTGCTCTTTTTTCCAGTTGTATCTCATCTGCGGTCGGTTAGAGTGCCTTTAGAGTGCCCACCTCTCCCTAGTTAGAGTGCCCCCCTCTACCTAGTTCAAGTCCCTGCCTCTCCCCGGTTAGAGTGCCCACCTCTCCCCGGTTAGAGTGCCCACCTCTCCCCAGTTAGAGTGCCCCCCTCTACCTGGTTCAAGTGTCTGCCTCTCCATGGTTAGAGTGCCCACCTCTCCCCAGTTAGAGTGCCCACCTCTCCCCAGTTAGAGTGCCCACCTCTCCCCGGTTAGAGAGCCCACCTCTCCCTGGTTAGAGTGCCCACCTCTCCCTGTCGGCTGTAAGCATAGATCTGTTTTTTATTATAGGGAAGCCCTTAACTCCCAATTCTTGGAATTTCGTATCCAATGTGGTAGAAACCCATAAGTCCCTAATAAGACTGTTCAGCCACTCCATGCCCCTATGGCTCCACCCTAGCCTGTTCGTTTGGGTGTTGACTACTATGTTCTTATAATTATTCTTATCTGGCAGATGGATCTTTAAGTTGATTTTTATGGTTATTTTATCGTAGTCACTAACTCGGCTACTGATTACCCTTAGCCTTGTGATCTTACGAGCTAAGCCGTCAGAATCTACGCCATAATCTAATCACGATATCAGGGCATTTCTGTGCCATGTTGGTTGTACTGGAATATCTCCCACTTTATGTCCATTTAGAATTGACAAACCCCAACCTTTCCAGAAATCTCTCCATTAAGTACCATGTTCCACCTGTAATGCTGCATGCGGGTTTTCCAAGCTCCACTTCCCCTCCACCTCTACGGGTCGGGGCAAGTAGTGAGAGTTCAAATCTCCACCCATTAGTACCTCGGAGATAGTATGTTCAGCTTTGAAGGTTCCTATCATGCGGTCCAGGGCTGACATAATTACAATGATATCACAATGGGATCACAGCCAATATACATTTATTACTAAAATGTTCTTACATTCCACATTTGCACAGAATTCCAAAGGTCTCTCTGATCATTATTGATCACAGTTCCTTTAATGGCCACCCCCTGCTTGATAAATATGCACAATCCCCCCAATGGTCGGCCGGCATTGGGCCGCGAGGCCATTTGCTGAAAGCAATGGTAGCCATCCCAACAGAGGGCTTCCATCGCACACGCTTCCTGTAGGCAGACTATTGTGTAGCCTTTCAGGAGTCAGTTACATTTGTGCTATTCATTAGTTTACTGAAACCCCTAACATTCCATGTCACTAACGTTAGGTATAACTGGAATGACCCAACATTCGACTCCTTTGAGCTACGGGTTCTGATTTCGTCCTGAATCCTGATATCTACCCCCTGCCCCTGCTCTAGGGCTTTAATCCCCCTCAGCCAGTCAATTTGTCCAAGCTCTCTCTACTCCTAGAGGGCCCATTGCCTCCATTTTCCATATCTCCATCTAATTCCCATCTTTCTATCTTTCTCATATCAACCTGGATCACTACAAATCCTTGGTTACGCAGCTTTTCACTCTCTGAGAGGACTAACTCAAAACCTAGTTTTTAGTTAAAGTGCACTATTGAGCAGTGAACATCCTTTTTGTCTGGTAATTCCACCCTCACAATATCTTTCGTACATATTGCTTTCAAATTCGGAATCTGTGCTAGGATCAACAAAACGTTGCCTCTATTTAAACATAGGTTCTTTCTCCTTCAGACGTGTGGGTGAACATAAGTTGCAAATCATTGTTTCCAGAGCTCTCTCTCATCTCTCTCATACCTTCGAGGGTAGGGTATCTCCCATGTCGCGTCTCATTGTCTCTTCCATTTCTCCAGATCCCCAGTCTATTCTCTTCCTTTCTGGGAGTCTGCTGTTGAATTCCCTGGTGCCCATGTCCTTGGACTTTTTTATTGTCCACCTCTGCAGGTTTATACATGTTATTCAACACCTCACCCAGATTCATGCTTTCCTTTGTATGTTGGGTCCACCCACCCAGGGAAGGGGCTCCTCTTGATTCCTCTGTGCTCAACCCTCTAGACAAACACTCTCTTCTCCTATTTACATGTTGAACTTCAGACCATCCTCGCCCCCTTCCTTCTTCCCTCTCCCTCGGGCTTCCCATCAACTGTGTCCTACCTTCCTTTATCTGCTTTTCCACCCTCTCTTTCCCACCAAACCTCGCCCTCTAATCATTTCCATTGTTTTCCTCTGCCCACCTCCTCATATGTTGAGAAGGTTGTCCACTACACTCCCCCTCCTCCCTTGCACATTCTGTTTCTTTCAACTTCTCATTTTGCACCCCTCCACCTCTCTGGCTCTCCCACCCGCTTGGTTCTGGGCATCACGCTTTGCAATCATCTGAATGGTATCAGCCCTTATCCCTGCTCCATCCTGAACAACAGTTTGAAAGTCTTGCATGCTTCGATCAAACTGGATCAATCGATAATGCAATGACTCCATATCCTATATTTATACACGGCCCCGCGCAAAGTAGAACACTGCCACAACATATGAATATCAATCCACTCTTGTATAAGACCGGCGAAGCCTCTGTAGCACTGAGTAAAACTTTTTTTATGGACAACCAGAACACAAACAATTATAATAAGATCCCATTAAAACAACCTAATAATTTACTAATCAATCCTGCTACCGAAGCAGGAACTTCAGTTGCCTCAGCTCCAATTTCACACAGGTCCTTGCACTCAGACGAAAGGAAGGAATACATCATAGGATTTGAAGGAAATGCCGAGGACTTGGTAGATAAACGTATTAATCGCTCATTTATCTTCTCCCTTTTCTCAAAAATACCTCAATTGAGAATGGTTAAATCTAATGATATTACCAGAGTCTCCCTGGCCAGAATTAACAACTTCAGGGCCCTGTGTTATCTTGGTTCTGAAGCAGTAATGAAATTCATCTGGTCCAACCGAGAGGAAATAAAAAGAGAAGGTTTGGTTTTACTTACCTTTGGATCCGAGGACGATGCTTCCCTATTCCTAGATCCACCAAAAGTGACTGATGGAAATTGTATTGATATGACCATACCCACTGTTAAAACAAATACGGGTTCTGGACTTGACTTGGCTGAGATTCTGAAAGTTGTAGCTCAAACCAACGGCCTTCCTTGGCTGGAACCTATGCTCTCGGCCATTTTGTCTTCTAATACTACTTCATTACCTACAAAACCAGTCACATAGCTACCTAATCACAAAGAATTTAAAATCATGTCCTGGAATTCGTGCGGCTTTGTGAATTTAATGAACTGGCATCTCAATCTCAATAGTGATGAACCACCAACTATAATTATAATTCAAGAATCGATGAAAACAGTACCACTACTTATTCCTGGTTATGTTACTTTTAACTCATTAGCTAAAAGACATCTCTCAGGCCGCCCATCTGGGGGCTTATCGATTGCAATAAACACTTCATTTAAAGTCCAACCTAATGTAGTGTGGAACTCTCCGAGTCTATTAGGGGTCCATCTTAATATACCCACAATCAGATACCCATCATTAATTATCATCTCACTATATTGGAACCCTGCCAATTCTACTATTGAAGAGATGCTTGATGATCTTGAAGCATGCTTGGAACTCTCCGCTAGTACATATCAGAAATGTGAGATTATTCTTGGTGGCGATTTTAACTGCGACTGTAGAAATGTGAATGAAACTAGTACATCCAAACTCGCAACCTTAGCATGCACTAGAGGAGCCAAGTTTAGAGAACTCTTAACCGATTGGGACATGGATCTCTTGGCGACACACGACATGAAATCTAAATTCACATGGGAAAGAGGAGTCAAGAAGTCAATGATAGATTTTATCTTTGTATCTCGCAATCTTATAGTCTACATGGCCCCATTAGTAATAGACCCTATATTGATCGGTGATCATGCACAACTTACAACATCATTGAAATTGAAATGTCAATTGTTAGGGGCAAATAATTCATTAATAGCAGTAGAAGTCGATCGCCCTCAACACTCAATTAGGTGGAACAATGGTTTGTGCGATCAGATTGTTAAACACATATCACGAGAAACAATGCGAGTTGATCAATATGGTACCAATTTAAGAATAAAACTATCTGATAGGGATTACTCCGAAATAGTTGACACTGTCTTGCTCAAATTTTATAAAAACCCCAGTAGTGCGAAACACACACACATTTACGATCAGAAATGTAAACTATTGAAAAGGGAAAAAAATAAAGCATTAAGACAATTAAAAAATAAAGTCTTAGGCACTGAAAGACTCAGAGAAAGGCGGAATCAAATCATTTCACAGTATAAACAAAATTTAAGATTCGCCCGGATCTCGAGACACAACGAAGAAAACTGTACTTTAATTCGTGCCATCACGTCACACGACACTCGAGTCATATGGCGTACTTTAAAAACTGACCCAAAAAATGCCGTGTTACCAATGCCGAATTGTATTACTGATCAGACATGGCAGAACTATATATAACTGCAAAATTTCAACTACCTTATAAGTTCCAATTTCTTCCTGGTATAATGTTAGACTCTACCACAATCCCTCGTTTTAACTGGAGCATTAGAGATATAATTTGGGCAATTTCGAGGCTGTCGTATTCTAAGGCTGCAGGACCAGACGGGCTCCCCCCTTGTCTTTATAAAGCGGACCCTGCCATGTGGGCAGAAATTATAAATACCAAATTTGAAACCATCTTCAATTCTGGGGAAATCCCACCATCTTGGTTAACTGCAAACATAGTCCCGATATTTAAGAGGGGTGACCCTTCTTGTCCTGAAAATTACCGCCCGATTTCTCTAATCGATACTGAGGCTAAAATCTTTGCGATTCTACTTCTTCACGATCTGGAGAAGATTATTGAGTCCAAGGGTCTTTATTCTAAATTTCAAACGGGTTTTAGAAAGAATATGAGCACCACTTTAAATGCAACTATCCTTGCGCATGTCATTGCTGGTGCCAAGAATAAGAACTCCAATCCGGTCTATATCGCAATGATTGACATGAGTGCAGCCTTTGATAATGTTGTCCGCAACTTATTGTGGATGAAAATGTTGTCTTTTGGAATTCCAAAAGATTTAATGTATTGGATCATGAAATTGCATACTAACACATCTTATAGAATAAAAATATCACAGGACGGGGGCACCACAGCTCCAATAGGAACAGCACTGGGCCTGAAACAGGGCTGCAACCTTGCACCAACCCTGTTTAATCTATATATGGCGGATCTGGATAAAACCTGGGAAAAGATGAATCTGTTCTTTGTGAAGGTTGGGAGGATATCCTTACAATGGATTGCCTTTGCAGATGATATTATTTTGTTTGACCCCACTCCTGTAGGCTTACAAACTAAATTAACACTCTTTGAGGAATTTGCAAAGGGCCACAATTTGACTCCCAACCCGGCAAAGACTGCCATTATGAAATTTGGAGTGATGCAGAAAAAGGGCAGTTTTAGATGGCATATTATGGATACGCAGATATCTTGCATTAACAACGCCATTTATTTGGGGTATTATCTCTCTGATCAGAATTCTATCAAAGTATGGACAGACCTAATCAAATCCAAAACCAGGACACTCCTTTCGCAAATGAAAAGGATTTACACCCGGTTTTGCAAATTTTCACTAACTCCGTTAATTGAATTTATGTCCCTGAAGACGGAGAGTATTATTCTTTATGCCCTAGATATATGTCTGTGTGATATGTCTAATATGTTGGATTGTGTACAAGGCTCACTTTTAAAAGCAGCAATGTTCTTGCCTATGTCCATTCCAAATGCCATCATACGCCATGAATTGGGATTGGTGGCACTATCGACTAGATGGAAATGGAGACAGTTATCTCATTTTGCAAAAATGAACTATCCACCGAATAACTCGCTATATGCGGATTTGCATAAGATGCTAGGTACCCACTGTCCTCCTTCCTTTTATAATTATCAATTGAAAATGCAACAACTTTTAAGTGAAGTGAATATTACAGTGAATGATATCCATCTTCGCCCGTGCTATGCAAAAAAAAAACTTTTTGATTTAGACTGGTGCGTAACTATTGATTGGATTATGACTTATAAATCTTATGAAGAATATGGCGCCTTTGTTAAACAGCGCATCCCTCGCTATGCACATATCACTTTATTTCCCTGTGAAATTACCAGGAAGACCTATATTCGATTTAGATTTAATCTTTTTCATACTAGAGATAGAATAAAGAATTGGCGAACAAATACCACCACATTTGCTGTGGGATGTCGATTTGATGAGTGTAACGAACCATATGAAACAATGAAGCATCTCATTCTCTATTGTCCCCATTTTAACAAAATACGTACAGCAAGATTTATGAAATTTGTTGATATAGGGTTTGAAGATTGTCTTGAGTTTTTATGGTCTCGTATGATGCAAGGAACTCACAACCGTTTAATCTATGAACTAGTAAGCTTTTGTAAGCATATTGAAAAAGAACTTATTTTGACTGGAGAATGAATTGCTGAGCCGATAAACTGATTGGTATATTTTTTCTCTCACTTGTATTTTAAACTGTATTTTAAAGCATTTTAAAGTATTATGTGATAATGTAAAACAATGTAAAAATCAAATGTCTAAATTTTCTTCTCTTTATACATGGATTTTAACTTGTTCTTTTGCAAAGGTTCTACTTGAAATTATTCTTGTAAATGAACTAAAAGCAAATAAATAAAAAAAAAAAAAAAAAAAAAAAGTCTTGCATTTTTGGGTTTAGTACAACTCTGCCTGGACCAAGCAAGCCCCACAGATCTAGACCCGTTGGAGTCGATATCGCTACTGTACTGCTTGCCTGAAGAGCACTAGTCTTTTTGCTCTCAGCCACTGCATTAAGGCCCTTAGATTGTGCCCTCTTAATGCTCTGTTTTAGTACATTACCGGGTACAGCATCTTCATTGTCCTGTTTCCTACTGTTAGGGCCAGAATTTACCTTTGGTCTCAGTTCTGCAGATGATTGAACCCCTGGCATTAAGTGTTCTACCAATGGGGGAAGATGGTCCGCTTCTCTTATTCCTAGGCCCTCCTCCTTTCTGGTGTTCTACCAATGGGGGAAGATGATCCGCTTCTCTTATTCCTAGGCCCTCCTCCTTTCTGGTGTTCTACCAATGGGGGAAGATGACCCGCTTCTCTTATTCCTAGGCCCTCCTCCTTTCTGGTCTTCTACCAATGGGGGAAGATGATCCGCTTCTCTTATTCCTAGGCCCTCCTCCTTTCTGGTGTTCGCTGCTCTGTGTGTCGTGGGTTTGTGCTGTTTTTAACTCCATGCAATGCAAACAGGTGCCAAAGCCACTTCTCCAGTCAATAGAAAGTGAAAAAAAGCTCCACCACTGACCACTTTGCCGACGCACTTAGCTGCTCTGTGTGCCGTGGGTTTGTGCTGTTTTTAACTCCTTGCAATCTCCTCCAGCCAATAGAAAGTGAAAAAATACTCGACCACTGACCACTTCACCGACCCACTTTGCCGTAATAGTAGTAGTTGGCATTTTTATAGCGTCTTTTCCCATTATTACAATGTCAATGCGCTGGTGGTGGGAATGCCCTCAGGAACGGAAGTGCAGAGTGCTTGAGGTCACGAAGTAGGATTAGAATGCATGTGTGCATTTGGCCAAATAAGGCTTAGCTGGGCTGGCCAGACTCTGGTAGATAGCATCGCATAAGGTCAGGCATGTGGATGGGTGCTGAGGGGAGTCAGGAGATGGCATAAGTGCTAGAGGCTCACTATGTGTCCAGCATGCCCGAATTTGCCATAGGTCTTTACTGCATACTGCTGTCAGGTTTTGAGGCATAGTCTGGTGTAAGTAGGTAGAACAATTATGTGACCAGTAAAACCAAATTTGTGGTAGTCGTTGCTGTGTTCTAATGTGTGCGGGTAGCCATGCCTGCAGCCAGTGTCCACTGGAGTGGTGTGTTATACGTAATTTGATGTTGATTTGATTTTTTACATTTATAGCGCGCACCAAACAAAATGAACCGTATATCAGTGCAGATGACACAACTGAAAGTAGATAAGAGAAATCGATAAGGATCCCAGATGAAATGGGACCATCTACCTAAAAAGGATGGTCTTCAGTGCCTGGCGAAATTGCCGGTAGCGGCAGAGAATTCCACAACCTGGGACCAAAGACGGAGAATCTTCTGTCACCTCTAGTTATAAAAACCGAGTAAGGGATAGTTAGGAGATGTCCTTCGCAAGATCGCAGTTGTCTCATGGGTTGATATGGCTGTATTAGCTCTTGTAAGTACAGGGGAGCAATGCCGTTAATACATTTATAGACAATACAAGCTGTCTTAAATTTGATGCGATCATCGACTGACAGCCAATGCAACTTCCGGCGAAAAGGCGATACATGATCAGTTTCCTCAGCCTAAATATTAGTCTGATGGCTGCATTTTGTGCCCTCTGAAGCCGCTGAAGCTGTTTGCTAGGAATACCCAAATGTTGACTGTTGCAGTAGTCTAAGTGGGCACTGGTTAATGCTCCTACCACAGATGCGTGATCTTTGGTTGGTATATAGGGGAGTGCTTGACGTAGCATTCAGAGGACAAAATGTACTACTTTAGTCTTGGCTCCCACCTGGGCTTCACAGCCCAGGTCTTCTTGCCACATACAACCCAGATTTTTTACTTTGGATACAAATTTGAGACTCTTGCCCAAAAGTGATGGAATAGGCTAGCTGTTTGGGTGGAGAATTGTTGTATGTGCACCCAGTCAGGTTGTATCTTCCTGTGTTGATTTTTGCGGCGCGATAAAATGTTTAGCGACAGTCTATGGATCAGAATGTGCGCTGGAGGCGAACAGGCTATACTTCCAGGTGCTGTGCATGGCGAATTTTATAGATATAGCGCACATACTAAACCTTCACAATTGTTACCTTTGACATTGGAAGTTAACCTTATAGCCCACCCCTCCCTCAAGTCCTTCCAGTGCTATTCCAGACTAGTTCTCCATTGCCTTCCCAGAGTAGTGCACAAAAACCCCCACTTTGCCTTCTTTATTTTATTGCAGTACGGGGATCAATGCATTTCTTTGTTTTGAAAGATACATTTCTTTAGACCAGAACTGTCGTCACATGCGGTTCCTCTTCGGTTCCTCATTAGGCAATGCAGGTGCCTTTCATAAGAACGGCATTCTGTGGGTTAAGGAACTCAAGGTCTCGGCAATTTCATCCCTGCATCGATGGTGCATGAAGAATCTTGGCTCTACTAGAAGGGTTGGTTTTGTGGATTTGGTCCCTTGATCATAAGTATTCTGCTGGTCCTGATGAAGACCCACTAATAATTTACATTAAGGAAGCGTTATTGGATGGGCCTATTCCATTCTTATGGGCCGAAACACAGAGTGTTGACACAGTTTCCCTTTTTGCATCCAAAGAAATGGGCACGAAGACAATCAAGTTTAGTCGTTCAAGAGATTAGATGGACTTGTTTACTTCCTGCATACAATAGATGATGACTTAAGTCATCTTCAGTCTAATCATGTGCTACTGAATCTATGAAAAGAAATATGAGAATGCGTGTACATCAGTCTAATCATGTGCTACTGAATCTATGAAAAGAAATATGAGAATGCGTGTACATCAGTACAATCATGTGCTACTGAATCTATGAAAAGAAATAGGACCATGCTTGCACATCAGTGTAATCATGTGCTACTGAATCTATGAAAAGAAATATGAGAATGCTTGCACATCAGTGTAATCATGTGCTACTGAATCTATGAAAAGAAATATGAGAATGCTTGTACATCAGTCTAATCATGTGCTACTGAATCTATGAAGAGAAATAGGAGAATGCTTGTACATCAGTCTAATCATGTGCTACTGAATCTATGAAAAGAAATGTGAGAATGCTTGTACATCAGTGTAATCATGTGCTACTTAAAGAAATATGAGAATGCTTGTACATCAGTATAATGAAACAGGAGCAACAGACCGCTTCTCATAAAAATGAAGATTCGTTTTGTACTGTCAAAAATGGAGTACTGTATGCACTTGAGCACTTTAATAACCCATAACAAAACACATAAAACCAACGTGGTATGCATGTTTTGAATTTGCCTGTACGTTTGTGTACGAGAAATAATGTTGCATTTGGATATTATATTTGGTAATACTATACGAGGCGTAGATGCTTATTGGACAGCGGCTTAGGATCACTGTCCTACGCCTTTGTGTGATGCGGACAGTGGTTCGCCACTGGCCTTACTTTCCTCCTGCCATCGCCTATTGCAGGCTCTGGGCATCGCAGCTTGGGGGCCTTGCACAAAGGTGACCCAGTCCTGGAGAAAGTCCATCTTATGGGATAACGGCCCTAGAACTGCCCACGCTGCTTTCTCCATCAGCTGTCCCAGAGAGGGGTCCTGCAGAATGTTTGAAGGACCTTCTCTGCTTTACTCGCTGTCAGAGGATTTTCCACCCACCCAATACATATTGGGCCTCATTTTGAGTTTGCCGGTCCGGTAACAGCGCTGCTGGTAAGCCTACCGGCACCGTTATTACTGGACCAGCACACTACGAATCTGCGGCCGGGTGCTGTACCGCCGGCCAGGGGACACCTGGTGGGCGGGACAGCACCTGCCCACAGAGTTTCACTGAAGCACCGGCACCATGCCAGCGCTTCCTTCATCCCCATTCCCATTGAGTCTTATGAGACTCAAAAGGGAATGGGGATTAACAATTTTCCAGCGCCTGACTTCCAGGAACACTGGGGTCGTAATGCCCCGGTATTTCCGTGGAGCCAGGCGCCGGAAACCTTCACAAGTCCAGCGGCAGCCTGCCAGTTTTACCGGCACTGCTACCTTCGGACTTATAATGCGGCCTATTGTGTAATGAGCAAACGACAGATGGCTAGCTGCCGCAAGGTGATTCACAGTCTTACTTGGGGCCTGTACTTGTGCAGTAGTTAGTCTTGGGCTTCCACCCGTATTAATAGAATATTATATTATAGTCCCGTGTTGAGCAAAGCTTGTGCGCCTGACCAGCCTAAGGAATTCTTGGGTCTGCCACATTCCACTTATTGAGGTGCTCGCCTACTGTTCACTACAGACAGCGCCTGCGCACCACTTACCGCATGGAACACTGTAAGTACACTCAGGACTGCCTGTGAGTCCCCTCAATGCTATCAGCGTTGCCAGCGTGGTATATTTTCTGCAGCCAGTAGGTGGCACTGTCACAGAGACACAGAGATTCCTTTCATCAAGGCTGTTGTCCAATACTTTAAAGGCAGACGGTCTGCTGTATGAGCGATCAACTGGCTCCCTCGCCAAACGCAGGAAGACAAAACTGCGATGTATAAAACTGTCAAGAGATTCCGAGTGCATCACCGTGTCGTCATTTCCGCAGCTATGCGCTGCCTCCTGTGAACAAACCAATAACCAAGAACAAGAAAACGTTCTCTGCAATCCTAACTATGCGTACCCTGCGCTCTAAATGACGCCACTATCCAATCAGTCAGTCACACATAAGACAATCAAAATAGTACTTATCTGTTGCTGGGCAGTAAGGAAAGGGAAAGTGGGGAGGAGGACTCGCGAGGTTACAGGAACGTAATGTCATGATTGGTGGAGTAAGACACGTGTCAAGCCTGACTGAGGTCAATAGAAATTCAAACTGCGAAGACTACATTGTCACAGAACACACACACACGCACGCACGCACGCGCACACACGCACACACGCACACGCGGATTCATCAACAAAGGGATCCACTGCAGGGTCCAAGCTGAAGGGTTTAGCTCCAAATATCCCATGATAACAATGCAAAATAATCCTGAAGTAACAGCGGGTAACATGTGACCTACACACAGCACATGGGATCTCAGTACAAGAAAACACAGCGACCAATGAACACAGGATAGAAATGGCAACACGTGACCTACACACAGCACATGGGATCCCAGCAAAAAAAACACTGCGAACACAGGATAGAAATGGCAACATGTGACCTACACCAGGCACATGGGATCACAGCACAAGAAAACACTGCGACCACATACAGGAACACAGAATAGAAATGCCAACATGTGACCTACACACAGCACATGGGATCCCAGCACAAGAAAACACAGCGACCAATGAACACAGGATAGAAATGGCAACATGTGACCTACACACAGCACATGGGATCCCAGCACAAGAAAACACAGCGACCAATGAACACAGGGTAGAAATGGCAACATGTGACCTACTCACAGCACATGGGATCCCAGCACAAGAAAACACAGCGACCAACGAACACAGGATAGCAATGGCAACATGTGACCTACACACAGCACATGGGATCCCAGCACAAGAAAACACCGCAAACAATGAACACAGGCTAGAAATGGCACAAAACAGAGTAAGGGCCGACAATGTCCCCCTCTAGAGCCGCCAGAAAAGCCCAAACCACGAGCAAAGGCTGAGCTAGGAGCACACCTGTGTGGGAATAATAGGATGTGTTTATATAGCGCCTGCTACTGCTGCACTGCAGCTAGTGTCATATAGCGCTGTACATAATAGCTGCTAGTATTACCCCATGTACTGGTACCTGCCTTAAAGGATAAAATGCTGAGTCCCACCTGCCACGACACTCACCTGCAATCATGAGCTCAGCAGCAAGTGCTTCACTCACTGAGCTATATGTCCGGCTGGCGACGTCCCCAATGAAAACCTTACACGGGATCAGGCCATACACGGAAAGGGTTAAACCTCCAAACACCATTTGAGCCCCATTCACAGGTCATTGACCGTGGGATAATTAAAGGACACCCCAAAAGTGCTCACATACAGAGGTGAGCAGGCGTGTGTGTGTGGGGGGGGGGGGGGGGGGGAAGGGGAGGAGGATGCGCTGCCCCGGTGGGGCAATCCCAAAGTCACAGCTGTTTTTAATGAACCTCTGGGTAGTTTTAAGGCAGTGTCTGCTATGTAGCGCCCACTTGCGCAATGGGCGCTATTCGGCGCTGGAGATGAAAATGCCGTTTATCCTTCAAATGTCCCGAATTCTAGGGTATAAATGTCCTCAGACTGACCCCCCCAGTCCAGAATTTAACTTCACGTTTTCTTTGGCAAAACTTCATTTTAAGGGCCTTTACGTATCTTTTTTTTACCAAATTAAATACTTAGAAGTCTATAGTGATAACATCACGGGGTTCAATATTATCTTTCAATGCAATGTTTATTGTATTATGAGTTAATCCCGAACGTGACGGCCCCTTAGTGACGGGCATGGGCAGGTGCCAGGGGGGGGGGCAGGAACGTGAGGATCCTCTGGTGATGGGCATGGGCAGGTGGCAGGCTGTGAGGCTGGGCATGTGCCAGGGGAGGCAGAGATGGGGTGGAGCAAACGGGGAGGGATCGGAGGGCGGGGAAGCATCATTGGGTAAAGCCCGGAGTGGGAGGGGGTGTCCCAGCCCACTTGCGTCGGGAAATGGGTGGGGGCCCAGAGTGCTGGCAGCAGCTGCACGCAGAGGAGGGGGGCACTGGCCGGGAGTGCAGGAGCCCTCCACGTGGATCAGAAGGTGAGGGGCAGAGGGGGAGGTCTGGGGTCCTTCACCTCCATATACTCATATTATCTGGATGTGTGACTCCGTGCTGAGTGTGTGTGTGACTCGGTGCTGAGTGTGTGTGTGTGTGGCGGACTGGCGGTGTCTGTGTGTAGATGCTGAGTTTGTGAGTCGGGGCCGAGTGAGTGAGTGACTGTGTGTGTGAGTGTGTGTCGGTGCGGTGTGTGTGTCGGTGCGTGTGTGTGTGTCGGTGCGTGTGCGTGTGTGTGTGTCGGTGCGTGTGTGTGTGTGTGTGTGTGTGTGTGTGTGTGTGTGTGTGTGTGTGTGCGTGTGCGTGCGTGCGCGCGCGCCGGGGCTGAAGATCTGTGTGTGTGTCATGGCACTAGATGCTGAGTTTGTGAGTCGGGGCCGAGTGAGTGAGTGACTGTGTGTGTGTCGGTGCGGTGTGTGTGTGTGTGTGTGAGTGTGTGCCGGGGCTGAAGATCTGTGTGTGTGTCATGGCACTAGAAATCACTACTAGGGGTGGGGGACAAATACAATAGGGGGGCGATGTGGTGGCACATCAAGTAAGGGTCAACAGGCCACGATGTTGTAAGAATACCTATATCTTAGCAGGCTGGTTAACACACGTGGCATTAAGCATGTTCTGAGTGGGTTCAATGCAATACAAGTTAAATGCATCATAACAAGTTAACTCATGTTCAAAAGTTGCAAAAATGCCCGTGCAGTCAGCAAGCAAGAATCAGTCCCAGCACAGCCAATGGGCAGAAGAGACATCACTTCCAGCTGGTCTCTAAATAACAGCCAGCCATAAAGAGCCTGTGTAACAGGAGAGATATCACTCAGACCTCAGTAGTCAAGGACAGTCTGTGCAACAGGAGAGATATCACCTAGACCTCAGTAGTCAAGCACAGTCTGTGCAACAGGAGAGATATCACTCAGACCTCAGTAGTCAAGCACAGTCTGTGTAACAGCGGAGATATCACTCAGACCTCAGTAGTCAAGGACAGTCTGTGTAACAGCGGAGATATCACTCATACCTCAGTAGTCAAGGACAGTCTGTGTAACAGGGGAGATATCACTCATACCTCAGTAGTCAAGCACAGTCTGTGTAACACGAGAGATATCACTCAGACCTCAGTAGTCAAGGACAGTCTGTGTAACAGCGGAGATATCACTCAGACCTCAGTAGTCAAGGACAGTCTGTGTACCAGGGGAGATATCACTCAGACCTCAGTAGTCAAGCACAGTCTGTGTAACAGGAGAGATATCACTCAGACCTCAGTAGTCAAGGACAGTCTGTGCAACAGGAGAGATATCACTCAGACCTCAGTAGTCAAGCACAGTCTGTGCAACAGGAGAGATATCACTCAGACCTCAGTAGTCAAGGACAGTCTGTGTAACAGCGGAGATATCACTCAGACCTCAGTAGTCAAGGACAGTCTGTGTAACAGCAGAGATATCACTCATACCTCAGTAGTCAAGGACAGTCTGTTTAACAGCAGAGATATCACTCATACCTCAGTAGTCAAGGACAGTCTGTGTAACAGCAGAGGTATCACTCATACCTCAGTAGTCAAGGACAGTCTATGTAACAGGAGAGGTATCACTCATACCTCAGTAGTCAAGGACAGTCTGCGTAACAGAAGAGGTATCACTCATACCTCAGTAGTCGAGGACAGTCTGCGGAACAGGAGAGGTATCACTCATACCTCAGTTTCAAGTGATAGGAAAGTCTGTGTAACAGAAGATATATCACTCAGACCTCAGTAGTCAAGGACAGTCTGTGTAACAGAAGAGATATCATTCATACCTCAATAGTCAAGGACAGTCTGTGTAACAGGAGAGATATCACTCAGACCTCAGTAGCCAAGGACAGTCTGTGTAACAGGAGAGATATCGCTCATACCTCAGTAGTCAAGGACAGTCTGTGTAACAGGAGAGATATCACTCATACCTCAGTAGTCAAGGACAGTCTGTGTAACAGGAGAGATATCACTCAGACCTCAGTAGTCAAGGACAGTCTGTGTAACAGGAGAGGTATCACTCAGACCTCAGTAGTCAAGGACAGTCTGTGTAACAGGAGAGGTATCACTCAGACCTCAGTAGTCAAGGACAGTCTGTGTAACAGGAGAGATATCACTCAGACCTCAGTAGTCAAGGACAGTCTGTGTAACAGGAGAGATATCACTCAGACCTCAGTAGTCAAGGACAGTCTGTGTAAAAGGAGAGATATCACTCATACCTCAGTAGTCAAGGACAGTCTGTGTAACAGGAGAGATATCACTCAGACCTCAGTAGTCAAGGACAGTCTGTGTAACAGGAGAGATATCGAGAGATATCACTCAGACCTCAGTAGTCAAGGACAGTCTGTTTAACAGGGGAGATATCACTCATACCTCAGTTACAAGTGATAGGACAGTCTGTGTAACAGGAGAGATATCACTTATACCTCAGTACTCAAGGACAGTCTGTGTAACCGAAGAGATATCACTCATACCTCAGTAACAAGTGATAGGACAGTCTGTGTAACAGGAGAGATATCACTCATAGCCGACAGTCTGTGTAACAGGAGAGATATCACTCATACCTCAGTTTGAAATGATAGTCAAGGACAGTCTGTGTAACACAAGCGATATAAGTCGTACCTCAGTTACAAGTGATAGGACAGTCTGTATAACAGGAGAGATATCACTCCTACCTCAGTTACGTGTGATAGGACAGTCTGTGTACTAGATGAAAATCACAGGAAGCCGCCTGGTCCAGGGGAAAGGAGGCAATTGCTCCCTTTGCTCTTTTGCAATGGTTGCAGGAATCTCACTCCACCCTCCCTCTTTCCCCCCATAGAAATGTTTACAGTTTTCAGTTTCCGGCTGCACATCCCAGTGGCAGCTTTTGAATTTTTTAATTGGAGGGGCATAAATATTTCCCCTAAATGTGCCAGTGTGATGGAGTATAGCGGGGAAGCCTGAACCAAGAAGTGTTGAGGAGCTCCCTCCCATCCCCGAGAACATTTTTGAAATAATGGCTAAACGTGGGGCATTTTATAGCACACCTTTAAAACAAATTGGGTAAAAAGCCAAACAGTTTGCTATGCCAGTCACCAGTAGGGCACAGGAGCATTTCTCCAACACATTTTCAGAATGGATTTGCCCATATATATGCCAGTATAAAAACATTTTCACACTAGCTACGCCCATAAATTTCAATGCTGGCTGGACCAATATATGACAGTATTCTCATAGAAGCACATATTGACGTTTGCCATAGATGCTACTATAAGAAAACACGCTCATGAATGTTCTGCAAAAATATGGCATTATCCCCACATAAGATCATTCTCCAGTTGACTTTACCATTCAAAATGCCATGCCACAGTATGAAAACATGTCCAAATGACTGCATCAAAGTTCCAGTCTAGCTACATAATAAAACTTATCATGATTGCTTGATCAAAGATGTCCAATGCAAAATGTCATGCCACAGTAAGTTGTGGCCAGACTGGCTGCACCAAAATGCCAGTCTAGCTACATAATAACACTTACCATGCTTGCTTTATCATAGGTGCCCAGTAAAAAATTACACGCTTGCCCTCTGCGACCCCCAGTGCCTCGCATACACACAATATGATTATGTGTGCATGCGTGGCCGTGGGGTGCTCAATGGGCAGGCAGAGTATTTTTTACTAGGCATCCATCATATATGCCCAGTAAAAAAAAAGCATGTCTACCCACTGTTTCTCCCCCCATCCCCCACCACAGTGCCTCGCACAGGGAGCTGAATTTGGCTTTTTGGGGAGACCCTCCTTCTGCCAAAATCAGCTCCAAAGCCCAGTACAAACACACGCCTGCAAAAATCTGCTGCATGGCCCAGTACAAACACACACACACACACGCATTCACGCAACCTTCACATGCAGCATGCACTCACTCATTCACATTCATACCAATCATCATACACTCACTCATTACACGCAACACATGCATACACACATGCATATTTAAATAAAAAAATAATTACCTTCTGTCCTAGTCCTGATGTTTCCTCCCAGGGCTCCAGCTCCCGTGCAGCATGAACAGGAAGCAAAGAGCGTTTCCTGGTTCGTGCACATGCGTGCAAGAGCCGGATCGCTGATTACGACGTGCCCCGCTCCGTTTGTATGTGCGAAGAGGTTCAGGAGCACCTCCCTCGCACATACACACATGCAGTTCCTCAGCCAGCATCCCCAATGGGCCATGCGAGGTTGGGGAAGCAAAACACCCCGGCTTTGCATGGCTATTGGCCATGCAAAGCTGAGGAACTTAACTATCAAACGGAAACCTTGTTTCCGTTTGTCAGTTCAAGCCAGCTGAGGAGCCCTCCCTCAGCTGAAAAAAGCAGCTGACAGAGTTTTCAGTGTGTACACTGGGGTGGCTCTTCGGCTCCTCCATAAAGGGCGAGTTTGCCCCTCGGTCAGCGCCACCTCGCCATTATGGAGAAGGTTGTCACTGGTACACTGTCAATGAATGTATGCACAGGGATAGTGTGGCTGGGGATTAAATACTGTTGACTTATGAAATCACGTACACAAACTGCACTGTTGGTAATGCAGTGATTTTGAACATTAAGGGATCTGTAGAAATGCCCTAAATTAGAAAGCTGCGGGGGTAGCTCAGCAGGTCACAGTTGCTAAGATGCTATATATTTAAAACTGGCTGTAAATCTTAGGACTTTTTGCAATTCCTTATAAATAACAAGTGCTTTCAAATGTGTTTGGCCCGGGGATGGGTTGGGCTGGTACTCTGCTTATATTCAGGGAGAGAGTCCTAATAACTGCTGTCAGCACAACAGAAGCATTTATTTGCATTTAAGAACTTTGGCAAACATATAAGAGGTTTAGAAATATATCCTTTGACAAAACACAAAGGAAGTGACTGAAAAATCACTGGGTGTTTGTGTGGTAATATTGTAAAGAAAACTAGTGAATGAAAGTTTAAAAAGCCTGTTTCAGATTGGAAATGTGTTTTTTTTCTAGACAAGTGTAAGCTGCACATTCGGAAAACAATAGTGTTCCCAGCATGCCGATAGCCTGCTTTTAACGTGATGTGCCCCCCCCAAAGCCCCTCACCCCGCAGTGATATTCATCACATTGATTCCCGTGGTGTCCCTTTCAGGCTCGGCAAATAGAACCTACAAACGCGCAAATGAAGGCTGGGTGAAGGAGCACCTTTTAGCTCCTGGAACGAGCTATCTGCCAGGAGGGTCTATCAATTGGGGGGGGGGACAAAGCAGCCAATAGGGGACCAATTGTCTCCTTTGCCCCACTCTAGGGATGTCTATGGTGTCAGGGTTGTGTGTGGTGGTGGTGTGTCTGGTGGGGGGCTGAGTGTGGGGAGCAGCAGCCTGGGTCTGTGTTTGGTGGGACTGAGTGTGTGGGGTGCCAGCCTGGGAGTGTGTGTGGGTTGGGGCTGGGTGCAGAGTGTGTGTCAGGGGGATAGTATGGAGGACTTGGGTGAAGTGTGTGGGCATGGGTCTGAGTTTTTGAGTGTGGGGCGGCTGTGTGTGTGGTGTGGTCTGTGTTTAGTGTACTGAGAATTGATCTGTGTCGGACTGTGGGTGTGGGAAGTCTTATTGTGTGGGTAGGTGATGGGGGTCTGTGTGTGAGCGGGTGCAGGGGTCTGTGTGAGGAGGGTCTGTGTGTGAGGGGGTCTGTGTGTAAGAGGGCCTGGTGTGTGTGTGTGTGTGTGTGTGAGGGGTCTGTGGGTGTGTGTAATGGTGCTGAGTGTGTAGTGTGGCTGAGTGTGTGTATGTAGTGTGGATGAGTGTGTAGTGTGGCTGAGTGTGTGTGTGTGTAGTGTCGATGAGTGTGTTTGTGTGTAGTGGTGCTGAGTGTGTAGTGTGGCTTGGCTGAGTATGTGTGTGTAGTGTGGCTGAGTGTTTAGTTTAGTTTATTTACTTAAATAGCGCACCAAACCCAGGGGTATCTTGGCGCTTAAACTTAGGTAAGGTGGGTTACAGAGAACCTCACAAACAGTGACAACAAGTTTTTACAGAGATACAGGATTCAGCAATATTCATATTTACAAGAACAACAAGTTTTTACAGAGATACGGGATTCAGGAATATTCATATTTACAGTAATTATACAGTCATTACAATACTCCAAGGTACAAACGCATAGCAATGTGTACAGTTTGTCAATACAGATAAAATACCTTTAGTTGTGTAAAAGAGAGTTAGCTATGCTGGGTGGCTGTTTGGGCGAAGACCCAGGATTTTTTCTTGGTTCTGAAAGACCAAAACGATGGTTCTGCTCTGATGTCAGGAGGGAGGGAGTTCCAGCATTTGGCCGCTAGCACTGGGAAGCTGGCAACTCCTGACGTTTTTAGGTGGTATTTGGGGATGATAATTTGGTTGAGGTAGTTGGATCTGGTAGGTCTGTTAGACTGATGTCTCGAGAATTTGTCTGTCAGGTATTTTGGGCCGAGTTAGAGAGACACTTGTGGGCGATGACTAGCGAACGTAATGTAATTCTGTCATGTACGGGTAGCCAAAGTGTGTGTGTGGTGGGGTGGAGTTTATGTGTGGGGTGTGGTTGTGTGTGTTATGCAGCTTAACATGTGTATGTGTGGGGTGGGGGCTGTGTGTAGGGGGCTATGTGTGTGTATGGGGTGCGGTTGTGTGTGTGGTAAGGCTGGCTGTGTGTGTGGGGGGCTGTGTGTGGGGATGTGTGTGGAGAGGGCAGTCTGGAAGTGTGTGTGTGGGGCTGAGTGTTTGTGGTGTGGGGCTGAGTGTGTTGAGGAGGCACACTGGGCGTTGTGTGGGGTAGAGGCTCGGTGCATTTTGTGTGTGTGAGGGGAAACATGGGTATAGTGTGTGGGCAGGGGGCTGAGTGTGCTTGTATGTGGGGGACTGAGTGTCTGTGTGGGGGGATGTCTGTATGCGTGAGGGGGTCTGTGTGTGTGGGAAGGGATCTTTGGGTCCCTGTGTGTGTTGTGGTGCTGTTTGTATGGTGGGATGAGTGTTTGTGTGTCATGGGGCTGTGAGTGTGTGAAGGGGATGAGTGTGTGTGTGGTGGGACCGAGAGTGTGTGTGGTGGCACTGTACAAATATGTTTTGTGGGGTGGGGCTGTCTGTGTGGGGTTTTGTCTGTGTGTGGGGGGGCTGAGCATGAGGGAGGCAACCTGGGAATGTGTCTGCATCAGTGCTGTGTTTGTGTGTGTGGTGGGGGGCTGAGTGTGGGGGCAGGCAGCCTGGAACTGTGTGTTTGGGAGGCTGAGTATGTGTGTTGTGCGGCTAAGTGTGTGGGGGCCACAGTCTGGGTGTGTGTGAGTGGGGTCTGGGTACAGAGCATGTGTGAGGGGATAGTGTGGAGGGCTTTGGTGTAGTGTGTGGGCACAGGCCTGAGTGTGTTTCTGTGTGCAGGGGCTGTGGGTGTGTGTGTGTGTGTGTGGTCTGTTTGTGCCTGTGAGTGGGGGATCTCTGAGTGTGTGGGAGGGCAGCTGATTGTGTGTGTGTGTGAAGGTGTCTCTGTGTGTGTGAGAGGGTCTCTGTATGTGTGAGGGGGTCTCTGTGTGTGTGAGGGTCTGTGTATGTCTAATGTGACTGTATGTGTGTGTGGGTGATGTGGGTGATGAGGTTGTGTGTGTTGTGGGACTTTGTATATATATATATATATATATATATATATATATATAAAACGGTCCTGTAGTTATGGTTAGTTGCTCAACCCATAAGAAGAGCACTTTTTGGTGGGCTTATAACTTTGGCTCCCCTGGATGAATCCTCACAAAACTTTGCAAAAACGTATATGGCCCGTCAGATTGATCCTGCAAAATTTGGGGAGGTCTCGTGCAGGGGGTGCAAAGTTTTATGAGGGCCCCCAAAATGTGTGGTTTTCCCATAGACACAATGGAAGAAAAAAGTTGCTCAAACCTACAACCCAAACCGTTTGAAGTTTGAGGCAGGAGTGGCGGCTTGGTCCCGAAAATGTGTTTTTTTTAAATTTGGTGGAAATCGTGCCAATCGTTTTTTTTAAAACAACCAAAAAGTAGGTAAATAAAATTAGTGATATCTGGGTTCAGTCTGCGGACTCATCTCCCTGTTCGGTCTGCTGACAGCCCTACGATTGGCCCAGAGGCCATTGTGAGGTCCGTGAACATCGCAAGCGCCCGCTGATTGGATGGTGAAGACGGGAGGTGTATTTTTGGAAACGCCCGTCATGTTGGATCCGCAGACAGTCACGGGTGTCCGTGGAAAGCGCACTGGGGAAAAAGTCTGGAAAACACATTTTGTGTCATTTGGTGGTGGAAAGACGGGCTGGGAAGGGTGGGGGAGTGGAAGAAAGATGATATAGGGCTGTTTTCGTAGGTTGAAAAAGGTTGTGCAGGTGTCGTAGCTGTCCACGGACAGTGCAGTATTTCACGGACAGCACTGTGGACCGACAGCTTGTAAAAGACATTTGGGGTTATTTGATGGTTGGAAGAGGGCATAGAAATGGTAGGGAAGTGGAATGAAGGTAAAGTGGAGCTGTTTTTATAGGTGAAAAATGCTTTGGAAATTCTGCTGAGTCTGCGGTCAATTTTGGTGTCCGTGGACATCATTTCGATTGCAAGGGCCAGGGAAAGTTTTATTAGTTGACAGTGTATGGTACATTTTTGTAATATAGTTAATTGTATTGTGGTGGTTGAGGCCAGCGGCCAGATTCTGGACGATATATTCGCAGGCCATGGCCCCAAGAATATGTGCACATTGCACAACCACCACAGTAGTAATATGTGTGTAGTAATTACAGGTAATGTCGTAGTATGGCTAAGATCACCATAGTAGTAATACGTGTATAGTAATTATAGGTAATGTAGTGGGAGTACAAAGTGTTTGTAATATGGAGGAACTATGTAATTGGACTGTATATTATACTTATGATTTTAGTACAATTGAGGATAGTGCTCATAGAATATGTATTTGACTATAATTGCTGTGGTTACTTAGTTTTGTAGCATTATGAAGCTGGAATCTCCGGTTTATTTTCTGTGGAAAGGAAACAGTACCATTCTTTAAGCAAGACAGTTCAAAAGCTCTAGTTGTAAACACTTTTACATATACATTTTCTTTTTTAGACCCTCATAAACAGTACATTCTAAGTACTATGTTTGGTACAACATTAGTGTATGACACACTGCTGTTGGTTTGACATTAAATAATCATTGGGAAAGAAAATCTGTACTGGATTAAAAAACAGTGATAGTATGTTTCTTTGAAGTATGTTGTGATTAAGGGAATGCTTGAAGTAGTTACATACCTGTTGGCATATTCTAACTACATTAGAGGTTAGAAGATGTTTTGTCATATAAGAATTGAGATGGCGTGTTGAAGTGTTTTGGAATGAAGGGTGTTTTTCAAGTAGGTGGATACCTGTTGGCATATTCTAACTAGATTGACTTTCAAAAGTACTATTGTAGTATTATGGATGTAGTTAGATACTGGCTGGCGTATTCTAACTGTGCTATAGTTCAGTGACACAATTTGGGTAGAAGGAATATTAAGTAGGCATTTGTTAAATGTTGCTGGTAACCTATGTTTTGGAGTAACAGACCTATTGTTACATTCAAACAAACCACTTATTTTTTGACGTATGCAGTGTAGTGCCCTGAAGTGGTTGTAGCACCAGTGTGGTATACTATACCTACAGTTGTGAAGGTTTTTTATCCAAGAGATACTTGACCGTGTGTGAAGCCTGTAAGCTTACAGTTATTTTTGGTACTATATGCATTGTACCTTAGAAGCATTAGTATGACATATTGGCTATGTGAGCTTATTTGTATGGTGGATGATAATATGCCATTATTTCCATTCTGCAGAAGCTGGTGAAATGGAAGGGATTCAGAATTTGGTATGGATACATATACACATCGTTTATTAGGGATGTTGTCTTGTGAAACATGGTTGCAGAGAGTGCATCTATGTTTCCACGAGTATGAAATCTGGAAGATTTCATTTATAGGGATGTTTTTGGTTTCCAGTACTTGTAGTAAGTACATTAGAAATTATTGTGGATCTTCCTGTGTGTTTATGGTAAATGTTACCATTCCTGTACAGTAGTCCAATTCTTTCCTTATACTGAGGCACTGTCAGGGCTGTCAGGATTATTTGTGGCATTTCTGTGAAGGATGAGCATTTGCAAACACAACTGGTCTGACCCGTTTAAGTAAATGTTGTGAACAATTAGTGGCAATTGAAAGAGACGATTCATTGTCACATTAGCATAACAATTTACTCCAGTTGTGTTGCTGAATTTAAATGGACCAGAGAGTTATGTTTGTGGATCATTTGATGGGCCTGCATATATTTCTGGAGAAGAGACATTTGTGTCTTTCATTTTTGATGGATGTGCAGATGACTTCCACTAGACAGTTTTGTGGATGTATTGTTTGATGCAGAAGGAGGTGGTCATTTGTTTGCAGTATCATTGGGAGATCTGCTTCTGTTTGTATTACTTGTCTTTTAAAAGATTTATATTTTGGAGGTACAGGGTATATATCTAGATGGGGTGTGTATACTGCCCATAGCCTGTTGTATTCCAGGATGCATGGAATGTCAGTATTCACTTTGTGTGCATCAAAGTTAACTAGGAGTGTACGTAGACGTGAAAGTGATACACAATTCATACCTTCTTTAAAGACTAGACTGCCAATGTCAATCAATACTTGATCTAGGGTTAGATCTTGCGATTTGTGAATAGTGACAGCATATGTAAGAGAACATTGCTCTCTGCATACGTACATGTCTTTGAAAAGAAGGAAATGTGCTATTGTCCGGCAAATTTATTTAACTTCTGCAAGTTTGTCAAAGTGGATGTTGACAAACTGAGTGTTGTCATGTGGATATGTTTGGAAGCCATCAACTGTAACAATTGCTCCATAGACTATACCTTGTTCTATGTCACGGTTATGTTTTAGAATTACTCTGCAGTTTAGAGACAAAGGGCCTCATCACGAGTTGGACGGTATCCAACTTTATTTGGGGTAGCACCCATCCATCCGGCGGTTCATGTGTTGGGCATTAAACATTACTCCCCATTCCCCATTGGATCCATTAGACCCAATTTTTGGTGCAATTACTGTGCGGTAATACTTAGTTGGGTTTAATGACTTCTTACATTCTGTGATGAATTAAAGCCAACAAGAGGTCGGAAAACATGCTTACTTCATCTATCAGGAGCACCTTCATTTGTTTTAGAATTCTGCATACTTCAGTAGAAGCTTCTGCTGATAATTTGTAGTATTATAATTTGTTTTGGTGTTCTTAGGGGAGGAGTAGTAGTTGGTGTGAAATTACACCTTCTATATTTTAGGCAGCTAAACCTCTGGGGGTTGTTACTACAGCCGAAAGGTTGTTGTTTGTTATGTTTTGTAGAAATTTGCTGATTATTTTAATTAAGAATGTTTTACCAGAACCAGCTCCACCACTTACATAAAGGAGCAGAGGTTTATAATTTGTACAGCTACAGGTTTTCGTTTAAAGTTTAAAACCATGTTCAATTTCTTGAGTGATGTTGAGATAAATGGTGAGTTGTTCATCATGTAGCTGTGATTTCATCACTGACAAGTCTTCTTCAGATGGTTTATATTGATACATGGTATTTTCTACCACAGTCATGGCTATTTCTGCTTCATTTAGAAAGGGTGGTTCTCCAAGTGGTTCTTGGCTTCCTGTAAGGGAAGATTGACTGCCCTCAGGAGTGTCTTTGTCTAGTTGAGATTCAATTTCTTCCTTTTGTTGGCATTCATTGTCCAACATTTGTTTGTATTGTTTGAAATTGTCATTTGTTATACTGCTTTCATTTGCTTTGAATGCATCTTCTATTGAGTTATAGGGACTCATTATAAGTGTTGTGGTAAGGCAACATCGGCGCCGGTAGTGCTACCGGCGCTGTTGTTACCTCGCTGCAACAATAAGAGTCCAGACCAGACGTGCAGAGCGGCACCCGCAAACAGTACCGAATGATAGCAATGGCCCGTTATTAACGGGGCCGTTGTTAACATCCTCCCCATTCCCATTGAGCCCTATGGGGGCTCAAATGGGAATGGGGACGTACCGGGTCCGGGTCCCGTGAATGGGCATTACCGGGCCTGCAAAGGTTGGAATGGCCCAGTAATTCCCATTTTGTGGGACCTGGCCCAAAGTTTGGGGGTAGCCATGCCCTTATTAAGGCCATGGCTACCTCCAAATTCGTAAGGAGGCCCACAGTCACCTAATAATTTGTATTCTTTTCTCCAAGGTTTTAAAAGTCAGAGTAGGGCCATGTAATGCAGTTCTCTATGTTGCAGAGATTTAAATGATAACGTTATATGATTAATTAGACTGGGTTGTCTCATTTGGTGTGACATTGTATTTGTAGGTGTAGTTTTGGGGAATGTTGTACAGGCACATGTTTTCCAAAGCAGTACTTCTGTTTGGGTTGTATGTGTCAATTTAATTGCTTCTTAACATTTCCTGGCTGTTGGCATTATTTGTGGCTATGTTTTCTATCACTTGGTAGGATTTTAGAACTCTTTTTTTTGGGATGAAGCTGGACCAAGGTTCAGCCAGACAATGGGCCTCATTATAAGTCAGGCGCTAAGGGGTTAACGGCGCTGGTAAAGGTGCTGGCACCGTCAACCCCGTACCGCCTGATTACAAGGTCCCCTTGCGGGATCCGCTCTGCACGTCTCGTTTCACCAGACATGCACAGTGGGTCCCGTGAGGGAAAGAGGGAGCTAACAACGGGCCGGTCATAATCGGCACATTGTTAGCTCCCTCCCCCATTCCCATTCAGCCCTATAGGGGCTGAAATGGGAATGGGGAAGGTTCGGGCCCGGGTTCTCAGTAGGAGGAAGTACCGGGCCCTCCATACTCTCAATGGCCCAGTACTTCCCCATTCTGGGAACCCCCGGACCCGATTTTGGTGGCAGCCATGCCGCCAATAAAGGCATTGTTACCGGCAAAATCGTAAGGAGGCCCAATGTGTTCAGATTTGCCATATAAGGCTGTACCTGTTAAACAGTCTGTAGCTTTGTAGCACCCGCATTTTCTATGGGAGAGCATTTTTATACCAAAGCTGTACAATTCTTGTGCTAGTCTTTTGTCAGATGATATGTCATCCCAGACGTCCTTCAGCTCTGTTTTCTCAGCTTTGGTGAGATAGGCTGTGACATATCGTGCAACTGCAGTGGAATAGTCTGCAATGTATTGTATAGATATGTTTGCATTTCACAAGAGGGCAGTGATTGCATTGTAATCATTGATGTACTTGAATGCCTCGTCCCTTTTAATGTTGTATGTATTGTTTGGGGATTTGCCTTTTACGCTGTATCTAACCGAAGACATCAGTCTATTTACTTGTCCTTTTATGCAAACTGGTCTAGGGAAGCCAATGCAACATTTAGTTATAAATAGTTTAGGTATAGTATCTACCTTTGTTTTTATATCTACGTCAGCAGTATTTGCCACATTTATGTTTTTGGTAGCATAACACTTGTGTATGTAGGTTACTATCTGTGGCTTCTGAAGGGATGTTACAGGTAATGTATTTTTCACTAAACTGTAAAACAGTGGCGTCACTTTCATGACCAAATTTTGGAGCACCTTTTATCCACAAAAGCATGTGGATGAGTGGTGCTCGTCTGGATTCCTCCAAAAGAAGTGTTGCACTTCTTCGAGTGAAGTGGTTGTTTTATTGCAGATAAAATGCAGCATGGCAATGAAGCTATGGTGAAAGTACCTTGATACATTGACAGAGTCCAGAGAACAGAGTTCTCCTGGTTTTACATCTTTTCTGTCTTTATTTTAGTTTTCCAGGCGTAAGAAGTCATGCAAGTCATCCCATACATACTCTGCACAACTTAAAGTAACATACCATGTGGGTGGGCCTAGGTTCCTTAGCATACAACGTACATCAGAGTGACATCGGAGCCAGTATTCCTTTATACCATGCATGTTTGCCAAGAGATCAGTGATACTTGACAGCAAATCTTCATCTTTGTCTATTATGTTTTGAAGCAGTTGGGAAGCGGATATGTTTAAAAAGTTAGAGCCTGCTTTTAATGTGTGTGCAACTCCATAACATAAAGTTCACTTTCGAAGAGGAGGTGGAAAATATGTTCGACATTTTGTCTGAATCTGGGGTCTTCAGAATACATTCTTAAAGAGCAATATTCTGATGCACTAATTAGCATGGACCTTTGCTCACATCTTCCTCCTTTTCCTGCAGGAAAGAGTAGAGGAAAAGAACGTGCTTCTACTCTTTTTTTCCCATATGCTCATTGGGGATCATTTGGCTTGATGCATTTGATATGTTTCTAATGCATTGTCAATTGTGTCTTTGGAGTGTAGTGGGTGAATTGTATACTGGTCTAAAATGTTGGCTGCAGTAACAGGATCTACACGTTCAAATTGGCCAGTTGCTGGTGAATCTTGAATAATTTGGGTGATTCCTCTTACGTTTTTATCTATGTTTATATCTTAATAGTATTCATTTGCGGTCATTACGAGTTTAGCGGTAGCTGTGTCGGTAAAAACCTGCACGGCTGCCGCCATAGTTTGCTTTTTTCTGGCTCCCGGCATTGCGCAATTACTGGGACATTACAGCCCCGGCAGACACAGTAATTGCCCATTGCCGGGCACCGGAGAAAATAACTCCCCATTCCCATTTCAGTCCAATTGGACTCAATGGGAATGGGGAGGATGGTAGCACCGGCACCATTCAGAATAGTGCTGGTTATACCGTCAACGTCTGCGGATGGGTGCCGCTCCACCCACCAGGTCTGACCTGGCGGGCAGAATGGCACCCGCCCACAGAACACGTAGTTTTCTGGTCCGGAAACAACAGTACAGGCACGCTTACCGTTACCGTTGTTTCCAGACAAGTAAGCTTGCAATGAGGCCCATTGTTTTCTTTTAGATATTGTAGGGCTTGTCTAACTTTGTTTAAGTCGACTAGTTGTTTGCAAATTGTTTTGTCTCTTGTTGGCACACCATTATCTAGCACAATCAAAGTTTGATCTATTGGCCTTTGTACTCCTAGAGTTTGTACATTTTCTTTTAGTTCTAATGGTAAATATACTACTTTGCCCCGGATGCCCTTTAATAACTTGGATGGAGGTAATTTGGCTGATTTTGTTTGAAGGCGTATTATAGCTTGAAATGGGTGCACTGTTTGTATTATAATGCTCTTGTACAAGTTAACCTGCTGGAGAGCTTTTGGAAGTGGGAATATTTCTGAGTTATTATTGATAGCATGTGATGACATTTGGTTATTGTCAAGCTTTGTGTTGCAGAATGTGCAAGCTGTTGAGAGGTCAGTTATCTTGTATTTACCTTCTGCTGTTAGATATAAAGCTAATTGGAACTATTAGGATTTTGCATTGTCTTCCATTTTGTAGGCTACATCTACTATGTTTGTGCTCTTTTTATAAAACATTCTGTGATGACAGACACAACTATTTGGTCTGGCATTTCAGCAGATGTGTTTTGAAACTTAGCTATTTCTTTTTTGTATGTCTTTATTAGGACGTTAGTGTTTATGACGTTTTCGGTAATGTTTTCTAAAGGTACAGAGTTTTCTAAGTCATCTTCAGTTCAAAAGTATTTACGTTGGATGTGCTCTATTTCTTGAAGCAGTTCTTTGGCTGTTCCATATAGGAGTTATTTAAATTTTGCAGTTCTAGAGCAGGACATTTTGCATAGTGTAGTCGATGCACAATATTCCATATAGTAGAATGGTGTGTCGCTAACATTTTGATGTGGTGGAAAGTGCTTTTGCAAGCAGTTCCTGAAATGCAGGCTAATGAATGTCCTCGCAGACCAGTGTGGCTGCGCACTAGACAGGAGTCTATGGTTTGTACAGTTTTCATTTTACTTTTGTCTTTTAGTTTCACATAGTGATTGAGGAATTTTTGTAAAGATTTAAAGGATTGCTGGTGTACATTACACATTGAGCTGCATGTCCATTTGTACACTGGATGGTTTGTTTGGTTGAAAGGAGCATTTGGTTCAAAAATTGTTGGGGACATTTTTTCTATAAGGGTTTATTTTGCCATAATGCTGTGTTCCACCATTTTATACCCTCGACCATTATTTTCTATTGCAATTAGTTGTTCATGTTCTTGCTTATAATCTTCTTTATTGAAGTATGATTCTGTGCTGCTTGTGTGAATCCCTTCACCATCACATACGTTTGAAAAGGTCTCTATATTGACACTGTGCATTTTTAGAAGTACTTTGTGTAATTTATTGATTAATTTAGTTAGTGGTTTCATTCTCTTTAAATATAATTAATGTTCTCTTCAGTAAAAAAGTGCTGTCAATTAGAGGTTGCAGTATTAGTCTCCTGCACTAGTTTTTAAGGGTAGATTGGGAATGTTCAGATGTTTTTATAAGATTGTTAAAAATTCAACTGTGTAACATTATCTGTAACAATGTTTCTTTGGATTGCTTTACTGTGACTATTTTAACACTAGTAGATAGAGAGTTAGGTGTGTTAGTAGGTCTGCTTTTCTTTGTACATCATGTTTTACTTTTTGTTTTTGCAAGAGGGGCCTTAACTTCTTTAGTTGTGGCTGTGAGTTTTGTTGAGTGAGGCTACTAGCTCTTTTGTTTTAATGTTTTCTATAAATTGTTTTAGAGGTGGATGACTATATGGTGTGGTTTTAGTCTTATCTGCTGTACTCTTTCTTTCTTTCTTTCTTTTCTACAGAGTTGCTGTTTACTAGGCATTTAGTTGTGTCTGTTGGGAAAAGAGAAAATGTGCATTGGAAAGTTGTGCAATGTATATGCATGTATGGTGCATGGGTGTGTGGGTGTGATTATACAGATGGGTAGAGTGCTGTTTGATTGTGAGGTGGTATATCAGGTGTGGTTGGGAAGGTTTTGAGTGCAAGAGTCTACAGAGGTGTGATGGAGTTGGGTTAGTGAGTAAGGCAGTGGTGGTGTGATGGAATCCTTAGGGTGAGTGTACTGTTTGAGCAACAGAGTAGGTGTTGAAATGGAGGTGTGTAGATGTGAATAGTAAGAGTGTGAATGGTGGAATATAATGGGCTCGAGTGAAAGAAATGTTGGTTTTAAAAGGGTATTCTGGAGTAATATATAGTGGAACTGTGCTTCTGTAATTACATACAGATACATGGTACATGGATCTATGGATTGACTATGACGCCCATAATTGCGACGGCTGAATATGTTTTTTTTAAACCCTTTACATGACATACATATGTGGCGGGAGACCCCCAAATGCCCCCATATTACTATTATATCATATACCACCCCACATATATATGTGGCGTAAGGGAATAAAAATAAGTCGGAATTTGCCCTTACCTGGTACATTAATGTACTTAGTTTGTTGGATGCAAAGGGTATGTGCTTTTTGGTTGTTGATTTCAGTGATGTGCTTCTTTCTTGTAATTGAAAAGAAAGTTATTTAGAATATTTGGTAATGGCGAAGAACTATTAGTAAGCTAGGTTCATATTTATAAAGGAAGGAGGAGAGTTGGGGAAAAGTTTATAAAATTGGTGGATGGTATAAAATGGTTGCTTCTGGGAGCATTTTCACTGAAGTTAAGAAACTCTAACGTTTTGTAAAAGAGAAGAAACGTTGATGGAAAAGATTTGTAGTACACTTTTAAATGGCAGTTGGTGTGTGAAAGTCACAGAATGTAAGGAAATAAGTATGACTGTAAAAGCAGCTGAAGATTGGAATGGGTTATGTTAGGAAGTATACAGTGGTGGTAGATCTCTTTCTTCGGCTGGGGCCTCCCTCAGGAACAGCCTCCCTGACTCCCTGAAATTTGAGGAGAATCATCTCCGGTTTAGGAAGCACCTCAAAACCTTTCCCTTTGCTTCTTCTTTTTCTCCTCCTCTCTCCTGCTGACTTCCTGGCTGATACTGAAACCGCACTGGTTACCTGGCCACCCTCTGATCTTGGGCTCAGGTCCCCTTCCCCGCCAGTCGCACTCCTGCACTGCCTTTCTAGCAAACCCCACACTCGGGGACTGTTTTCTGTATCCCTACAGTCCCTACAGTCCCACTACCAGCACTTGACACCTGATTTCTGCACTTACCCTTGCACTTGTCACCTGCTGGCCGTACTTTTATTTATTTATTTATTCAAATTTGTAGAGCGCCCGTCAGCCCGGGGGCATCGTGGCGCTTGTTACAGGCATATCTTAGTTGCAATAATACAATAATAACAAGGAATACATTATTTACAAAGGCAATATGATATTTGTACAAATAGCAATGCAGAGTATTTACATGGCATGGTGGGGGTCACGGATTATTGAGCAAGGAAGGAGGTCTTCAGTTTCCTATGAAAAATCGGGAGCGAGTGTTCCGCTCTAATGTCTGCAGGAAGAGCGTTCCAGGTCTTGGCTGCAATGTAGGGGAAGCTTAGGCCACCGGCTTTGGCTTTTTTGATGCGTGGGATGCAGAGTAAATTGGTGTATTGCGTCCTGGTGGGTCGGGCGGAGGAGGGTTTGGAGATGGTCTCTGATAGATAGGACGGGGCGGAGAAGGAGAGGCATTTGTGCGTGAGGGTGAGGATTTTGAGAGTGATCCGCTCTTTGACAAGGAGCCATTGGGCTGAGTGCCTGGCATGGGTGATATGCTCTCTTCTTGGGATACTAAGAGCGGCCCGGAGAGCATTGTTCTGCGTGACTTGGAGTCTGTTTAGGTTTTTTTGCTGAAGTGCCCGCTAGGAGGGCATTGCAATAGTCCAGTTTGGCTCCAATGGTTGCTCTGGCTATGGAGAGGCAGTTGGGTTTGGAGAGGTATGGCTTGATGGTGTTTATGAGTTTGGTGGTGTGCGCAGAAGAGGAGGTGATTGCGCTGACTTGTCTGTTCATGGATAGAGAGGAGTCTATGTATACTCCCAGTGTTTTTACCGCTGTGGAGACGGGGATGATAGAGTTGTCAATGGAGAAGTTAGCGTACAGTATGTCCAGTTTGTCTAGGGTGCTCTGTTGACCTAATATCATGATTTCAGTCTTGTCTTCATTAAGGCAGAGGCCATTTGTAGCCATCCAGGCCTGGATGATGGCATAGATCGAGTGGAGTGCCTTTGCGTCGTCCTGGTATGAACCTGAGAGGGGTAGAAGTACTTGTGTGTCGTCCGCGTAGTTAGTGTATGTAATGCCGTATGAGTCGAGTTTGTCAAAAAGGGGTTTAGTGAACAGGTTGTAGAGTGTGGGTGCAGTGCAGGATCCTTGAGGGACCCCGCCGTGGATTGTTGTGGGAGTGGTATTGGGTATGTCCGAGAAGACTTTCATGGCTCTACCTTCTACAAAGGAGGTGACCCATTGCGCTGATTCTTTGGAAAATTTAGCAGAGAGAGTGAGGTGTGAGGTGAGGGTCTTGTGGTCAACTAGATCAAACGTGGCTGAGAGATCTAGGAGGAGTAGGAGAGCTGGCTTGCCCTTGTCCATGATTTGGGTGATCTGATTCTTCAGATCCACCAGAGCTGTTTCTGTGCAGTGTCCTTTCCCGAAGCCTGATTGCCTCGACCCAAGGATGGAGTGGGTTTCCAGAAAGTGCTGGATTTGGCAATGTGCGGCTTTGTCGAGTAGTTTCAGGAGGACTGGCACTGTGGTTATTGGTCTGTAGTTGTTAGGTTGTAGGGGTTCAAGGGTGTTTTTTTTAGGAGGGGCCGGACCCAGGCCTATTTGAGGCCAGCAGGGATAATGCCTGTTTTTTTTTCCCAAAATATATTTATTGGTTTTAGTACAAACATTGCATCAGGTGTTAGCGAATACATAGAGAGCGCTGCGAGCAGCGACGTTGAGCTTCAAGATACAAGTAGTAAAACAACAAGGACTGTGTCCATTATAACAAAACAACAGTAATAACAGGTCAGGGGACAGTTCAAGGGGAAGGGCAAACGATTAATTTAGCCCTAGTGGGCTGTGATAGGTTACAAGTGGGCGGGAGGGGGTCCTTGAAAGTACTATAGGCGCTGGGTCATGAGTGGGTGGCAGCGAGTGTCAGTTTGTCCGGGCCTTGATGCATTATTCCTGGGTTTAATCGCCGACGGGGTCTTGGGCCAATCTAGACCTCTGCTACTGCATTGTCCCTTCTGTATTTATTAGGTTTTGTCCATCCATCGCAGGGAGGGGGGTTGTCGTGCCAACCCTGGGAATTTCTGGGTGTAGTCCAAAAAGGGAGCCCATGTTTGGGAGAATTTTTCTCTGTTTCCGAATCGGAGGGCAGTTATCTTTTCGGCTGCAATTATGTCCCAACATTTTGTCCACCACATCTGTACTGCTGGGCCCTCTGGGTTTTTCCACAGCCTAGCTATGGAGATTTTCGCGGCCGTCAACAGGTGGGAGCATAACTCTGCTCTGTGCCCGGAGAGGGGGAATTGGCCCTCCCCGCTTGATCCCAATAAAGCGATGCCCGGGTCCCATGGAATGGAGAGACCTGTGATTTGCTTGATGTGGTCCAGCACTGCTTTCCAGAATTGGATAGCTTTGGGACATGACCAAAACAGATGGAAGAGAGTGCCTTTGTCTGGGCATCCTCTCCAGCAAGCCGGGGGAATCGTAGGGTTGCATTTATTTAGTGTCTCTGGGGTCCGATACCATCTGAAGCATACCTTGAATGCTCCTTCCTTGTTGGAAACGCACTTCGAGCTTCTGTTTGCTCTTGTCCAGATGTGATTCCACTCCTCCAGCTCAATTGGCCTCCCGATGTCATTTTCCCACTTCAGCATATATGGTTCTTTGCGGGGTGGGTCTGATCTGTCCAAGAGCTTGTAGAGGGTGGAGATTCTACCCTTTGGCGGGGAGCCTGTGAGGGTGAGTTCCAGGGCTGTAAGGGCCCTAGTTCCGTGACGCTTCATCTCTCTGCTCGAGAGCCAGTGGCGGAGCTGGGTGTATCTGAATCTTTCGCTCTCCGGCACGTCGAACTTTGACTTACAGGCCTCGAAGTCTAGAGGGCTTCCTTCCTCATAAAAATCTTGTACCTTCTCCAGCCCTCCAGCTTTCCATCTCCTGAAGTTACTGGGGATGCAGCCTGGGGTGAATTCTGGGTTTCCCCAGACCGGGGTGAGTGGGCCCGTCGTGCCGCAGACATTCCATAGTCGCGCCGCTTTCTTCCAGCTCTTTACTGTGTTTTCAGTTGCCGACAGAGGACCCATTCCCTTGTTTGCGTTGGGGTCCTTCAGGTGTGGCAGTGAGGATATAGGGACTGGACTCCAGGCCTCCTCCAGCTCCAGCCAGCAGGGCTTGGAGGCGGCGGGGAGCCAAGCGAACGCCGATGAGAGCTGAGCGGCCAGAGCATATCTTGCAACGTCGGGTGCTCCCAGTCCCCCTGTCTCCCGGCCCCGGAGCATGATCTTTCGCGGGATGCGCAGCTGTTTCCCTTCCCAGATAAAGCTCATGATGTTCTTTTGTAACTTCTGGATCTCTTGCTTCGGGATTGTAGTGGGTATGGCCGCACACTGGTACAGGAGTCTGGGTATGAGGTTCATCTTTACGGCCGTGAGTCTTCCCAACCAGGAGATCTCCTGTTTTTGCCAGCGTGAGAGATCGGATTTGAGCTCTTTCAGGAGTGCCGGGAAGTTGGCTTTGTATAGTCTTGCTAGATACGGGAGGTTCTTTCTGGCCCGGGGGATCTGATATTCTCTCTCCAGGTCCGATAGTAGCTTGCTGGGAAGGTTGATGCTTAATGCTGTGGACTTGGTGAGGTTGACCTTAAACCCCGAGGCTTCCCCAAAATCTAGCAGTTCTTTCCACAGGGCTTTCATGGAATCCTCTGGCTTGGTTAAGGTGAGGAGGACGTTGTCGGCGCACAGGGCGGCTTTATATGTTTGGGACTTGACTGCCAGACCCTGGATCCCTGCATTGTGGCGAACCCTGATCGCGAAAGGCTCCATGGAGAGGGCGAAAACCAGGGGGGACAGAGGACACCCCTGCCTAGTGCCTCTTGAGATTTTGATCGGGTCGGACTTAGCTCCATTCATTCTGAGGCTGGTAGATGGGTGTTGGTAATTTGCTAGTGTCCATTTTATGAAGTTTGGGCCGAAGCCAAAGTGTGTAAGTGAGTTTCGGATATAGCCCCAGTCAAGCATATCGAAGGCTTTATGTGCATCCAATGATAGTACCATCAATACCTGCCCCCTTCTATTGGCAGATTCGATGACATTGATGGTTCTTCTTATATTATCGTGGGTGCAGCGGCCGGGTAAGAATCCCGTCTGATCCGGGTGGATGATTGAGGGAAGCAGGGGGGCCAACCTGTTCGCGAGGGATTTGGTGAAGATTTTTGCGTCATAGTTCAGAAGGGTGATAGGTCTGTAGGAGGCACACTGGCTCCGATCCTTTCCAGACTTCAGCAGGAGCACGGTTGTTGATTCTTCCATTGAGGGGGTGGTCGTGCCTGAGAGGAGGAACGAGTTAAATAAGGTAGCCAGGTGGGGCGATAGGATGTATGAGAATTTTTTGTAGAATTGGGCTGTAAACCCATCTGGGCCAGGGGTTGAGTTTTTCAATTTAGATATGGTTTCACTGACTTCTTCTGCCGAGAAGGGGGCCTCCAGGGCGTCAAGTTGTGGGGATGGGGCGGCAATATGTGTTTCTGCAAGATATTTGGCGTGCGCTGTTTCGGCCGTGGGAGCACCCGACATGATCATTCTGTGATGGGAGGTCATGATTTCAATTTTCTCCTTGATGGAGTAGCGGAGGGTCCCTTGCGCATCTGCGAGGCTATGGATGAGGTTTCTCGTTCGTAGCTTTTTTAGTTTGTGGACCAGGAGCCGGTTTGCTTTGTTGCTGTGGACATAGTAAAACTGTTTAGTATATGTTAGCGCCCTGGCCGCTTTGTCGGCTAGGTGCATTTCTAAGGAGCGTTTCGCCCTTTGTAGCATGCGGCTCGCTTTCCTGTTCGGGCCTCGTTTAAGGATATTTTCCGCTTCTGCCACCTCCGCTTCAAGTGCGTCCTGTTGCAACTTGCCAAGTCGTCTGAGTCGAGCTGTGCAGTCATTTGCCGTGCCCCTGATGACAGGTTTCATAGCGTCCCATATCATTGCCAGCGAGGAGTCTTTGGTGGTGTTTTCCCTGAAGTAATTTTTGAGGGCTTCTGCCATTTCTGTTCTGATTGCGATGTCAGATAGGATATGGTCTTGCAGTTTCCATTGTCTCTGGGGAGGTTCCGGGAGGCCTGATACCCTCAGGTTCAAAATAACTGGAGCATGATCCGAGAGGGCTCTGAGCCCGATTTGGATGGATTCGACGCAGGGTATGAGGATGCTTGAGATTAGAAGCAGATCGATCCGTGAGTGGCCCAGGTGAACGTGGGAGAAGAAAGTGTAGTCCCTTTCCCTCTCGTTGGCCAGTCTCCATACATCTATAGTGTCAGTCTCCCTTAGGAATTCCGCCATGGCAATAGCTTTGCTGAAATCCTCTTTTGATGGAGGGAGCGATTTGTCTAGGTTTGGGTCGGGAGCCAGGTTGAAATCGCCCCCTATAAACACGCGACCTTCTATGAAGGCGTTAAGTATTGGGAGGAGGTTCCGGAGGAAAGTGCTTTGCCCTGTATTTGGGCAGTATATAGCGGCTATCGTGATGGGAAGTTCCAACAGGAGGCCTTTTAGTAGGAGATAACGACCCTCGGGGTCTCGCTTGGTGGTGATATTGGATAAGGGTAAGTCCCGGCCTAGCAGAATGGCCACCCCTCTCTTCTTGAGGTCCGCGGAGGCGAAGAATCTTTTGGTGTAGCGCTGAAAGGTTATGCGGCGTTCGTCACTCCTGAGAAGATGAGTCTCTTGCAAGCAAATGATGTCGGGTGCCAGTCGGGAGAGCCTGTGCTCCACGGCCTTCCTTTTCCTGGGGGAATTCAGACCCTGAACGTTCCAGGTCAGGAGCGAGAGTTCCCTATCCAGTTGAGACATCATTGGGTGGGATTGATAGAGGCTTTTACCCTGGGTATTTTGGATTGCGGAGCTGGGGACCCCTCAGAACTGGTTGGCCTCTTCGCCACTGCCCTGGAGACGCCGGGCAGAGGGGAGCGCGCATCGTCAGCTTGCATTTTGGCTGTCCTTTCCCTCTCGCCATCTGCTCGAATTCCAGCCCACTTCCCCCTGACCAAGGAGAACCGAAAACCTAAACTAGAAGAGAACCTAAAACAACAAACAGATAAAGGTATCCAGGCCAGCCTTCTACCAACAGGGCTGTCGGCTGGGCCACAGATGCCATCCGTGTCGGAGACCAGGAGGTCTCATGCTATAGTGGTGAAGATCCTGCAGAGTGAGAGATCCTGCCGCCGGCTGTCCAGGCCAATAGGCTTGTGTAGTTGGAGGGTAACTCGGTAGCGACGTTGCTGGGCTAGGAGGTTGTAAGGCTCTAGGTTTGAGGACTAGGCTTCCAGGGGGCGGTCAGGAGGATGCTGTGTGACTTTGATGAGGAACAGCATGGAACTGAGCCATTCGGGTTCTCAGTGAGTGTCAGTGTTTTTCCCCCTTGCCAGAGGGCCGCGTATCCTGCGTCGACCGACCACCCGGGACCAGGGGCGGAGAGATCCCCCCACAGCCCCCTCGGGGTAGCGGGCCGGACCCTTTGGGACCACCTCCTCCGTGTCTGGGTCCATAAATGCTGCCGCTTCACGTGGAGATGGGATTTGCTGAGGTTTTCCCTCCCAGGTGAAGGAGAGGCCCGAAGGGAAGCTCCAACGATAGGTGATCTTGCGTTCCCGTAGCCAGTCAGCCATGGGTTTCAGAGCTCTTCGTTTGGCTAGGGTGGAGGCGGCTAAGTCTTGAAATAGGGCTATCTCTGAGTCACGGAAGTGGATTTGACCCATGGCCCTGGCCTCTTGCATAATCTCCTCCTTGAGTTTATAGAAATGGACCCTGACCAGGACATCGGCTGCCCCGTTGGATCTCTGCCTGGGTCTAGCCCTGTGTACTCTGTCCAGCTCCAGGGGGGAGTCATCTGGGAGGGTGATGATGTGGCGGAGGAGATCGGAAACGTAAGGTGGGAGATCATTCTCCGAGACTGCCGACGGGATTCCCCGGATTCTGATGTTGTTCCGCCTCGAGCGGTTTTCGGCGTCCTCTTGTCTAGCTTCCAGCGCCTCACACCTACACTCCAGGGCCCTAATCCTATCCGCCCCCTCCCCGATCTCAAAGTTCTGCTCGCATAGTGTAGTCTCAATCTCCTCGGTTCTTGCCTCCACCTCCCCCACTCTCTTGTCCAGCTGGGCAATTTGGGACTTGACTTCTTCAGTGCCCTTATGGAATTCCCTGGTGAGGGCCGATAGAAGGTTCTGGAGATCTGCCTTCGTGACCGCTTGTGATGCTTGGTCCTCAGGGTGGCCGTTCCCGGCCCCAACCTCATTACGTTCGCCCTTCTTGCTTTTTTCCCCCCCAGCGGGCATGGTTAAAAGTGTAGAAATGTCAGATTGCTTGGAGGTTTTGCCCGATTTAGACATGTCGCCCTGGAGCAGCCCCTGCAGCTAGGACAGGGGCGAGAGGGGGCAACCAGCCAGGCCCGGAGGGCAGCGGAGCGTCCAGGTGGGATTGGGTGCGGCAGGTGCCGCCTTACCTTGTGGCGGTGGTTTAGAAAGTCTGCCTCCCCCCTCCGGAGGTGGGCCAGAAGCGTGTTTTTGCGAGAGAAAGTCCAGGAGCCCTGGGGTGCGGGACAGGCGGTGATGGGTGCCCCGATGCGTGGAGAGTCCTTCGAGCAGTGAGGCCCCAGGGCCTCGGGCCGAGTCTCCTGACTACGGTTTCAGTGCGTTGAGGGGGGGAGCGGCGAGGTCAAGGGCCACCGCATGGGTCGCAGCAGGCAACGATGGAGGGAGAGCCTTAGATGTGCTGCTGAAACAGAGGGGGGGACGACACGTGAGAGGATCGCCTTGGTTCCAGAGATGGGCCCCCACCCTGGAGGCTGCGCTGGAAGATGCGGTCTCCGCGGGCCCACGAGGCGGGCCGGCTCCGTCCACACCAGAGCGGGCGGCTCCAGGCGCCAGTCGCCAGCTGAAGCCGAGGGGCGGCGAGAGGAGGGCGGGGGTCGTAGAGCGGGAGGATCAGGCCCCGGGCCGTCTCCCTCCGTTGACAGGAGCAGGAGGGGAGCAACTGGGGGGAGGCGGATATTAACTTAAGGCCATCCGGGTTCGGAGCTGGAGGCTTCTCGGCACGTCCCGCAGGGTTGCTGGCTTGGGGGCCGGGGCCACGCTGACTCGCCGCGGCCGGCCCAGCCCGCTGATGGACGCGAGTGCCGCCCCCGCCGAGGACAGGGAGAAGACGGGAGACGCCGCCGAGATTATCCGGGGGGAGGGAGGGTGGAAGCGGGGAGGCCCACGGTCACGCAGCGGCTCAGCTCAGCGGGGAGGTGGCAGCTCCGCCCGAGTCCGCTCCCGGCTCTGTCTGCGGCCGGCGCCGCCGAGGCAACTCAGGGCTGAAGGACCAGCCCCAAAACCCCCACGGGCGAGGCTCGGGGTGGGCAGGGCGAGGACTCCCCACAGGCCGGCAGCGGCGCCGAGGTCAGACGAGGCTCTCCCCCTCCTCCCGGCGCCGTCCCCGGGACGGAGGCAGAGAAGACAGCCGAGAGCAGGTAGGAGAAGGCACCGCAGCAGGATCCCAGACAGCTGCTATCTTCTGTTCGGAGCCTGGAGGGGCTCCGTGCTGATCAGTAGGCGTGCACTCGGCGGGCGGGCTCCGCTCCCCGGCCCGGCCCTGGAAGAAGCGCGGCGCTAGCGCCGATCAAGGCGTCCCACGCCCGATAGAGCCCAGGAAAGCTGGCGACCCGCTCACGGGTGGGCGGACAGCCCCAGTCCGAGTCCGCGACCCGGGGTAGCCGCGGGCTGAGCTTGAGTCTCCTTCATCGACGGCAAGCCTCGGCTGCAGTAGGGTCCGCCATTTTGAATCTGCTCCGTGGCGGGCTCCCCGTCGCCTCGAGCCTAAGAAATCAACCAGATGCAGCGCCGTAGCTGGATCGGAGAGCACCTAGAGCGTGCCCCTGCTTCTGTGCATCGCAGCAGTCATTTTTTAAGGTAGTAGACTCAGGCTTCACCGGGCATTGTGGATGGCAGCGTGGCACCAGCCGGGAGCTCCTACAGAGCCGTTCCGACCGCCATGGCTCCAAGCCACGCCCCGATAATGCCTGTTTTAAAAGACGCGTTAATGAAAGCCGTAAAGAGCGGCGCAAAGCAGTCTGCACAGTCCTTGATGAGTTTTGGTGGGCAAATATCGCCTTTACAAGGGGAGGGTTTGAGATTAGTAGATTGACAACTTCTGTCTCAGTGACGTCCCTGAAAGAGAAGTCAGGTATGGTGGGCTTGGAGGTGGAGGATGGGGCGTTAGAAGGCTTGGAGCCTGTCTGTTGAGGTAGTGCTTTGCAATGGTCTGTGATTTTCTTTTGGAGGAGGTCAATTTTGTGCAGCATGGCAGTTTGAATGCTGGCACACCACGCTTCATCTTTAGTTATTTCATCCGGTGTATTGAGGAGAGGGGGAGATGAGCTCGTTGAAGATGGCGAAGATCTCTTTAGTGTGCGATTTGGCATTGGAGATTCGTGTGTTGAATGCGTTGGCTTTAGCAGCAGTGATAGCTGTTTTGTATTGGTTGGAGATTAAGTTGAACTCATTTTTGGTGCTGTCGCATGGGTCTGATTGCCAGCTTTTTTATGCTGCTCTTTTGTGGGATCGCATTGAGTGCAGTTATTTTTTCCATTCAAGTGGTGCTATTTCATTGATAGGTTTAGTGACAACATCTTTGTAGATGTCTGCCAAAATATTGGGGTCATTAGCGAAAGGTGGTGCAAGTTTGGGGGTGTTGAGGACGGGGCGCAGGTTATATTCTTTGAGTTTTTTGGAACTTCTGACTTGTGTTTATTTATTTTATCATCCCATGTACTGCACTGTCCCCTCCCCTTCCCCCTGCACTTTCCTCCTTCCCCTTCCCATGCACTTGCACAATCTGAATGATACCTGGCCTAGTAGGATCGGTGTCTGTCTTCCCTCTGTTCCCCCTCCCTTGCCTCGTTGCGCCTTGAAACACTTGTATATAGGCACGTTATGAATGCCATATCATATCATACATGTACTGTCAATATATTAAACTGGAACCCACTTAGTGGCAATAACAATGGTGTACAACTCTATTTGTATCTGCTTTTACTTTCTATTATAAGAAAAGTGACACAGTGCTGCTGTAAATGCAGATATGCATTTTTTTACTTTCTCAAAAATGCTTCCCAAAAACATTTTGAACAGCACGCATTTTATATGTTTATTTGATATACATATCACACTATTGAGTACTGAAGTTCAGTCATGTTTTTTACTTTTCATTCTGGGACTTGCACCCAAGACTCTAGGCCCTGGCCACAACCACCGCAGCATAACACACCCATGCTACCAAACATTTTGATTGTGGTATGTGGGCTGATTAGGGGATGTTTTGAAAAATTTGAGTACTGATTGGCAGTAGTGTAATAGTGTTTATAGGATAGTGAGATGATGTGTGTTAGTTTGTTTGTTGGATTGTGTTCACTGTGTTGCGGCATGCCCGGCGTCAAGCGATAAGCTGCCATGCTCGAAGTTGGCAGGGTTATTGAAGTTGGCAGGGTTATTGCTAATGTTAGAAGAAAAGGAGATATAAGGAAATGAGGTGTGGAAGTGGTTTAGTGGGGGCATGGGAGTTGGCACACGGTGCACGGACCAGCAGGTTCAGCAGACAGCACTCGCCCGTGCACTCTCTGATGCTGGTTAAATAGGAGGTCACGTAATGAGTGGGTGTGGCTTGCTCTACAAGAAAGAAAAACTAAATTAGCTGTGCATTATATAGCTTGGAAGGCTTGTAACGTCCATACATATATAAAGGTTATAAAGTTCAAGTACTCTGAAGGTTATCCAAGGGTAGACATATTGAAATTAAGGCTGTGTGGCTTTCACAGCAACACAGTCATTCTTCAAGACAGCAGGGAGGGGGACCAGCAGACAGCACTCCCTTGTGCACTCCCCGATAGTCTCTTATTACAACCTGCTGGGGAATAGGAAGTAGGAATTACCCATCAATAGTCTTTTATTACAACCTGCTGTGGAATAGGGAGTAGGAATTACCCATCAATAGTATTTTATTACAACTTGCTGTGGAATAGGAAGTAGGAATTACCCATTAATAGTCTTTTATTACAACCTGCTGTGGAATAGGGAGTAGGAATTACCCATCAATAGTATTTTATTACAACTTGCTGTGGAATAGGGAGTATGAATTACTCATCGATAGTCTTTTGTTACAACCTGCTGGGGAATAGGGAGTAGGAATTACCCATCAATAGTCTTTTATTACAACCTGCTGGGGAATAGGGAGTGGGAATTACCCATTGACAGTCTTTTATTACAACCTGCTGGGGAATAGGGAGTAGGAATTACCCATAGATAGTCTTTTATTACAACCTTTGGGGAGTAGGAATTACCCATTGACATTCTTTTATTACAACTTGCTGTGGAATAGGGAGTAGGAATTACCCATTGACAGTCTTTTATTACAACCTGCTGGGGAATAGGGAGTAGGAATTACCCTTAGCTAGTCTTTTATTACAACCTTTGGGGAGTAGGAATTACCCATTGACATTCTTTTATTACAACTTGCTGTGGAATAGGGAGTAGGAATTACCCATCAATAGTCTTATTACAACCTGCTGGGGAATAGGGCGTAGATATTACCCATCAATAGTATTTTATTAAACCTGCTGGGGAATAGGGAGTAGGAATTCCCCATTGATAGTCTTGTATTACAACCTGCTGGGGAATAGGGAGTAGGAATTACCCATCGATGATCTTTTATTACAACCTGCTGGGGAATAGGAATTACCCATCGATAGTCTTTTATTACAACCTGCAAGGGAATCCATCAGTCACCATTTGGACTCTGTAGATAAAATACCTGAACCTCACACCTGAATCCTCAAGTTACTGAAGCCATTGTGGCAATGTACGGTGATATACATATGGAAAATCACATCAAAGCCGGGACTGATATCATTTTTCCGGAGATGTACATGTGCAAACTGTACAACTGTTTTATGCCTCCTAGATTTATAAAAATTCACATCAATGTTTTCATTCATATACCTAGACACTTACATAGCAAACATGTATACACCTTATACCACACACGCTTATGACACCCTGTGACATGGTCAGGGACCTGATGTCACGATTCACTCCCTTGGCTCCTGCCACTTGGTGTCCATATGTGGGGTTTGTTCGCTATTGGACTTTCCTTCCAAGCCGTATGAGACAGGGATGTGGTCATTTGGAAGCTCTAAATCCATATTTTCCATTCCGCCTCCATTTCAGGGTTTTGCCAGCCAGTATGCTGCTTTAGCCAAAAGACTATGCTTCCCAGAATGCCTGGCCCACTGTTTCATCTCCACCCTTGCAGCTCAAGGCTGGGTGTCTGATAAGGACCACCACTGGGTGGCAGTTGCAAGCAAACATAGGCGTGTGTTTGTTAGCTAGCTTTAAAAGCCTTGGTTTGCTTCAGTCCAGAGCTAGTCATTGTTGCAGTGTTCCTGTTTCTGACCGGTCCTTTGTTCCTGGTTCTTATGCTTAGTGTCTAGTTCCTTGTTTCTTATGTCTTGTTACTCAATCCCTGGATCTGGAATTTAGTGTGTTTATTAGTATGTTCTGCTTCCTGGATTCCCTTTCTGTCTTCCTCTGTTTTGCAATCAGCACTTTCCAGTTCAGCCCAGTTTGTCTGTGTTCTTTATTCTGCTGGGCCTTGCCCTGTTCTGCAGTGGGACCTTGATTCTTTAATCTCACCTCATTAAGAGATTTCATATGCTGTACCCTTTTCCATTCCTACCCTGGGCACGGAGGGCAGGATTTGCACTTGCAATTTAATTTTCCCTGCTCCGGTTCCTTGACTACCTCCTGGAGTCTGTTCTTGGTTTCCCATACACTTCACTCTCAGTTCCTTATACCTGTTAGGTGTGTTGTGCTGTTGTGTCCAGCCCCTTTGTGAATGCCTGCATTTTCCTCACTATCCTGTAAGCACTATTCCCCCGTGTCCCTTGTCAGGAGTCTTATGTATTAAGTTATCCTCCCTTTGCTGTTACAGCCTTTCTTGCACCCTGTTTCATCAGCAGGACGTGTGGGCTTCACTGGCATTACAGGTAATGTTTCTTGCACGTGGGAGTATTGTCTTTAAGTTACCTTCTATAATACTGTCAAAGATGTTAGTACACAGGCCCTGTCGCTGCTTGCGCTCTATGCGGGTACCTGTAACAGCAATTGTGGGTGAGGCGCTGGCTGACTTTCCTTGTAAGCATAAGGAGCTGTGAAGTGCTTACCCCAAATCCCTTTTCATATATTTGTATTCTTATCAGGGTTTTAGTGTACATGGATATGCTCCTGAGTTGTTTGACACAAAGCTATTCACTGTGTGATCTTGTGCACATTTCCCTTGCCATAATAACTGCCATTGTGCTCTCATGACACCTGGAATTGTTCCCGACCTGGGACAGGGGTCTCTAACTGGGCAGGAGCCAGAGCCAGCCTAGTCCCAGAGGTGGGGTGTGGCATTTAGGGGGGCTCAGTCCTTAACCCACTCATTGTGCCGTGACTGCTAATGCCATTACCACTCAATGCCTCCCAGTACTGTTTCCGGCGGAAGTACCCAATCTGATCATTTTGAATTGATCGTATGGTACATCTGGCCGAATTAGGCCAGTACCATTCAATCGATTTGAAACAATCAAATTGGGTAATCACTACCAAACATGGGGAGCGGGGGCTGCAGGGGTGTCCCTTGATCCCCATGTTTGGTAGTGATGGCCTTTGGGGGTAGCAAGGTTGTCCCCCGCTTCCGGAGGTTTGGAGGGGGGGAGACGAAAAGGCGACCCTGCAGCGTTAGATCCAACCCGTGTTGTTGGGACATAACTGACGCTTCAAGGTCAGAATGAAAGCAGAAGTCAAAAGGTAAGTAGGGGGCATGTGGGGGGGATGTATTTGGGACCGTTGGGGGTTAAAGTTTGGCCGGATTTGGCCGCGTCAAAATTGTCTTTGCGGCCGAATTGACCATGGTCAATTCGGCTGTGAACAATTGTGCCACGGCCAAATCGTATACATCCTTTCCAGCCAGTTTTTCCCTTTTGTTTTTCAGGACAACAAGGACCAAAATCCTCATTGGCAATGAACAAGCTAAATGGCCAGGTAGAAGAAAGGGCTGGACATGAAACAACCTGCACGCCTTATTCTTAAAACAGTTACCACTCAACATCTAGGCCCACAGCATGCAGAGAATCCATCAGTGACGGCAAACAAAACCATGTTGGGAAAGAGGGAGGGCCTTTGAGTTTTTTTTTTAGGCTTTTCACTGTGTAACCTAGTCACTGGGGGAAAAACAGGTATGAATTGGCCCATTGAGCCACGTGCGCAATGGAAGCAATAGAAGGAGGGGTATTAGAATCAGGAATCACACAATGGGGGTCATTATGACCCTGGCGGTAGCCGTGCTGGTAAATTCCGGCACAGCTGTCGCTGGAGTCATGAATTTACTGGCACCTGGCAATGGGAACTTACCAGGGCATTACAGCCCCGGCGGACCCGGTATATCCCCATTGCCGGGTGCCGGTAATTATTACTCCCCATTCCCATTGAGTCCCACTGAACTCAATGGGGATGGGGAGGCCAGATGCACCGGCACCATTCAGGAATGGTGCCGGTGCATCCGTCGAGGGCTGCTTGGCCGGCGGAAAGGCACCAGCTCGCAGAACTCATAGTTTGCCAGTCTGGTAACAACGGTGCCGGTAGCTTACCGGCACCATTGTTACCGGACCGGCAAACTTGTAATGAGGCCCAGTATATAAGGGAAATTAATGTGAAGCAGAGTGTGTGTTGTATGGGTGAGATCAGAAGACGTGAAGGTGGACCTAGAAACCAGAGGGAGGACGGACGGTGGAGCAGAGAGCTGAGAAGTTGCTAGCCTAGACTGGTGCAGATGTGCAGGTGACGTATTGGTAGTGGGGGAGAGTAGTACCCATTTATGAAAGTGAAGCAGTGAGTGAGAGCCGTGAGTGAGAGAGTTTGCAACATTGAGGGTAGTAGTGATTTAAAAGTAGGAGATGGGGATATTGGAATTAGCGTAGTAGGTACAGATGAGGGAGTTGATGCTGGAAGAGGGTGAGGGTAGTAGAGAAGGGTGTAGGAATGGGCTGTGAGTGTAGGTTATATGAGAGAAGTGAGGGGTGAGAATATTGAGGGTGAGTGTATTAGAAGGGTGAGCATGACACCATATGCCTTGAAGGAAGAGCAGGGTACCATACCCTTGGACGGGTGAGTAGGGCATCATATCCCTGAGTAGGGAGAGGGGGAGAGTAGTCGGGTGAGACAGCCACTTGACGCTTGGACATGGATAGTTACAAACATCCTCTTACAGACACTAAGAGACAGCCATTTAAAGCTGGGCATGGAAACTCAGAAAGATACTATAAGACTACTCCTTCTAGCTATTTTTAACATTTCTTGGACATTCAGAGGCAACCACTATCTGCTGAACATTGACACTCACAAGCACAAAGAGACCATCTGAGGCAACCACTGAATGCTGGACATGGATACTCACAGACAAACATTTTCATACAGACAACCATATAATGACAATCCTAAACCTAACTGTTAGCCACTACCCCTAGCCGCTAGTGCATTATAATGCCCCATGACAACTACCCCTTTTCCATTAACCAAATCAGTAACACATACCGTACCACTATGCACTAAAACAGAACAATAACCCTATCCTCGATCCTTAGGTACTAATGTCTATACCAATGCCCTTAGCCTAGCCCTTCACCACTAAGCCCTACCCTACCCCTACCACTATGTACTAAAACAGAACAATAACCCTATCCTTGATCCGTAGGTACTAATGTCTATAGCAATGCCCCTAGCATAGCCTTTCACCACGAACCCCTACCCTACTCCTACCACTATGCACTAAAACAGAACAATAACCCTCTCCTCGATCCTTAGGTACTAATGTCTATACCAATGCCCTTAGCCTAGCCCTTCACCACTAACCCCTAGCCTACTCCTACCACTATGCACTAAAACAGAACAATAACACTATCCTCGATCCTTAGGTACTAATGTCTATGCCAATGGCCTTAGCATAGCCCTTACCACTAACCCCTACCCAACTCCTACCACTACGTGAGGACCTGCTCTACATCCCCGACTCTAACACCCCCTGTGTCCTCATCTTGCTTGATCTCTCTTTTGCCTTTGACACTGTCAACCATTACATCCTGCTAAATTGTCTCTGTGATAACCTGGGTATCAATGGTCAGGCCCTGGCATGGCTGACTTCCTTCCTCTCTGACCGACCCTCCCGACCCTCCCAGGTCCAACTTGGGTCCTTTCTCTCTGCTATCTTTTTCTCTACCTGTGGTGTCCCCCATGGGTCTAACCTCTCTCCTTGGCTGTTCAACCAATACCTGGCACTCCTTGCCAAATGCATCGCCGCTCTCTGCCCCAACTTCCAGTGCTATGCGGACGACACTTAGCTCATTTTCAGGCTTCCTTCGGCCACCTCGTCTCCCTCCCTCATCTCTGACTGTCTGTCTGCTATCCTGCAGTGGTGTGCCGCCAATGACCTCTGCTTAATGCCAGTAAGACTGAGATTCTCCTCATCGGCACACCCGCTCCCTCCATTCCTGTAACCCTCTGGCCGGCCTCTCTTGGCCCTCTTCCTGCTCCCACCTGCTAAAACAGAACAGTAACCCTATCCTCGATCCTTAGGTACTAATGTCTATACCAACGCCCCTAGCATAGCCTTTCACCACTGAGCCCTAGCCACTAACTTGTAACCACAATTGGTAAGGTTACAAGTCATTAAACGTTGATCGGGTTTGGATATATTTGCATGAAGTTATCAATCAGATTACTACTTTACAACTAAAGCAAAACAAAGTACACACATCTGTCAATACAACCTGTGAGGAGTCAGAAATGTGATGGAGACACAGTGGACTCATGTTTTGGCCATAAACCTGTATTCAGAATCAAAGGGGTTAAAAACTGCCTCACTGTCCCTACTCTAAAAGGTATTTCCCAACCTCAATCAAAAGCGAAGTGTCTGTCCTGTGTCAAGATGTCCAAAGCAAAATGTACTGTGTTGAAATCCTATCCTAGCCATCATACTCTAAAAGTAATTCTAATGTGATAAGGATAATATCTTTGGGCTTGAAAGTGCACATATGTTCAAGACAAAATGAAACATGTAACTCCTACACAAAATGTCACAGTTCCAGGGGGTGACTCCCTTCCCCAGGTTTCTCTTCACCAACACAATGAATCAATGACAGTTCCAAAGTTCTTTATGACCTCAGAGGATACATCTCTCCGTTTGGTGTTGCAGTACACTCCTGGGGGCTGTCTCCCTTCCCCATGTCTCTTTAAAACATTTAGAAACTCATAAGGGCATGAGTGTACCTTGGGGCTCTCTGGTCAACAAAACAAATTAGACATGGCTTTGCCTGGTGTATACCCCTGACAGGACCTTCTCGTGTGGCTTCACTTTTCACAATTGCAAACTTGACATTGCCGGGTATACTCTCCTGCCAGGGCTTTTTCTCGTGTGACTCACTTTACACACTTGCAAACTTGACTGTGTCTGGTATACTCTCCTGCCAGGCATTTTCTCGATCACTCACTTTACACACTTGCAAACTTGACTTGGCATTGCATTCACCTTGTATATTTCTTGCATTTACTTTGTTTGCTCTTATCCGTCTTTAATAATGTTTCTGGAGCACTCAAGTGTCCCAGTTTCCCTTCTCAGGACTCACTGGCTTTCCTTGGTTTTCTCTAGTTCTTACGTGGTAAACAGGTTGCAATGCTCCTGGGTCCTGCCTCACGTTCACGGCTCGTTGGCTTCACTCAGCTGCTTCCACATGACTCCTGCCTTACTGTGGAGCCCTTCACCGTGTTCGGGCGGCTTCGGTACTGCTGCTCAGCTTCCTTGGCCACCACAGAAACTTTCTTCTTCTTCCTGTTGCAGCTCTGAACCAGCATCTGCAGTCTTCCTTCCTTCACCGCCCCCCTGCGCTGGCTGGCTCCCTGGTCTGCTTTGTGGCTCGGTTGTCCTCTGGTCTGACCGAGAGGATGAATCTTTCCCAGGCAGCGTCTCCCCTCACCATGCTGGTTGGGATTTTGATGGAGTATTGAAAAGTCTTTAGTCGATTTGGTGGAGGTTTGAAGACAACAATCACATAAAGGCTTGAGATATGGAGGGAACTTCCCAAAAAGGGAAAGGGGGTATATGCTTTCACCCAACAATGCTGTGTCATACCCCTGAGGGGTGTCTCCCCCATGTGGTCCTCCCTCATATAGCAGCACCCAGGGTCAGGACCAGGTCTTGGCTGCCATCCCCTGGCCAGGGAGAATTCTCTCTTTAGGCTGAATTTCCTAACCTAGTGAGTCCCCCAGCAGCTTTGCTGGATTTCTGGAGTTTGTTTTTTTGTCCTGCCAAGAGTGAGACTGTTTTTCTCCCTCTCTCGGACATGATTTATGGTGTTCCTTTGACTGTTTATGTGTTTTATGGTCTATGGGGTCCTTTACTCCATAGGGCCTCATGTGTTTTTACTATGTGTGTTACACAGCACCCTCCGTGCAGTGACACAGGGGTGTCATAGTGACACCCCACCATAGACTCTGTTAGGCAGAAACCTGTGCCGTTCCCTTAGGGAACACTGCAAAAGATTTAGGACTATAGGTGTTAGCAGTAAACCCACTTGGTAGCAGTCGGTACCACCCAGATTTACCTGGTAGCTGTGGCTGAGCAGTCAGACTTCTCTCAAGAAGAGTTAGGCAGTATGCAAAGTATACATAATAGGCACTCAGACACACCAATACAAGCAAACACTGACCAGAGCTTTGGTATCAAAGTATATAATTATTTATTTAAAAACACACTGTTTGAAACACTCCAGCACTCTTGTTGGAAAATATTCTAAACACAGTTACTATTGTAATATATACACTCCTTTTTCATTATCAGATAAGTCTCAGTAAAACACCACTTATTTTCATACAGAGGTGAGCGCTTAACTAGATGGCACTCCAATAAGTTTGTGAGAAAGGGAGGGAAAAATACAGAATATGGAAAGGTACACCACTCTAAAATTTAGGAACACTGTTAGCAAGGCAGAAGAGCAAAAGTCACTGTTGAGCCAAAGTCCAAAGGCTGGGCCCACTCTTAGAGAGCGCAGACCACAAATGCGCCCAAGATCACACAGTTACACTAGGCTTAGAAAGTCTTGCAGAGAGTTCAGAAAGAGTTTAGAGAGGCTTAGGAAAGTTTAGCCAGGGTGTCCCAGGCTAACCCAGGTTCGAAAGCCGGGGGCTAAATCTACTCCGTACAGTCGGTAGCAAGGGAAGCCAGGCGGGACACGGTACCTTAAGTGGGAAGGATCCTCCAGCAGTGGCAGTTGTTCCTGACAGTGGGTGCAAATTGCGTCGTCGTCCAGGGGAAGAGAAGATCTCGACTTGGAGGAAAGATGAAGGTCGTTGCACTACCAGGGAAGAAACCAGCCGCAGAGTTTTCCAGTTAAAGGTGGTACCTTTGTTTCACGGTCGTGGTAAAACGTGGTATCCCGGTTGCCGGGGTGCTTGGCACAGGCAAGGCGGCCACGAGGTATGTCGGGAAGGTGAAAAGACGGTGAAACTGGTTATCCCCACCAGTCAAAGGAAGAAGACTCTCCGGCGGGAGATCTCCTCTGTCATTGGGAAAAGTGGTGAGACGGTCCAGCAGGGCTCCACCGGTGGTGGCGTCGTGGCAGGTCGGCTCAGCTTCTCCCTCGTCAGATTCTTAGGTCCTGTGGCGACTTCTGAAGTTCCAGTCCCCAAAGCACTGACTACTGTCTCCCAGGGCATGTAAAGTCACCATTGGCTTTACTAGTCCCAAATTATTAACAGAAACCAGTACAAACCATCATATTGTGGACGTACTGGTTGGGGCAATTCGATTGCCCCGGGGTCTGTTAGTCGAGGGGGCACGTTTCCGTCCTCCCTGATCGAGTTTTGGCTGGTGGCAGTGGATACTACTTTTTATATTTGACCGCGAATATATCCCTATGGGATTTTCCCATTGTTCGAGGCTACCAACTTTAATTATTTAATTCTCATGGCCTCGAACATACCGCCGTTTATTTATTTAATATTAATTCGTCGGTTGGTATTTTTTGCCAGGACTCGATTCTAAAATGGCGTTTGTGTTCTCTTCTGTGACTCCAACCCAAGTCGAGCCCTTTGTTCCACTTTTTGGTGGGCTTCTCCACAGAAGCCTCCAAAAGTGGTGCCACTCTGTCTGGGTACCACAGGGGGTGTGGGAGGGGGCTTAGGTACCCTGGACTGAGTTACCTTGGTAACTCAAGTCACACTCTTGTGTGATTGGCCCAAGTGGTGAGCCAGGCGGCTCACCACTTAGCATGTTTGATTGACAGCTAGGCTGAGTGAATGGGGGTGTGCTGCATAAAAGCAGGGCTTTGGGGACTGGAACTTCAGAAGTCGCCACAGGACCTGAGAATCCGACGAGGGAGAAGCTGAGCCAACCTACCACGATGACACCACCGGTGGAGCCCTGCGGAACCGACTCACCACTTCCTGACAATAGAGAAGATCTCCTGGCTGGAGAGGCTTCTTCCCCTGACTGGTGGGCACAACCAGTTAACCTTCTTTTCCTCGCATCCCAGGACGTCTTGTGGTTGAATTGCCCGTGCCAAGCACCCCGGCAACCGGATAGCCACTTACCACTGGACCGCGAATAAAAGGACCGCTCCTTTTACCTGAGAACTCCGCGGCTGGTTTCTTCCCTGGCAGTGCAACGGACTCCTGTCTTTCTCCCCGACGAAATCCTCTCTTCCCCCGGACGAAGCACCGACTTGCATCTGCTGCCAGGAACAACTGCCCCCGCTGAAGTATTCTCACCACTTTAAGGTACCGTGTCCGCCAGGCCTCCCTTTCTAAAGATTGCTACAAGGTAATAATAATCCCTTAACCTTCTGGACTGGGCTGGCCGCCTTGACCATCTAACTGGTCCCTTTCTTTGGTCCAACTCTTTCTGAACCTTTTCAAGACTTTTGTGCACTTCAACCGTGTGACCTTGGACACATTTCGTTCTGATCCTCTTAAAGTGGATCCGGCCTTCTGAACTCTAACTTCACGGTTTTACTTTGCCTTCCTCCCTTGTTGTCAGATTCATCACATACCCGTCCCCTAATGTTCTGGCTTCCCGCCCAAGGGCTCTGTTCCTTGCTTTGAGTTGAGATTTCCCTCAGGAAAGGATTCTCTCCCTCAAACTTAGTTTCCCACCTTCAGATAGGGTACCAATTATACTCTCATCTGAGAGTCTGGGAATTACAGCAGAGTTTATCTGAGTTGTTTCCCCCCTGGACTCAGATGGTGACTGGGCTCTTGTGATATATCACTACATCTCCAAAAACACAGGTGATTTTTACAGGCTGTCCCCTCCCCAGTTCTCCAGTCAAGATTAAGTCGCCTCTCACTGCTGTCTGCTTACTACCAGAATCAATGACAGCTTTTACTGGCACCCATTTACTCTTGGCAGAGTCGTGGGTTTTAAATGAAGTAACCCCACAGATGTTATTGCTCGTGGTTTCTAAAAACTCCTCTTCAGGGAAGTTTAATTCCTCCTACTCTCTCTGGTCATATATCCAATTTTCCATGGGATCCTCCTTTTTATTTAAAGGGCACTGCCTAGCCAAATGTCCAGGCTGTCCACAGGAGAAGCACATGGTTGAAGTTGGTTTAAAGATTCACCCTTCTTCTGACTTTATAGCTTTATAGTTTATAGCTGGGGGTAAATGCGGCAAAAAATGTCTGATTTTCGGCGCAATTACCACGTGGTAATACCGCTGGCTGTAATTGCTCTGAAAATGCCCCATTGGGTCCAATGGAAAATGTGGAATACCCATTACCGGCCAACTCTTGATCCGGCACTAATAGCGCCGGACGGGTTTGCGGTAACATTATTAGCGCAGGCGTTATCCTGGCAGTAATACAGCTGGAATACCACCCAACTTGTGATGAGGAGTTACTGTATATATGTTTCCTAGTATAGTGTTGTGTTAGTTTTGTTAATATTGCAGAGTTTCATCTTGTGTTTGAGTTAAAAGGCCTTTAATAACTGTATATGTATTTTTGATATATACACCTGACGGAGAGTGATTTGTAGGGACGTTTGCTTTGTGTGCTCTTTGTGGACCTTCAATCACCCTCAACCCTCCTGAGACCTAGGGCCTCATTCCGAGTTTGGAGGTAGCGATGGTGCTATTAGCACCATGGCTGCCTCCAAAATCGCTCCGGGTTCCTTGGATGGGGATTTACCGGGTCATTCCAACCTTGGAGAACCCGGTAAGTCCCCATTCAAAAAACCAATCCCCATTCCCATTTGAGCCCCCAATAGGGCTTAATGGGAATGGGGAGGGAGCTAATAATGGGCCCGTTATTAGCTCCCTGGTCCCTTAGAGGGACCCGCTAAGGGACCTCAGAATGCGGCGGTAAGGGGTTAATGGCACCGACATCCTTACCGGTGTCGTTAACCCCTTACCGCCAGGGACAGAATGAGACCCCTTGTCTTGACCGCCACCAATACTGCCTTGATTGTTCTGGCTTGTCCAGAAGATTACCCTGTTCCAAGAAACTAGACTGGCCTTCTGAAGCTCAGCCTACTAGGTCAGAGTTCAGAAATCCATCTTAACATATTTCATGGCAATTACCTAAAAGGAAAGATTTGTTACAATGTTACAAAGTGTTGGGAAGGGGGCAGCCTCGTCCCTCGTCCCACACCCCGAAGTGCTTTAGAGTAAGGTGAGATGCAATCGAAGCACTATGAGAAGTGACTGGGCTGCAACAGTGCAACCTGTAATTTAACTTGCTTAGATTAGTTTTACTTGTTTTTAGACTTATTTCGATTTTAGGAAACCTTATTTTAGAGTTTAGATTCTGATTCTGATTTTAGAACATTCATCTGTTTTTTAGGAACAAAATTACGGTCATCTTGTTTTTATTTGAGGAGGAGTGCTTGATTACTAAACTGGTTTGAATGTTACCATCTACATTTTGATTGCTATAGAATGCCGCTTGTCTGCCGAGAGCACAGCATTTTTTTGCGTTGTTACTTGAAAGGATCTACATAACCCAGCGGTTTTGCAGTCCCAGAGACCTATATCTAATCCCGACAGGTGCGTCAGCGCTGGCGCACCTTGGAGGTGCCAGTCTGCACTAGTTCACACTGGGACACAGAACACGATCACTCGGCTGCTAGTTGACAACAGGATTATTACTACAAGATCACTGTGATCTTGAAGTAAGTGATCTTTCTTGGCATCATCGCCAGAACGAATTTCTTGTTGTGCTTGCAATTCTGACTAGCACAAGTCCGAGCTGTTGCTCCACTATTATTGGTGTGTCTGCTTCACAACAATGTCAGATTTGGCCACTACATGTCAAGTACACCTTAGGACAAACAAAATATCGAAATGTGCTTGCTAAGCACTCGTTCACTAGAGAGGCATGCTATTAGTGTAGCAGATTATATCCAGGATGAGCACATCGATGTAATGTGCATCACTGAGACATGGCTCAGGGAATCAAGTGGCCCACACATTGATCTCGCTACACCCGCACACTATAACCTTTATGCCCAGCACAGAGAAAAGGGCTGAGGGGGGGGGGAGTGGCACTAATTGCCAAGCAAGACTTACATTTCTTCCAAGCCCCCATAACATGCTCTGCATGTGAAATTATGTTATTAAAAATCAAAAGCTCACCTAATGACTGTATCAACTTCATCCTGGTTTTCCGTCCACCGGACGAACTACCTCTGTTCCTGGATGAAACATCAGCATCCTATCTAAACTTCATACCCTTAATAGTCACTCTGTTACACTAGGTGACTTTAATACATGGCTGGGATTCACCAACGTCCCCCTGTGGCCGGGCGAGGGTTTCTTCCAAGCATTGACACACAGCGTCAACTCTTTTTTGTGGCATTCGGGTGCGGTCAGACTCAAGCTCGGGACCTTATCTACCCCGATGGCGGACGGCGGCTTTGGGGCCCCCGATTTTCTTAAATACTGGTTGGTTTCTCAAATCCAATACACATCCTACTGGTTTAACACAGCAGACCCTCCTCCACATGTTAGACTCGAAAAACTGGCGGTCAGCGACCGGGACATCCGCTCCCTGGTGATACAACCCATTCCTTTGGCACGGGATACACTGAATCTGGTGGCTTGCACCTCCCTGGCGCTAACGAAAACATGGAAATTGTTAGATACTCCTCATCCATTTCATGGTAATCTCCCACTGTGGAACTTTCTCCCCGGGATCCCACGAGTACCGCCGTCGACTGTGCGCAGATGGGCTGAGGTGGGATACGAGAGCAGGGTAGCTTTGTTGAGTGGCCCAACCTGCCGCTGCCCTTGAGGGGTGGCCCGAGTGCATGGCTTCAGTATTCATCTCTACGTAAAACCTTTAAAAGAAACTAACCCATGTTTCCAGCAATGCAACCGGACGATCCCGCTATTGAAGAACTGACTTGCCCCAAACCTACCAGAGGGAAAATATCTAGGCTATGCACAATGATACAATCCAGATCCACTCCGAAATTCACTGGGCTAAGGCGGGCGTGGGAGGAGGACCTCGGGATGGAGGTGACGGATGAACGCTGGGCTCACATGTGTGCCCGTATACACCAGGTGTATTTCAATTCCCGTTTCAAACTGATTCAACTAAAGGTGTTACATAGGTTTCATTATACCCCGAGCAGGTTGCATCGTATGCTTAGTGATCACTCCCCAAGATGCCCCAGGTCTGGGCAGGATGGCGCCGACTATATGCACATGATCTGGGCCTGTCCCTGCCTCTCCCAATTTTGGGAGATGGTGTTCACAACCGTATCTGCTATACTTGATCAACCTATCTACCCCTCCCCAATGAAGTGTCTATTCCATGACTTTCCAGGGCTACCCCGAAATTCCAAGAAACTGGCTGGCCTTTGCATGCTCCTTGCGGTACGAGCCATTCTGCTCTGTTGGCTTCGCCCCGCACCTCCCACGCATGCGCAATGGCTCAGGGCTCTCACATGGGCCTCACACACTGAGGAAGCGTGGTCCTGCCTACAACCAGCCCACTCGAGGCCTAGGGATGTTTGGCTCAAGTTTCGCTCCTATATGTCAGATTTAAATGCGACACCGGATACAACTTCCCCAACTAATACACCCACTCATGCAGGTTGTCTATCCTGAGCTGAGGGCTCTCTTACACTGTGTTCACACTGTATGCGTTCTTGATGGAAAATGTTCATACTAGATGCACTGACTGTATGCCTGTACTGTTTTAACTGTACCTAACTTGTGCTTGCCTTGTGTATTCTTCGCCAGTGTTCTGCTGCCAAGCTGTTCAATAAAAAAAGGTTTAAAAAAATAATAATAAATGGCTGGGCAACCCTAAAGACTCTGAAGTGATAGAGCTAGAACAACTACTGCCCAGGCATGACTTTACTATTCTGAGCAGAGAAACCACTCATAATCAAGGAAATGTGCTTGACTGGATAGCAGTCAAAACCCTAAGAGCACAAAATATCGCTACAAACCGTGTATCTGGTCAGATCAACGTATGGTAACTTTTGAACTTACACTCCCTATACAAAAACCTCATAAATCAAATAAAATACTACTAGCTAAGAATAGGAATTTTAATAAACTCTCACCTGAGAAGTTACAGACATACATTCAGGATTTAATGATCTCAACATCAGATCTAGATACACCAACTACGCTTGCTTCAAAATACACTAATAAGATTAGTAAACTAATAGATCAAGTGGCCCCACTAACAGAGAAGAACATTAGAACAAAGGAAAACAAACAGAAATGATATACCCCCCAACAAGAGAAGAGCAGAACGAGTATGGATGAAAACCCAGTCAAAAAGTATTTGCAGATCAAATACTTTCTGCACAATCCTCTATCTCTTCTGCAAGGGACATACATAATACCTGTGATGACCAGATTTCTACTACTCAACAAACTACGTTTACTAACTGTCCTTGCTCTTTTAAACCCATAACCACTGACTCCTTGATTAAAACCTGGAAAAAGATGTGCCCAACCTCTTGTCAAATGGATATTTTACCTTCTAGGATTGTTCTGCAACACCTGGAGATTTTTGTGCCGTTTCTAACTCGTTTTTATAAAAGCCTCTTTTTTACAAAATGATGTACCCGACCTGTTGAAAAACGTCACAGTAACACCTCTGTTGAAAAAATCTAATCTTGATCCTACAGTGCTTTCTAACTACAGGCCAATCACAAATACACAATTCTTACTTAAGATTGTTGATAAAAGCGCTGCGAGTCAGTTCCAACAAGATATTGAGACATCTGATATCTTAAATTGTCGACAGTCAGGTTTTAGGACTGCACATGGACCTGAAACCACCATGGTTGACCTGCAATCTGAAATGCTGGAAGTAGTAGATGGCAGTAAAGCCGGTCTACTGATGCTTTTGGATCTTTCGGCAGCGTTCGGTCTTATTGATCACGCTAAACTTTTAATATATATACAGGAAAATAGAAACTGCTCTTCTGACACTGTAAAATGGTTCAATCCTTTCTAAGCAATAGGAAATCTAATATTATTTGGCAAAATGCGTCCTCTAGCTTAGAACAGACCACATGTGCAGTTCCGCAGGGAGCCTGCTTGTCTCCTCCCTTGCGTATGTCTTCTGTAGATCCCTAATTGACCTTCTGAGTCCATGGGTCTTTACTTTACGAATTATGCTGAAGATACTCAGCTCGTGTTTAGGTTAAGCGGAAACTATGAAAAAGATGCAGGTACGATCGCATCTGTCTACGAAAGTGTTCATACTTGGATGATGAACAATGGACTGTCTAAACAGTCAGAAGACAGAACTTCTGATCTTTGGCTCTGACAAACAAGAGAAAAATTAGGAACAGCATATACAAAATGTAACATTGACCATCATGAAATTGCAGTAGTTGACAAAGTAAAACCACTCGGGGTCATTACTGAGGCATCACTCAAGGCAAATGCTCAGGTTGCTAGTGTGACTACGAGTATTCATTATCACCTCAGGCTAATACGCCTGTTAAAACCTTTATCTTGACTGAAAATGGTGCTACTCTGGTCAGGGCATTGGTTCTATCAAGACTGGATTATTGTAATGCCTTACCTGGTGGAGCTAGTAAAGGCTGTATCAAGAAGTTACAGATCCTACAGAATGACGCTGCCGGAGTAGTTAAAATCTACCAAAATATGAGTATATTTCGCAGCATAGGGGAGACCTTTATTGGCTTCCCGTGCAAACAAGAATAGAATTCATAATCAACGTTCTGACACACAAATGCCTGTTTGGTGATGCACCTGGCTATCTTAAAACCACATTAAAGTCCGAACATCATCTCGGAATACTAGATCTAAAGACACCCTGGACCTCATTCCGAGTTTGGAGGTAGCCATGCCGCTGTTAGCGCCATGGCTGCCTCCAAAATCGGTCCGACTCCGGTCTGGTGAAGGGAAAACTTACCGGTCCACTCCGAGGTCGGCGGGACCGGTAAGTCCCCATTCACCAGAACCATTCCCCATTCCCATTTGAGCCCCCATAGGGCTCAATGGGAACGGGAAGGAGCAAATAACGGTACTGCAAATTGCAGTACCGTTATTGGCCCCCTGGTCCCTTTGCGGCTCCCGCTAAGGCCACCTGGTAAAACAAGTCGGCCTGAACGGGACCCACAAAGGGACCTCGGAATAGGGCGCAAAAGGATTACCAGCACCAGTGTCATTACCGGTGCCTGGTATCCCTTTGCGCCAGCCTCGGAATGAGGCCCCATGCGTCTACAATGCCCCAAATCTCGTAGAGTCAATGGGAAGGAAAGCTCCTTCCCCGTGAGAGCAGCTACTACAATGAACAAGCTTACCGCAGATCTGTGATGTGAAAGAAATGATCTTACGTTTTAAAAAATCCTGAAAGCTACTCTTTTTTCATAATTCAGACCAGTGCAACTCCTTCACTGCATTGCTTTGTTATCCATGATCCCTCTCCGTGCCTCCGTGCCCAGATGCCCGTGGCCTTTGGTGCGTAAGAAACATATGCAATAAAATAAAATAAATGCTGGGCTAGGGGGGATGGTGAGAGGGACACCTCCCAGTTTAACAGGACTCTACTCCAATATGACCAAATATAGTCTATCCGCATCGTACAGCATAAGGCACAAGCAGCATTGCTATGTTGCGTAGATATTAGTAACCATAGGTATAAGGGAAGGCCTGCAAGGTACACACAGAATTACATGTACTGGGCCCAAAATCGCAAGACAAGGGAAATTTCCAGCCATGCCCGAGCTTTTATGAGGGTAGGCCACACCCCCTACCGCCACAACACCTATTCATTGTTCTAACAGTGTTGCAAAGATGTTCGAGAGGAATGTGCCCTAAAAGGCTGCGATCACAGACCGGTGTCTGGAGTGCATAATATATCACACTGGCCACAGCATGACATGGCCAGGCAAATACAAATCACATCCCATGTAACTGACTAAAACTCAAGACCTCTGAATTCCATGGCACCAAGTGCCCTTTGACCACCGACCCCAAAGTAGCAACTCCTGAGATGTTCAAATAGGACGGACACGGGCATATTGTTGAAGTGACAATTGTGTGAATTGTATTGCAAAGTGCTGGGAGGTATACATTATAGCTCAGAACAAGGATGGAGACCTTGGAGCCACAATGCGCAGAGGGGAGTGAGCGAAATGTGTTATTCTGACCTTCAACGTGAGAAGATGATCGACGCAGCACCTGCATGTTGGAATATGGACCGACTGGCTGGAACCAATATCCCAGCATCCCTTCCCTTATGCGGCAGGCAGATCCTGTATGGGTGCACACCAACCAGTCGCACAGGATTTGACCCTATGTATTGCATCATGTATGACGATGCCTTGCTTTATAAGATTCTGCTTGTACTACTTTTCTGCAGAACCTTCTTAGCAGCAGAGATCTTTGCTGTTGCTCTCATCTGCGTGTGAGATTAAAAACTTGTTATCCTTACAGGATCGACTTGGGCCTTTCTTCCCTAGTGGGTTGTATTCTCTCTGGTGTGAGCGTTCAGGGACTTGCCTTCAAAAGTCAAGACAAACATGTTGGTTTAGCCCTTGACACTTAAATACTAATTAACATTTTGTGGCTGGGTTCTTTCGAGGCGTTATGGTACAGATTTAAAGTGAAGGTGTTACCACTTTGTCCGTGCCTTCATATGTCCCACTTAAAGAAATCTTTGGCTATGCCTTTCACTTTGTGTCCTCCACTGGTAAGATACCTAATCAAGTTAAGCACTCATCTCAGACATCAGACATTGTCCAACTGTAGCCAACCAGGTTCTACATGCCTCATTAATCATTATTTTACACCTGTCTTGAAGGCCACTTAATTGGGTAATAATAAAACACCTGTTTTTTTTATAATGCTCAGAAGTAAGAGGAATGTATGAAGCTCTATTAGAAAAGTGATGTGTCCATTATTGCTGGCCTTGAAGATCTCTGTCCACACAGAGCCACAATTCCTCTCAGAAAAGCAACTCCTACTCTTATTCCCTGCACCAATTCCCACTGAAATAGACTATGGATATAATTGCTGTGCACTGTTTATCTGGTGTATTCATCATCTGTTGCTTTCACTCCACAGGTGGACGTATGACGAGAGAATGCAAAGCTGCAAGGCAGGGAAATTACCTGAAAAATGAAGACCCGGGAACGGTTTACAAGGAAGAAAACTGAAAGTGTCCCACAGCTCTGAGACTGAAAGTGGTTTCCTTCCATTAAACCTCACCCTGTGTAAGGGTTATCAGTGGAATCAATGCACACAGGACTTCTGCAAGTACTATCTATAATATACCAATCCATTAAAGAGGACAGCTTGTTTCTGCACGAAAATAAGTATAGGACAATCGCTAATCAACTCAATGCAAACGTGAAAAACGTTAGTTTTATGTTTGTTCTCATGCTATATTGGAGAAGACGCCGGTGGAATGTATTGTGCTCACCTCATTGCAAAGAAGTTAATCCTACTAAACGTTTCTACATTCACCCATCAGTGTGGGGCCTGCTAGAAAACCTTTGGTCATAAAATCAGTCTGGCTCATCATGAGAGAAAGCATGTGGTAGAAGTTGTCAGAATTGGGAACTGGGGTGTTCAAGAAAATGGTACAGTACAATGTCGAGTGTCCATAGGGGTAGCTGCATATACACCCATAGAAAGAAGCTGCTGTAAGTAAAATCAAAGGCCCCATGGGAGGATTATAGTGAGAATTTCCCAAGTGTCCTGACTTTGAAATTATGTGAATTCTTGCTATGGCATCTTTGCTCAACAAAACCCAATCTGGAGACACTTGCCTCCAAGAACAATTGTATCAGTGTTCTGAATGTGATAAACAATTCAGTCATGAAAGACATCTAACTCTAGATCAAACAACACACACTGGAAAACAACCTTATCAGTGTCCTGAATGTCAGAAGAGATCCAGTCAGAAAGGCAGTTTAACTCTACATGAGGGAAAACCCACTGGAGAACAACCGCATCAGTGCTCAGAATGTCCGAAAAGATTCAGATATAAAAGCTCTCTGACTGAGCACTCGCGGATACATACTGGAGAAAAACCTCATCAGTGCTCAGAATGTCAGAAACGATTCAGTAATAAAAGTCATCTAACTATACATAAAAGAAAACACACTGGAGAAAAACCTTATAAATGCTCAGAATGTCAGAAAGGATTCCGTCATAAAAGCTCTCTCACTGAGCACGATAGGATACATACTGGAGAAAAACCTTATAAATGCTCAGAATGTCAGAAAGAATTCAGTAATAAAAGTGGTCTAACTAAACATAAAAGAACACACACTGGAGAAAAACTTTATAAATGCTCAGAATGTCAGAAAAGATTCAGTCAAAAAATCCATCTGACTGAGCATGAGAGAAAACATACTGGAGAAACACCTCATCAGTGCTCTGAATGTCATAAAAGATTCAGTAATAAAAGTAATCTAACTATACATAAAAGAAAACATACTGGAGAAAAACCTTATGAGTGCTCAGAATGTCCAAAAACATTCAGTCAGAAACACAGTCTCACTATACATGAGAGAAAACACACTGGTGAAAAACCTTATAAATGCTCAGAATGCCAGAAAGGATTCAGTCAGAAAGTCCATTTAACTCGACATGAGGGAAAACACACTGGAGTAAAACCTCTACAGGGCTCAGAATGTCTGAAAAGATTCAGTTATAAAAGTAATCTAACTATACATAAAAGAAATCATACTGGAGAAAAACCTTATGAGTGCTCAGAATGTCCAAAAACATTCAGTCAGAAACGCAATGTGACTATACATGAGAGACAACACACTGGTGAAAAACCTTATAAATGCACAGAATGCAACAAAGAATTCAGTCAAAAAAGCAATCTGACTGAGCATGAGAGAATACACACTGGAGAAAAACCTTATAAATGCTCAGAATGTCAGAAAAGATTCAGGCAAAAAAGCCATCTGACTGAGCATGAGAAAAAACATACTGGAGAAAAACCTCATCAGTGCTCAGAATGCCAGAAAAAATTCAGTAAGAAAAGTAATCTAACTATACATAAAAGAAAACATACTGGAGAAAAACCTTATAAATGCTCGGAATGTCGGAAAGAATTCAGTGATAAAAGTGATCTAGCTAAACATAAAAGAAAACACACTGGTGAAAAACCTTATAAATGCTCAGAATGTCAGAAAGGATTCAGTCAAAAAAGCTCTCTGAAGGTGCATGAGAGAACACACACTGGAGTAAATCCTTATGAGTGGTCAGAATGTCTAAAAAACATTGTCAGAAACGCTATCTGACTATGCATGAGAGACAACACACTGGTGAAAAACCTTATAAATGCTCAGAATATCTATTCTAGTATATTGATATTTCGTATTGCGCCAACACGCCCATAGGCCTTGGGGCGCTCACAGAGCATTACAACAATTAACACTGAGGGCAGAACACAATAATGTGTTTCACCATGGAGTTCTTAGTCACCTGCCTTGTCGAACAGATAGGTCTTCAGGCCTTTTCTGAACTGTGCGACTGAGGGGAGCTGTCTGAGTGACTGTGGGAGTGCACTCCAGATACTTGGTGCCAATGAATTAAAGCTGGATCCTCCCAACCTTTTTAGCAGATACCGTGGCTGCACCAAAATATACTCCTTGTTTGATCGCAAGTTGCGCCTGAATGGTGTTCTCCTAATTCGTGACCTAAGATAGGATGGCGCATCACCAGCCAAACATTTATAGGTCAAACTTGAGGCCTTCAAATGAATTCTTTGGAGGACAGGGAGCCAATCAAACTCTTAGCGCGCATGGGTGATATGCTCTCTGTGCTTCATGCAGCCCTAACAGCCCCATTCTGAATAACCTGGAGCTTGTATTTATTGTTGCGGTTGCAATTAATGCTCTATTCGACTCCGACAAATACAGATGTTTTTGCCAGAGGAGCCGGGTTATATAAGCGAGGTGGAGCTCAAATAGGAGACATGTTTCTTAAAGGTTAGTTTGTCAGAAAGGATTCACTCAAAAAACAATCTGACAGCATGAGAGAAAACATACTGGAGAAAAACCTTATGAGTACTCGGAATGTCCAAAAACATACACTCAGAAACACAATATGACTATACATGAGAGAAAACACACTGGTAAAAACCTCATCAGTGCTCTGAATGTCAGAAACGTTTTAGTAATGTGGCGTTATTTACCCATTCCACGGGCAATACTGGGCGGCAATGGCCCACGGCCCCAGTTAAAAGCCTGAGCAAAGAAAGGGCCATTAACGTGGGCCCAAGGCCATTACACCCAGATGTTGCATGTGGAATGAGTACATAAGGCCATAAGCACCCTGGGTTACCAAAGCGGCAACCCGGGGTGCTAAAGAAAAAGGATTTTCCTTCCTACAACGGGATACCTCATGCATCCCATTGTAGGAAGGAAAATCCTTTACCAACATGGCCACCATGGAAGGGAAGTGGGGCTCCGTACGGTTCAAGCCTGCGTTCCTAGCCACCTGATTGACTGGCTCCCACGCCCAGGGTGCTAATAAAAGTGATCCAACTAAACATACAAGGAAAAATCCTTGAGAACAACTTCATCATTGCTCAGAATGTCTGGAAAGTTTTATTTGGAAAAGCCAACTGACTGTACATCAGAGGAAACACACTGGAGAAAACACAAGTCCTCTGAACAAGGCCCTTGAATACTAGCCTGTGTGCCTGCCTCCTGCTCGTCTTAAAGAATGCAGCACTGACTAGTAAGGCACCCCAATCACATATCAATAATTATTCGATTATCAGCAATACTAAGTCACCTGGCTGCGCCCCTCCACCTACTTGTGACATACAGCCACTACTCCCCACCAGCCTCCCCCGCTCCACCTCTGACAGGAATCTAGGACTTAGAGCCAGATTAGCTCAAGCTTACGAGCCCCTCGCCCGCTCTATGCCCACCTCACAGAGACTCAGAACCACGACTGCCTGGCCTAGCCCACCTACTCTCAAACTTAATTCATCCCAGAACCCCAACCTCATACCTAAAATGACAAATACTACAACCACCACGAGCCCCTAAATCAAGGGAGCCCTAATCAATGCTAGATCGCTAGTAGCTCACGAAACAGAAATTGCAGACTTGATCCTCAAAGAAGACCTCGACCTCCTCGCCATTACAGAGACCTGGCTACATCCGGCAGCTGGCCCAATGCTCATGCTTGCAATCCCAGATAATTACACTATCTTGAGACATGACCGACCTAACTCTAGAGGAAGGGGCATTGCTATCATACACAAATGCAGCCTCACCATGAGAAGTGTAACCACTATAAATCTACTCTCCTGTGAACTACTCTCTGTTAAAGTTCCTCTTACCAAATCCCAAACCCTCAACATACACCTGATATATCGTCCCCCAGGCCCAATAGGCACCTTCGATGAAGATATCAATACTATATTATCTTGTAACCACAAAAGCTCTACCCAAGTACTCACCCTTGGAGACTTCAACTTCGGATACAATGACCCAGAAGACCAAAGTGCCAATACTACACCCAGTACCCTTTCCGATCTAGGATTTACCCAAAGATGTATGAAACCTACACATGTCAAAGGTAGAATACTCGACTGGGTGGCTGACTACAATTGTCTAGCTAATATCACCGACATCTCACCATTAGCCTGGACCGACCATTACTTGGTATCGTTCACGCTCTCCACTAACCAACCTCTACCCATCAGTAGGGCCCCACCTACACTTACGAGAAATAAGAAGATCATCACTGTGGAAAGACTCATCCCGAACTTACTCCCCACACTAAACACACTCCCCGACAACCTGGACCCTGAAACCCTGGTTGATGAATATAATAAAATCATGTCCACATCGCTGGATTTAATCGCTCCGCTCAAGCAAGCCCAAAATGCATCTGAACAAATGGAACACACCATTCCTCAAAAACTTAAGACAGCAAAAAAGAAACTGTGAAGCCACTTGGAAAAAACACCCTTCAGCACCCAACAAACTCAAACTAACCAAACTAGCAACCCTTTACAAAAGAAAAATCTACCTTGCTAAATGATCTTCCTTTGACGTCCGCATAGCCCAAGCAAAATCTAACATGAAGGAACTATTCTCTATCCTGAAAGAAGTAGAAACCCCTATTGCACCACCGGATGCCTGTACTTAAGATAAAAACTGGTGCTCAGAAATTCAAAAGGCTTAGCCAACAAGATTACTACACTAGAAAATAAAATTTCCTGCAAAAAAGCCTCCTTGAATGATACTCCGACCTCCAAACCACCTGAGAAGCCCACCTCAAGGGAAACTACTTGCTTCAATTTCTCTAAAGTCACCATACTTGAAGTAGAAAAAATCATCTTGTCGCTAAAACCATCCAACTATCAGGGCGATCTGTGCCCTGCACAGCTCATTAAAGATGCGGCCCGCGACCTCTCCCTTTTCATCACAACATTAATTAATGCCTCCTCCTCCACTGGCTCCATCCCCACCAACCTAAAACAATCTTGGGTATTGCCATTACTAAAAAACCCTACACTCGACCCAGCCATGCCCCCAAACTACAGGCCCATAACGACTGTGCCATTTTTTTTAAAAATACTGGATAAGGTTGCTTATGTGCAAATACAGAAGTATCTGGAAGAACACCACCTACTCGAAGCAAGGCAATCAGGCTTCCATCCCCAACATGGGACCGAGACTGCCCTCATTGACCTTAAAGCCCAGATCGACAAGCTTAGAGATAATGGCCAAGCTGCCCTACTCCTCCTCCTAGACCTCTCCGCAGCATTTGACCTAGTCGATCACTCTGTCCTATGCACTCACTTGCATACATCAGCCCACTTTTATGTTGAGGCCATTACATGAATTAGATCATTCCTCAACGGCAGAACTATGAAAGTCTTTTCACCCACAGCTGCAGCAGGCCCCATTCCCATCACCTGTGGCGTGCCACAGGGTTCCTGTGTCTTCCCCACCTTGTACAACATATTTACCAAGCCCCTTTTCGATGATTTGGACCATCTCGGTATCACCTACAATAATTACGTGGATGATACCCAGATCCTCCTTCGGCTTTCTGGAGATTATGGAAAGGATTTGGCCTTGGTGAATAGAGTGTATATCATCATCCAGGCATGGATGGCCACACATGGACTATGCCTGAATGATGATAAAACTGAACTCATAATTCTAGGTACTACCACTAGTCTCAAGAAACTGGGTTCTGCCTACTGCTCCTTTATGATCGACGGCAACTGCATTAAGGTGGGACAAGAGGTCAAAACCTTAGGTTTTTACCTGGACTCCACCTTCTCTTTCCTCAAACAGGTGAAATCTCTAGCCTCCTGAACAGCCTACACCTGTAAATTGATCCGTGCAGCTAAACCTTTCCTGTCTGACACCAGCTGTTTGACCCTTGCCAGAGCCCTCATACTATCCCGCCTGGACTACTGCAACGCTCTCTATCTTGGGTCCACCAAAGCTATTACCAGCAAACTTCAAACCCTCCAGAACAAGGCTCTTAGAGCGGCACTGGGCATCTCTAGAAGAGAGCATATCACAGCATATCGTCAACAGCAATATTGGCTTACTGTCAATGACAAAATTCTCCTAAAAACTGCCTCACTTACGCACAAATCACTTAATAATGCTGCACCCATCTATCTTATCGACAGATTCCATAGACAGACCTCCCTGAGACCAACAAGAATATCATATAAAGACTGTCTTTCTGTCCCCAACTTTAAACGCTCCACCATAGGGGGTAATAGCTTCCCAGTCTAAACAACAAAACTGTGGAACTCCCTACCACCACCCCTCAGAATGGACTTGCACTATCAGAACTTCCGAGCTAAGGTCATTTCATGGTTGAAAACGTCGGCCCCCTTTCATAGCCAACTGCCTAGTCTTATCACACTCAGGCTTATTGTACCCATTGATGCTTACTTGTATATATTCCTGCTGTTACTGTATGCTACATATCCTGTTTTTGTTGTAACCAAGTTTCGCAATCTCTTGTAAATGCTGCGCACTGTTACCCGAGGGTATGACGGCGCATTACAAATAATAAAACAAACAAACAAACATCGGAACAGTATCAGTACTGAAGAGAATTGGACTAAATATTCTGAAAAAACCCTGTAGAAAATGCTTATAAGTGCTCTGTCAGAACAGCCTCAGTGTGACAGGGGTTCTGACTAAACATGAAACTAAACATAGTGCAGAAAAACATTATCAGTGCACAGAATGCCCACAAACATTCAGCCAGAAAGACGGTCTAAGACAAAAGGAGAGGACATGCACAGTCATAAAACCTTAACAGTGCTTTGAATGTCACACAAGGTTCAGTCAGAAAACCAGTCTGAGTTACCATGACTCAGTAGAATTATAGAAAACGGACTGCAGTACCAACAGGCTATGTCAACACACCTGATATAAGTACCAGAGCAAGTGATTCAATGGACAATTACACACATGGCTGTTGTAAAGGCGGCTTCATTCTCCACTGCCGTGCGAATATAAAGGCAAAATATGATGAAATATCAAATGAACGTCAAAGTCTTGAGCAAATCAACAACAACAGCCCCAATTGGCACAGGTGCAGGATGATGTCTTTGTTTTATAGGGTTTTGTTATTTACCCCATTCAAGCATTGCTGTGTCAGAGTGCACTGAGCACGGGGGAGCTGTGCTGCCTTATGAGATCAGCCACAAGTAGAAATCAATAAAGTCACCTTGAGCAAGTCCGAATCTTACAGGCAATGGAGAACAGTTACTAGACAGTCTCTTTGGTTGGCAATGTGATAATGATTACACTCAGATATATGTGACCATAAGGAGTTAGTGGACGATTAGTTAATTATGGAATTTTAATGATATGTATTCGAGTTAATTATTCAGTGAAGAAGTTGAAAATGGATTGTTTTATCTTTTTTAAGCGCCACTTAAGTATGTTGTATGGTTTTGTACATATGAACTGTTTGTTTTTACTGCATGCATACATTTTATAGAAAACATTGTGAATTCCAAATAAAGTTAATATTTGAAGTTGACATTAACTGTTAATTGTTTTTTTAGCCCAAATAGTAATGGTGTACACTTTTTAGTTTGATTTTGAAAGCGCAATGTTCTTGAACATAGATGTTACCTGGAGGTATGTTTTTCTTACTCAACCTAAGGTGGTTGCCTCCAGAAACTGCACGGAGACCCAGAAAGGTAACCCCCTTCTCAAAGAACAGTTACAAATAAAAGACCATTTTGAATACCCACTAAGCAGAAGAGAGGGGTAAAGAGGGTGCAATTCTCCTTACCTGTGATATCGGTTTGGGGAAACCTGTAACCCACATTGCCACCAGCCAAGAGACTGCCATGAAGAGTTAAAGGGGAAAAGAGGGCACAATTCTCCTTACCTGGGATATCAGTTTGGGGAAGCCTGTAACCCACATTGCCACCAGCCAAGAGACTGCTGAGAAGAGATAAAGGTGAAAACAGGGCACAACTCTCCTTACCTGGTATATCAGTTTGGGGAAACCTGTAACCCACATTGCCACCAGCCAAGAGACTGCTGAGAAGAGATAAAGGTGAAAAGAGGGCACAATTCTCCTTATCTGGGATATCAGTTTGGGGAAACCTGTAACCCACATTGCCACCAGCCAACGGACTGCTGTGAGAAACCACAAGTTGTCTCACCCACTAGTCTCCGGGGATCTCTCGCTCTGGTTGCCAGAGCACGCCATCGCCTTTGGATCCATACCCTGGGGGTGATCCAGTGCAGAGAATCACCTGGGTGAGGGGTCTTCAGGGAGTGGGAGTGGGACGCCTGATGTTGAAACACAGTATCCCCTTTCCTGCAACATCTTTACCCCCTCATACTTGAGATCTTTACCCCCCTTTCCCTTCACAAACACTTTCACACAGACAGCCTGCTGTGGGAGAAAGCAGACTCGCACCGGAGCATTGTACCTGACATGTCCCACTACTATGGTCAGGCAATTAATGGTTACCACTCACACCTGGATTCCATTAAACTTCCCCACATGGATAAAAGACGTTCAAAACTTCAATATCATGGCCTTCTGTGCCAAAGTCTCTTTGATATTTAAAGTCTCTTCTTTCTGAGGGCCTGATGCAACAAACAAACAATAAAGTTCTGTTCCTCTTGTATTTTACATATAAACAACTTTCTTAGGTGTTTTACTATTCACCCCAGATTCCCCTCCGCCGGGCTCAGATCCACTTTTACACCAAATCTTATAAGTCACCTTCCGCCGGGCTCTGGCCAAATGATCTATTTTAACACAGCTTGTTTTAACCCAAAGCTTTCAATTGATCTCCCTCTGCCGGGCTCAGACCAACTTTATCTACTTTTCCATAAACTTTCTTTATCAACATCAGGACCACTTCGATTCACAGTCCTTTGCCACTCATTCACTTTTGTCAACTCTCAGCTGGATACCTTACAGAGACCTTTGATTGAGTACACACGCGATTCCGGACCACTCTGTCAAAGGTATTGTATCTTGGTTTCAAAGTTCAATCACTCATCTGCCTTTCAACTTTACTTGCATTGTTTATCACACACGTTTCAAACAAAGTTCATTTCAGCCCTTACCATACAATGGTGCCGCTTGCAACCTTGGCTTCAACACAGACCGGTCCTGTATCGGTCTCCCCAACACACCCGCTGTGCTGATTTCACTGATGCTGCTTTGTTGTTGGAGCCAAGGACAGTACAATGGCAGATGGCGATTCTCCCCGCCTTGATTATCGATGTGGGAGGGCCCCAGGTACCTCTGACACATAAAACTGGATTCTTCAGCTTGGCTTCCTGGTCTTATGTCTTCGTGCTCCAACATTCATCCGTGTCGGGAAGTGTAATGGAAGTCAGGTGTGTCTGATAGTAATTGCCTGACCTTGCCTGACCATGGTATTGGGCCACATCAGGTATACAGCTTGGGTGTTAGTCCATTTTCTCTCATAGCGGGCTGTCCGTGAGAAAGTGTTTGTTTTGTAAAATGGGGAGGGGGGTTGAGTTCCTAAATATCCTACCTGGTATGATGGACTAAATGTGTTACAGGGAAGGTTGCACTGCGGCTCACTATCCAGTGTCCCACTCCCACTCCCCAAAGACCCCTCACCCAGGTGATCCTCCCACACTGGTCCACCCCCAGGAACTGGATCCAAAAGCGATGGCTGTGTCATGGCCACCTGGATGACAGATCCTCAGGGACTAGTGGTTGAGATACCTTCTAGTTTCTCACATGCCCTTCCTCTATGCGATATAGCCGCCTCTGTTTCACAAGGTAACCGAGAAGGGAAATCATTGTTACCCTGGTCTTTACCTTTTCGGTGCTCCACTGTGAAACTGTAGGGTTGCAGGTCTAAGAAGTATTGCTTTACTCAAGGGTTCGAGTCCTTTCACTGGCTAATCCATATTAATGGAAAATGATCCGTGACGAGTGTGAACTTCCTTCCCAGGAGATAGTATCTAGGGTGGGTGATGGCCTACTTGATGGCAAAGGCCTCTAATTCCAACACAGAATAATATTTTTCAGGTGGGAAGAGTTTGAGACTAGTGAAAATAGGATAGCGTGTTCTAATCCATCACAAATTTGTGACAAAACTGCGCCTAACCCTTTTAGGGAGGCATTAGTTTGTGACACAAACTCACCCCGAGAAATCTACTACCTTTAGGATTGTGTTCATGCACAGGGTTTGTTTTAAGTTGTTGTAAAATACATCGTCCTCATCAGTCCAATTAATTTTCTGGGGTTCAGCGTTCTTTAATTTGTCTGTCAGCCTAGCTGTTCTGTCCGAGAAGTTAGGGATATGATATGATATGTTATTTATAACACGTTTAATAACCAGAGGTTTGAAGCGTGGACCCAGGAATGGAACCTGTATCGCTCAGTGTCGTCTTGCTTCCAAGGCGAGCATGCTACTGTTGAGCTATCCTCCCGGGACCTATGGTAATAACCGATTACCCTATGAATGCTCTGAGGTCTGTCTTGGTTTTAGGAATGGGGGTCTCTAGAATGGCTTTCACTTTTTCTCATCGAGGTTGGACACTGCCATTCCCTACAAAAAAGCCAAGGTATTTCACGGCTGATTGGGCCAGCTTACATTAAGATGGATTGGCAGTTAAGCCGGCTTTTCCGAGGGTGCTCATAATAGTAAAGAGATGGAAAACATGGTCTTCCCAAGTCTTACTATAAATGACTATGTTGTCAATAAAAGCTCCACAGAAATGGGAGTAGGGCTTTAATATTCTGTCCATAAGCTGTTGGAAAGTGTCAGGAGCCCTGTGTAAGCCAAAAGGGAGGACTTTGAACTGGAATAGTCCGAGGGGCATCAAGAAAGCTGTTTTTTCTTTATCAGGTCCATGTACTGGGACCTGGCAGTACCCTGGGATAAATCTAGGGTTGATAGAAAGGTGGCGTTTCCGAGTTTATCGATCAATTCATTGATGCGTGGCATAGAATAGGCATTGAAGTCGGAGATGGCGTTGGCCTGTCGGAAGTCTATGCAAAACATCCAGGAATGGTCAGGTTTTCTGACCAACACAATAGGGGAGGACCATGGGCTTGAAGAGGGTTTGAAATTGCGGGTTGAATATTTGCATGTAGCATTTTGTTCACTTCCTCAACCGCTATATGTCTCTGGGCTTCCCAGAGTCAATATGGATTCAAATGTACCACTCTTCCCTTTGGGGTTCTGATATAATGATATGTGCCATGCATTCTGCCTGCTTTCACACAGAATACAGCAGGAATGTTGTGACTAAATCGTTTAAGTCCTCTTGTTGTTGACTAGATAGCTTTTGGGGAATTCATTCAAAATTATCTAATTCTTCTGGTACTAAACAAGACAGTATACGAGGCAGTGGCAGCAGAAATATTTTCTTTCCACTCTTTTAAGAGATTCACGTGGTAGGGGTGGGTCTTTTGTTTCCTGTCAGGTTGAGCCATTGTATAGGCACAGGTCCCTGTCTGCTCTAGCAGTTCATATGGCCCATGCCACTTTGAGACAAGTTTATTTTCAGAGGTAGGTAAGAGGGCTAATATGTTTTGTCCTACTGAAAAAGATCTCAAGTTTACTTTCTAGTCGTAGATGGACTTTTGTTGTGCTTGTGCTTTTTCCATGTGAGTATAGACCAGATTTCGAACAAGTTTCATAGACTCCTGCAATTGGGTAGCTGTTTGTGAAAGGGGAATAGGTGCCTCTCTCCTTTCCTCCCAGCTCTCCCGGAGCATCACAAGGACATCTCTTGGTTCTCTACCATAAAGTAGTTTGAAAGGAGAGAATCCAGTAGATGCCGGAGGGGTCTTTCTCGCTGCAAATAGGACCCAGGGAATCATACGATCCCAGTTTTTCCCGACCTTATCTACCAACTTTCTTAGGATCATTTTAAGTATCTGGTTAAATCTTTCTACCAACCTGTCCATTTGGGGTTGGTACACTGAGGTTCTTAAGGTGGGAATATGGAGCAATCCCTTAGCCTCACACATGAGGTTGCTCATAAAATTGGATCGCTGATCCATTTGAATTTCTTTGGGGAAACCAACCCTGGAAAATGATGGTAATAGATGTTGTAACATTTGTTGGGTTGTGTTATTTCCACATGGGGAATGCCTCCAGGTATCGGTTAGCATAATCAAAGATTATGAGGACATATTTGTTACCCAGTCTAGAGGTTTCCAATCGTCCAATGATATCCATCCCAATTCAGGAGAATTCCTCCTCGAAATCAAAGTCCTCCGTGGCCCCATTTCCCAAGGGATCCCCCCTCGCCTCTGGGGTATCCTGCCGATCTTGCCGAGAAATGGGTGAGGGATTCAGGGCATGAGGAAGCAAACTAGCTTTCTCCGGGTCAATTGAAACTATCACAGTCGGGGAGGGTCCTGCGGACAAGAAGACAGTGTTCTCTCATCTCTCCCCCCACACCCTCGACAGGTCTCATCTCCAAACTCCCCGCATCGACCTTCTGGGTTGTTTGAGTGGCGGGCTGGATGATTACTTCTTGTTCTTTAAAACTGCTGCTTAGCAGATTGGCTTGAGGTAGCGATTCATTCACCAGGGACGCTGTTTGCCCACTTAGCATAGAGGTTGCCATTTCCTCTCGTAGCTTTCCCTGCTGTCTGGTGCATGGACTGGCCGGTAGCATACTACTTCACCACTCGTACAAACTCGAGACATCACTACAGATATATCAAAGTCAAAATTCTATACAGGCACAAGACAGTTCTTTAGTCGCACGGTGGCCGGGTTCTTCCTTTTAGCCCAGAATCCAATTTGTGCGAGAGCTGCAGACCAGAGCTGAAAACCAAAAGCTACACCGGGCAAGCTTTTTCCCCCACTTCCAGCCTGCACAGCACTGCGGCGTGCTCCGTGCTGCATCCCAGTTATAGAAAGCAAGAGCAGACTCCCTCCTCAAAACGACTGCACACCTCAGCTGCACAGCTCCGCCAATAGCCTATTCTAACACCTTCCCTCTTTCCCCCATGGAGAGTAGTACACATCTTTTGTTAAACCCTGAAGACCAACTCTCAAAATCTAAATGGCCTTGTAAATTTACAAAACACTTTCCAACTCCACCTACTCTTCTCACAAACCTAGTTTGCCTTCAAAGCCCATTGCAAACATGTATACAGTGTTTTCAGGAAGAGACTACTATTCCCACAACACTGGGATGAGGAAGAGGTGTGGAGTAATGCAGAGCACAGGAATCCACGAGCACAGGCAGCGCTCTAGTGGCAGCAAGCGCACACCTGTGTCCCGTAAGGAAGGCACCACTATTCCCACAACACTGGGATGAGGAAGAGGGGCGGAGTAATGCAGAGCACAGGTATCCATGAGAACAGGCAGCACTCTAGTGGCAGCAAGTGCACACCTATGTCCTGTAAGGAAGGCACCACTATTCCCACAACACTGGGATGAGGAAGAGGAGCGGAGTAATGCAGGGCACAGGTATCCACGAGCACAGGCAGCGCTCTAGTGGAAGCAAGTGCACACCTGCGTCCTGTAAGGAAGGCACCACTATTCCCACAACACTGGGATGAGGAAGATGAGAAGAGTAATGCAGAGCACAGGAATCCACAAGCACAGGCAGCGCTCTAGTGGCAGCAAGTGCAAACCTGTGTCCTGTAAGGAAGGCACCACTATTCCCACAACACTGGGATGAGGAAGAGGAGCGGAGTAATGCAGAGCACAGGTATCCACGAGCACAGGCAGCGCTGTAGTGGCAGCAAGCACACACCTGTGTCCTGTAAGGAAGGCACCACTATTCCCACAACACTGGGATGAGGAAGAGGGGCAGAGTAATGCAGAGCACAGGTATCCACGAGCACAGGCAGCGCTCTAGTGGCAGCAAGTGCAAACCTGTGTCCTGTAAGGAAGGCACCACTATTCCCACAACACTGGGATGAGGAAGAGGAGCAGAGTAATGCAGAGCACAGGTATCCACGAGCACAGGCAGCGCTCTAGTGGCAGCAAGTGCAAACCTGTGTCCTGTAAGGAAGGCACCACTATTCCCACAACACTGGGATGAGGAAGATGAGAAGAGTAATGCAGAGCACAGGAATCCACAAGCACAGGCAGCGCTCTAGTGGCAGCAAGTGCAAACCTGTGTCCTGTAAGGAAGGCACCACTATTCCCACAACACTGGGATGAGGAAGAGGAGCGGAGTAATGCAGAGCACAGGTATCCACGAGCACAGGCAGCGCTGTAGTGGCAGCAAGCACACACCTGTGTCCTGTAAGGAAGGCACCACTATTCCCACAACACTGGGATGAGGAAGAGGGGCAGAGTAATGCAGAGCACAGGTATCCACGAGCACAGGCAGCGCTCTAGTGGCAGCAAGTGCAAACCTGTGTCCTGTAAGGAAGGCACCACTATTCCCACAACACTGGGATGAGGAAGAGGAGCAGAGTAATGCAGAGCACAGGTATCCACGAGCACAGGCAGCGCTCTAGTGGCAGCAAGTGCAAACCTGTGTCCTGTAAGGAAGGCACCACTATTCCCACAACACTGGGATGAGGAAGAGGAGCAGAGTAATGCAGAGCACAGGTATCCACGAGCACAGGCAGCGCTCTAGTGGCAGCAAGTGCACACCTGTGTCAGGGACATTTATTTATTTATTTTGACATTTATATAGCACACCTAACCCTGAGGTATCTGGGCGCTTTTACTTAAGCAGGTTGGTTACATCGGATTCTTACATATTTTACATACATTCATATATTGGCGTGGCGTCACCTTCTGTTGCGGGGGGCTGCATCCATTAGCATACAAGTCAAAATGGGTGGTGTTACATATACTGGCACAGCCTCGCCTCATGTTACAGGGGGGCTGGAACTGTTAGCATGCAAGTCAAGCTACGTTACATATACTAGCGAAACCCTGCCTCATGTTACGGGGGGCTGAAGTTGTTAGCATACAAGTCAAAATAGGTTGCATATGCTCGCGCAGCCTCACCTCATGTTACGGGGGCTGAAACTGTTAGCACAAGTCAAGATAGATTACATATACTAGTGAAACCCTGCCTCATGTTACGGGGGCTGAAGCCGTCAGGTTGAATATTTGAGTATGCCGATCTGCAAGAAAAACAAGCAAGCTGCTGGCAGGAGCGGGATGCTCGTCTCCGTGCAAAGGGACGTCTGGAAGGAAGTTGGTGGAGCTCACCCGCTCAGGAACCTTAAGGGAGAAGGCTGCTGGAAGTGGATGACGCTCCTGGGCACTCACCGGCATTGGAGCACAGCACTTTGCTCACAGGATTCCCATGAGAAGCAGACAAGCACAGAGGAAGCATGAAAACAATGGAGAAACTGTTGCCTAGCAGAAAGCAGCAGGAGACCAACGGTGGACCGCAGAATAAACAAGACTCCACCAAGAACCGGTGTGTACTGGCGGCTGCAAAAAGCTTAAACTACTCATAGCGAAACCAATAGAGAAAAGGAATGGCTTTTAAAACTGGAGAAAGAGCAGTTTTCTAAGAGGAAATACTTTCAAGTTTGTCAATGCATGCTGCAAGCATATAAGAGACAAGGCAACCATATATAAGAAACCAAGTATTTTAGCCAAGGAGACTAACAAGCGGAACCATCAAAGGTGGGAGAGTGGGCAGGAGGTCAGATATGAAAATCCCTGGCAGGAGAGTGCACCAGGTATCACAACCACACATAAAAATGAAGACAACAAGTTTGAAGATAAATGTTGCTGTTGACCCAAGGGAATGTCAAGAACTGTTCTTCGCACCCGGGAAAGGTGGTCTCACCAATCAGAATCTGCCTTTCCTGGTTGTCATTCTGCCTTCAACACTTGTAGGCGCAAACGAAAAAAAATAAACAAAAGGAAATGGCTACCGCCATTAAAATGAGGACAGTCGCCATTTTTGAACTTATTTTCAGTGGCTGCCGTCATCTAAAAAGAGACCTAGTCCCTTTTCCATTTTAATGGCAGCAGCCATTTTGTTTTCTTTTTTCCCCCCGACAGGAAATGCGTTCATGCAGAGCTCCTCTCTGGTCTGGGAAAAAAAATACAGAAAACTATCGGCACTCCGGGAAATGCCATGGTGCGACTAGTTTTCACGGCCCGCCCCGGACATGGCGTTTAACAGCCTGCAGCTGAACATTTATTAAACACTCAATGCCAAAGACATTATCCTTTTCACCTTAGAATTCAATTATTTAGAGTGTGAGGGTCAGAATAGTACTATGGATACAGGATGGTTTTGTTTTGGACATTCTGACACAGACAATTCCTTAGTTTTGAGTTTAGGGAGGGAAACTCTGCTAGTGCAGGGACAGTGAGAGCTTTTCCAAACCCAGTTTGTGTATGATGAAAGTCTTCAGCCAAAATCATTTCTAAATTGTTTCCCAGTACCATACCACCTCATTCTCTTTACCCACCTCCCGTCACTACCAGCTCTCTCCATGATCACCTCTTTCCCACTCCTCCAATGCACCCATTACAACCTTCTCTTGACCCCCATCTCCTCTGTCACGACCCACTCTCTCCTTGTTCATGACAAAGTTTAGAAAGTGGACAATAACATTCATTCCAGCATAAAACTGGAATAGAGGTGGTCACCCCAATGTGCCTTGAGGCCTACGGGCGATGTGGCGCGTTACAAAGAATTAAAATAAATACATAATTATAACACATGATTCACCAGGAGCAGTTATTACTAGCATTTTATATGTAATGTTAATACAGTGACAAATTGGCTGAAGTTCAATATTCATTTCATTAGCATTTCATTTAGTGTATGAATCGCAGTGGGAGACTTTTACATTAGACTTATCTAAGATCAGCTTTATTTTGTAAACATTTATTCCACTATTCCTTCTTGGAATTTAGGGAACAGCTGTGATATCATTACACCCACAACTCTCATTTCAGACAGAAAGGCACCATTTCATTTCCAAATTTGCATGAGTTTTATTGTCTCACAACACAGTGCATATTTCTATTCCATTTTCCATTTCTACTCTATTCACAAAATGTCACTTTTCTAAAGTCTGTATAATTTAACAAACACTTGACATCTTCTCTGAGCCCTTCACATCAAATCCATTTCTTATAAGATAGTGCTTTGATAGTGGGCATGCACCTGCCCTTGTGCAATTGCACCTCCACCTGTCGATCCCAGTCTAGGGAATCATCTACTAATCCTAAATGCTCCAATAGAGACAGGCAATAGTGTAATACACTAGAGGGGATCCTGGGGAGAAAAGGAAACTGTAGTGCTGTAGAACATGATACACAAAGTCAAAACACTGCAGCATTCAGCGAGGATGGCAGTCCTGGCGACGCAAGCATTTCTTGGAAACGGACTTCTGGAGTAATATTGGAGATTCCAGTTTTATGCATTCCATGCTCCATGTTTTCCCTTTGAAGAACAGTCTTTGCACTTGTGTTGTGCCAAGCTTAGTCTAATTAGCCATAGGAGAATATAGCTTTCTCCATTTTTATTATTCAGGTTGGTATTTTAATCCCTATGTTCTGATGCTGAAAGTAAAACTACTTTATGCGTGTGTTCAAATGTAATTACTAGTAGAGGCATTTCTAATGGATTCCTTCCAGCCACAGATTCCTCATCTATGATATCCATAGACCAGCACAGTTGTTCTCTGGAAACATTTCCGCCGCCAGGGGTGTCCCATGTCCGTCCAAAGCCTCTATGCGCCTTGCGCCAGAAAGGACATTGAGGACAGTATAAGTTGTGGAGCCACGTCCCATGACCTCAGTTCCTTTTTTCCATGAATTCATGCTTCAATGGCGGCGCGTCATCGACTCTGCGGCTCTGTGGGAATACATACCGCTTCCAATCAATACTTTCATTTGGAACAAATATGACATTTACAATGAGGAAGGCGACCAGATCCAATGAGTTCTAGGGAGGAGAGGGACTTCCCTGAGGAGTTCTATGGCAATGGTGACATGCTGGACCTGGCAGCTGACCTGCCAGGGGCCAGCGGTATGGAAACTTCCCTGGAGTTGAACATTCCACCAGCACCAACACCAACACCAGGTAAACCTCAAGCTTCATTTTAAGTGCCTGAGGGCAAAGGGGGCCGATACCCTGGGTTTCACTGTGCCGCTCAGGTCCAGAGTGCAACACAAACTCTGCAACATTCTAGACAATGCACCAAAGAGGCGCTGCTGCCCTTCAACGCGGTGGTAGAGGCATCAGTGTTGGAAGCGTGGGAGAAACCTGCCTCTGTTGACCCCAATGGACAGGGATCTAGCATGAAGCACTGTCCTGCTCCTTCAGACCCAGCTTTCCTCTCCTCCCACACATCACCTGAAAGCCTGGTGGTACAGGCCACTACGGTGAGCATGAAAACCTCTATCTTTCTGTCACTTCCACCGAAGAGGGAAGGCAAAAGGCTGGGCACATGGTACATCAGGCAATCTAGCAGTGCGAGGCATGAATGCATCCTGTGCCATGGCGAAGTTCTCCTTTGGCCTCTGGTCGGCTGTAGTCGGTGCGGCAGAGCACGTTCCAGAGGGAAAGATGAAAGAGGGGGTTTCTGTCCTTGGTCTCGGACAAGGAGTCAGCATGGCAGATGCTGCAATCTGGCCTTGACACAGTAGACTGCGTGAGCACGTCCATGATCACTAGCATGGCAGTCAAGCACCATTCATGGCGAAGAACATCCAGGTTAGCGGCCGACATCAGTCAAGGCTGTTAGAGATGCCTTCTGACGGCATCAGAGAGGCAGAGGGAGAATTTCGCAGTGAGGAGGTCTTGCAGCAGCTACTATCCACTCAGTTTCCCAGGGCACTAAACCTCAGTGACTGGCTCCAGCACCTGTCACCAATGGGGAGAAGGCTGTCCCTGTTCAGCCGGTAGTGGTCAGAGCCCAGGTTCAGAGCTTGGGCCCAGCAGCCAATCAATCAGGGATATTGGGCCTCATTACAAGTTAGCCAGTCCGGATTTAACGGTGCCGGTAAAACCATACCAGCACCGTTTTCCAGACTGGTTAACTACTAGTTCTGTGGCCATGTGGTCTTACACCCGCCAGGTCTGACCTGGCGGGCGTACCGCCACCGGCCGCAGAAACACCAGCACCAGTACCACATGGAGCCAGTGTTTCCACTGCCCCATTCCCGTGGACTCCACAGGAATGGTGATTTGCAGAATGCCGGCTGCTGAATTACGGGATCACAAGGCTGTAATGCCCCAATGCTCCAGTCCGGAGCCGGTAAATCCCTATGGGTCCGGTGGCAGCCTGCCGGTTTTACCGGCATGGCTACCGCCAGACTCGTAATGAGGGCCATTGTCTCCTTTTCTCCAATGCCCACCGGACCACAGTGCTTGGGCCACCCTTCTCTCTCTGGATTGCATCCTTGCATCCTTCATTCTGTCTTTCGGCAGCACCCAGAGTTTTCACCAAGCTGCTTGCAGTGGTAGCGGCTCGACTCAGGAGTAATGGCATGCATATCTTCACCTACCTGGACTGGCTCGTCTGAGCGTACTCACTGGAGCTAGTGTCGGAGCACGGACAAAGTACATGCACTCTCTTGCACAGTTTAGGCTGTTCCCTGATCTTCGAAAAGTCTCCGGTTCTGCAGTCTCAGTCTCTGATTTAACGAAGATGGAGTGGCTTTCATTTTATGGATGGTCAATGTCCTTCTATTACAGACACAAGTCTGAGCCTCTGCCTTCCTGTGCCTGCTGGGCATCCTGCAGCCTAGTGGTGCTGAAGTCAAGATTGTACATGAAATCGCTTCAGTGGCTTCTTTATTACCAATGGTTGCAGTTCTAGGGCCACATATGGGACCTACTGGAGGTCTCAATTCAGTGGCTCAGGACCTAGCATGGTGGACCGGGCGAGAATTTACTGAGACACACGTTGTTTCGGCAATCTTGCCCCAGGTGACAATGGTCACAGACGCATCTGACCGGTTGGGGTGCTCACTCGTCAGATCTTAAAGTGAGCGGACTGTGGTCTCCCACATAGTCTCTGGAGAACATCAACTTGCTGGAGTTGGGTGTGATCAGCCTGACCCTGGTAGCTTTCCTCTCCTTCGTAAAACACAAGACTGTTGATCCTGACAGACAACACAGTGGCCATACACTACCTCAACAAACAAGGTGGAGTGGAGTCCTTGCCTCTGTGCAGAGGAGCTAGGAGGAGGTAGGAGACTGTGCGAGTTGTTCGGCTGCAGGGAATTTCCTCATCAGGGCTCTTTGTGGGGGTGCATCGATGGTCGAGTGGACTTTCAACCTCCTTCATGAGTTCCCACGATCCCAGTCATCATGCTGGTCCTCAGATCCTGTGTGTTCAGAACCCTGGCCCTCAGGAGATCCCGTGTGTTCAGAACCACACTGATCCTGATCACCCCAGACTGGGCCAAGAGAACGTGGTATACGGAGTTGCTGGACATGTCCATCTGCTCTCCCTGGCACAAAGGAGAGTAGAGTTGCTCTCCCAGTCGGAGGGGCGGGTCATCCATCTGAACCTCAGCAGCCTGAACATTCATGCTGGACTAGAGAGGTTGAGATACAAGGCGTGGGACTTGTCAGACAACATCCTTAAAGTGCTCCTTTCAGTTCCAAGGCCAGCTACAAAATCAATTTATGCTTGCAGGTGGCATAGATTTTCAATTTGGTGCCAGGAGAGGGACCTACTTTGTCCCATGTGCTGTATTTATTTCTGCTTTCCTTTGGCCTGCAAATTGGCACTGTGAAGCGGTACCTTGCCACTATTTCTGTGCTCAAGAGGTTCCTAGAAAAGGGCTTGTTTTTCAAAATCTCTACTGTTATGCAGTTCTTGCAAGGTTGGTGTAACCGGTTTCCTCCTTACCAGTTGGTATTTGAATTTAGTTTCACCTTTTCTTATGGGTGCTCCATTTGGGCCCCTTCTTTCCTGGTCTACTAGATTGTTCACCCTTAAAGTGACATTCCTGGTTGCCATCAAACCTGCGAGATGGGCGAGTGAGGTCCAGGCTGTGTCTGTTTTCCTCCCTATTTGTTTTTTTCCAAACCGAAGGTGACTTTGAGAGTGAGACCCTCCTTTCTGCCAAAGATGGTCTCAGATCCATCTTCCTGTGTTCTTCCCTCTGCCTCACCCTTCCAAGGCAGAGGAAGGATTTCATGTATTGGACCCAATACGGGTCCGTAAGTTCTACATCCCTCATACTCGAAAACTGTGCGCCGGCACTGATATTTACACTCAGAACCCATTGAAAACTGTATATGTCCGGGTTAGGTTAAAAAGTGGGAATTTATCTTTGTATTTTTGGTTTTTTTTTTAGTTTTCTTTTGCTGAAGTCGTATATTTAAACTCCTTTTTTGGTTATTTTAAGGTGTCCCTTTTGGAGGTTGGCCCTGCCCCCTGTATTGTGCAACGACCCACCCACTTCCATAAATACCTGCACCCTGGCGCACCCGCACCGCGCACTGCGAAGTACAAGCTAAGTACTGTTGGCTGTTCGCAGTTTGCGGTGCGGGTTGCCAGGTGCTTACCCCCCAGCATTTATGATCTTTGACTGGGGATCTCTGCAAATAGATTGGAACGCACCGAACAAGTCCTGTTAAGCCCCTCTGTGCCTCTTCGCCTTGGAGCTGCGGTGAGGCGGGAGAGGTGTTATTCTTTCATCCCTTGTTCCTATCTTGCTCGTGTGAGGGTGCGTGCAGTTCATGGCTATGTCTTTGAAGACAGGCATGCCAAAGGGAATATGTCCACTTAGCGCACCTTGTGTGGCGAGTTGGACGAGTAATAATGTTGTGAACTGTCATTTGAGGTTTTGCGAAGGGAAAAAAAGGTGAAAACCGTTGTAATCCATGGGACGGATATTAGAAAATTTTGCAAAGATCCATTACCGCCAAGGATGCAACCGTCGTTGGCCGGGGTGGCTGGTACAGGTACTCAGTCAATTAATATTAATGACTCTAATGTAAATGTGATTGATGCCTTGCCTAGGAGAAACGGGAATCATGGCAAACTACCACAGCAGGAAGGAAATGTAGGCCAGAAAAACAGCATGTTGGGCATAGTCCCGAGGCCCATAATGGCTAAACTGAATATCTCAATAACGGACACTAGTTTGTTGAACTCGGTGCAATGTACAGCCGTTGATAATGCCTCTAAAGTGGTAGTGGTTGGTGGTGAAAAAGATGATGCCATAATTGACTTGAACTTGTCTAACTCTGGGTTTTCTGCACATTTGCTCACAGACAATTTATCGAAAACACCTGACATGTTCTCTACTATTGGTACTGATTATTCGAGTGTAAATGTGTCATATTGTGCTCCAACTCCGAGGAAATGTGTTATTCCATCGGTGTGTGTAGATGATGGGGTTCCAAGAGGCGGGGAAGAAGTGCAGGTACCAACAGTAGCCACTGATGTGGAACCATCGCAGAAAATAGAGACAGGTAACCCGGTCCCAGATAGTGTTGTACTTATGGAAATTGCGCTAAAAGCTACTCAATTTTCACTGGCTGCGCTGTTCAAATTATATGATACCATGAATGAACAGGTTCGTAAGCAAGCCCATCAAATTGAGCATCTGCTTTCATGGCAAAAGAAAGCTATCCATAAACTGAAATTGAAAAGTGGTAATCCAAGTATAACGCGCCCTTATCCAACTACATGTTCAACAGTGGGGAACATGGATGTTGGGGTGGTGTACAAACTGATTCCGCAAATGGATTGTATTATAGGTGAGGTTTTGGAGTGTAATGTGCTTGATAAAATTGTTAAGTGTGGAGAAAATGAAGATGTGGGGAGCCGTACCTCTGGGGACATCGTGATGAAGAAAGACAAAGTTGCCTATACAGTGTTCACCAAATAGGCAAAAAGTGGCACAAAGCAGATTAACCTTATGAGTAAAAAGATACCAAAAAAATCAAGCAATGCCCATAAACAAGAAGGGAGCTAAAATACGAACATTTATCAAAAAGTTAAGTATCCCAACTAACAATACAATCATAACTGCTGAAGCTATTGCAAAACAATATCACATGCGTACTTACTCAAAGGCTGATCGAACAGGAAGTGGCCTATTGCAACCAGTACTAGCATATGCCCCTCTTGATGCTCTGGTTGATGAGGTAACAGATCATAATCTCCGGACGGGGTCTAAGAGGGAGAAATCCCCAGTTGAGAAACTCTCCGACTCTGGGGAAGTGAGGACCACTGTGCCGGGCCTAAATATAAGATTTTCACCGTCAAGAGATAAGAAAGGCGGTAGATGCTTACATGAGTAGCCAATTGGTGGTTAACATGGATAAGCCGGAGCCCATGCCCGCATGCAAAAAGGTTAAAAGTGTTAGTTTTAAAGAACAAAGGGTGGATACAAATTCTTTGCCATCCATAAACATACCCACAACAATAGAGTCAAATAATTTACCATTGGGACAGGAAGAAAAACATATGGTGAATCCAGAAATCTGCCAAAAGGCCAAAGAGTATTTAAGTCCTGTAATACCTCAAAATTCCCTGATCTCACAGATTACTCCAGAATTTCTAAACATAATACAAAATGCTTTGAGTACAGGTGGCAGACAAGGAAGTTCCATGCCCGCAATGGCAGCTGTGACAAAAGTTGGGTCGGTGACTCAACCCGCGACCTCTAAGAGGAAATTGCCGGCAAATTATTAATTGAGGCTGTCTTATAATGCCTCTCCGGCAGTGCAATATGAACTAAATAGAAGAGATATTTTAGCCATATTCTCCGATATACCAAGTCTTGAAGACATTCTTTCCACGGACTTGGAGTTGGTGGAATTCCCGGATAAAGGGAATCGCCAATGTGTACGAATATGGATGAACTCGAAGTTGGTGCAAAATACAATCTGGCTTGCTAAAACGGAATTGACATCGTTGGGCTTTACATTAATTGCTGAAACAACGGCAAATGTCGAAATTAAAAATGAGGTACCGTACAATTACAATCACAATGGTTCTAACCTTGCTTTACGGAAAAGGAATATTAAACAGTGTGAAGTGTGTAATTGTAATCAAAGAAAAAAATCGAGCCTAACTAGTACGATCAGCCGCAATTAAAAATCTTGAATTAATTAGTTGGAATACAAGGGATTTTGCCCATCTGTTAAATAATGACAACAATGATCTAGTGCAATTCGACATAATTATGTTACAGGAAACATGGTTAATGTCGGTACCGGTGTGGGATGGTTTTGATCTTTTTTTAAATCCTGCATTACGAGCCTTGCACGGAAGACTGACGTCTGGCCTACTCATAGCTATTAAATCTAAAGAGGGGATTAGTGCGCAGGCATGGGAAACGCTGAATGAATTTCTCCAACTGGTTAAAGTAAAAGTTAATAATGAATCGTATGGGCTGATAAATGTCTATTGGAATCCAGTGGGAATATCGGACGGGTCCTTTATCAAATCACTTGGAGACCTATGTAGTCTCATTGCAATGGACTCATCAATTTCACGAATTATAATTGCCGGAGATCTTAATTTGGATTGCACTAATGACCAGCCCCTAAAGTATAATCCAAGATTGAATAAATGGGCTGAATTTGTCTCATCAAACAATCTGATACGGTTGAATGGTGCTTTTCCTTCTGATACCCCCCCCCCATCCAACTTGGCATCGTGGTGGTAGTGTTTCTACAATTGACTTTATTTATGTGAATATGAACATGTTTGAGGGGATCACTAAGTTTTGTATTGTGAAAAATATACACAGTGATCACAACCAACTTGTGATGCAATGGACAGTCAATTGTGAACCAACAACTAGACAAAGAAACTTAATGAGAGAAAATCTTGTTGTAAATAATAATGGTAATAGGCTATGATGGTCGGAGGGATCGTTAACATGGCTTAAAGATCGACTTGACAGTCAAAGGTATACAGAGGGGAATGATAGGCAGCTGTGTTGTGCCGATATGTTACAAACACTTTCAAACCAACGGGAGAGCCAAAGGAGGGCGTAGGATCACCTAGAACGTCCCAAGTTACATGTGTATGATGCTGTCACTAGAGAAAAGAAGTCTGAGTATCGGCGTCAAATAAGGGCAGTTAATTGTTTATCCTTGAATGAAAGAGGACCTGCGTTGGCCCATATCAAAACAACATATAAAAATTGGCTCAGAGCCACTAGAGGACTCAGACTGCAGCAGGATGGTGAAAACATGCTGGCAAAAAATACAGTCGAAAAATCTAGCACAAATCTGGGCTTTATTGAGTAAGTCAACGCATTACAAAACATCATGCAAGCGAATAATGTTACCGAGCAGGTGTGGTGTGCTCATATTTTGGAGTATTATGCAACCCCTCCCAATTCGATAGCTATTATTCCGCAGGATCTGGGTGCTTTTATCAAAAGTTTGATCTAGAAGATATTAAATTCTTCATAAATAAGATCAGTAATTCAGGTGCCTGTGGACCTGACGGGTTATCAAAAAGGACACATTCTTTGTTGAGCCCGTTTAGTTATAGACCCATTGCGTTGCTTGATGCGCCTGGCAAGATTTTTTACTAGATTGGTGTAGATTCTGTAAAAAACAAGACATATTAGAAACAACAAGACATGTCCTGCTGGGGGGTATGTGAGTGCTGGCGGAAAGGAAAAGGTGTTTGCAAACCTATATGACAGCATTTAATTCCTTTGACCAAGATGACGGGTGGAATTACTTTGTAACAGGAACAAATATGCGCTTTACAGGAGACGGAATACATTTCTTGGATGGATTAATGAAAGATCAAGAGATGGAAAACAGAGAAGATAAAGTACTAAGAACTGACGGATGAAATATCATGGAAGAACAAACTAAAAAAGATGGATGGTATAGATGAGAAGATTGTCTAGGTGGAGCCCGAACCTGGAAATAATTGACAATAAGGAAACGATGGACATTGTCTTTGGAACTAATATGAGAGATGTGTTAAAAGTTTAATTTTAAACTATATTCACAATAAACATTAAAATAAATTAAAATAACGATATATAATCGAACGTCCAAAGAGGAGCTGCCAGTCCACTCTCCCCGCCCAGTAATGCATCCTCCATCACAGACACAAGACTGGATTAACAAGCTGGATTAATGGGAAGTTTATAATGAAAAAGCAGAGACAACTTTGAATTTGGCCAAAAACGATGATCACTTTTTCACCAAAAGAGGAGTGAATAGTCGCTGGTCACTCGCCTACAGCAAATGATTCCATAATTATTCCCTAAAAGACATACTTCACATTTAAAAATGTAGCATTTGAGGTCCCAGGGAGACAAAAAGGGAACCATCCACCCAGGGCAGTTTCTAGTCCATTTGGTGCCTAGGGTGAAAAACTACAATGCGCCCCCTACGCTCGGCATGCGCGCCACTCCTAAACTACACTCCACGGTTAAGTAACTCCTACCCAATGTCAATAAATCACTGTTATACAAATGAAACAGGTTGTATTACATTGGGATTCAAGACCTGTGCAAAAACGCAAAAGGCTAGTGTGGGGCCTTTTTTTGGCCAATGTGGGCCACTTTGGTGAGTTACTTCACTATGCAACTAGTAGTTTTTACCACTGTTGCTGAATAAATATCCATTACATCACACAATTTGCATAACATTTGATCAAACACGTAACGCAAATCATGCGAGCCATTTGCAACTATGGGCCACGTTATCATTGGTGCCCGAGAAAATGTTGTGCCCTAGTCCGACCCTGGTGGCTGTCTAAAGTCAGCCATTGAGGTTGTATTCCCAGGGCAGGCGCGGGTGATGGGGAGCACCAGGTGCAAAAAAGTCATCATAGAAAAAGGATCGGGAGCAGGAGAGGCCGGGGCAGTAGCCTGGCCGGGCCCAGGCCCCATTCAGCCCTCCTCCCAGGTGGGTGCTGCGAATGCCCATCTCTCAGCCCCTCTTACAGATGCCCACTGCATATTGCCCCCTTGCAGACACCCACAGCACAGCACTCGTAGATGCACACTGCACAGTCACCCCCCCCCCCCTTGTGAATGCCCATCTAACAGTCACTGCACCAGTGGTGGAGTGGCCTACGGGGAACTCTGTGATTTCCCGGTGGGCCTCTCTACCATGGGCCACTTTTGAGTGGGATGAAGTCAAGAATGTGTTACAAAACTTCCAATATATGTTAACATGGGGCCACTTGGAAACACACTTCCAGGGCCACTTTTGGCTCCAGAGCACAGCACCCTGTGCCGATGCCCACTACACAGCCCTTGTGTAGATGCCGATTACACCCCCCACCCCATGCAGATGCCCACTACACCCCCACCCCCTGCAGATGCCCACTACCCACTACATGGCCCTTGTGCAGATGCCCATTACACCCCCACCCCGTCCAGATGCCCACTACACCCCCACCCCCTGCAGATGCCCACTACACTGTCCTTGTGTAGATGCCCAGTAAGCCCCCACCCCCTGCAGATGCCCATTGCACCACCACCCCCTGCAGATGCCCATCGCACTCCCACCCCCTGCAGATGCCCATTGCACCCCCCACCACGTGCAGAAGGCCTTTCTAACACCCAGTGCGTGTGGTCTGATGTTTGCATCGGAAGCGGGAGGGGAACCCACGGATCAGAGCGTTGCTAGGGAATGACCCGTTATTAATAGTACCTGCATGGTGTAGCGCTGCGACACAACCGTGCTGCTTATAGGCGCTGTAGGGCAGGTTTCCCACGCCCTGTTCTCAGGGGGTACCTCCTGCCACTGTCCCTTACCGGAGTACTTGAGTCGGTTCTTCCATGAACAGGCGAGTCCATGGTGGGGACATCTCCTCCACTATCGTCGGGTAGTTCTTCGCCAGCCTCTACTCGATTCGCTCCCGGGTCACCCAGTCTCCTAAAGAAACTGGCATTTCTGGTCACCGACGATGTCCCATCTGATGCAGTCACCATAGACCCCTTCACCGCTACAACATCCAGGGGGGCGGGCTCGTATGTGAGGGAGAGCTTGCCCTGCGGATGACGGTTCCTCACTAATACCTCATCCCCTGGGGCAATGTTAGGTGGCTTCAGACCTCTTCTCATGTTCTCCGCCCGAGTTCTTGCCAGCCGATCTTCCTCCACCTGCTCATTGTCAATGATGGCGGGCTCTCGGGCCCCTACCTCAGGTACGACATCCCGAGGGCACCTCTGGAAGAGGGCCTCCGCCGGTGCTACTCCTGTCGATGAATGGGGAGTGGTTCTGTATCCCCGTAGGAATACATACAGGGCCCTCTGCAGACATTCACCCTTGCCTTGGGCGATCCGGAATACCTTGTTAAGGGTGCGCATCATGCGCTCGGCCTCCCCGTTTGCCCTGGGCCAGAGGGGTGTGACCTTCCTGTGCTGAATGCCATAGTTCTTTAAGAGTTCAGCAAAGCTCTCACCCTGATACGGTGCGCCATTGTCAGTGCACACAACCGATGGAAGGCCATGGGTGGCGAAGATCTTTTCCACGGCGATCACCACGTCACCAAACGCCAGCGACTCCACAAATTCCACCTCCGGGTATCGCGACCACTCGTCGACCATCACTAGGAAGTGCGTCCCTCTAGATGTAGAGCCGAAGTCAGCATGCACTACTTCCCATGGCTTGGTTCCCCTAGGCATTGTCTCAATGGATGGGTCCCGCTGGGCTGGGGATGCGGCCTGACACCACCGACACGAGGCCACAAACTCTTATACCCTCCGCTCTAGCTCCGGGAACCACACCTTCTGGCGAAGCCGAGCCTTTGTTTTGGGCGCCCCTTGATGGCCCTGGTGGGCGAGAGCGATTATCTGTGGGATCTTCGTCTGTGGCACCACTATTCTGTCGCCTCTCAGCAGGAGTCCCGATTCCGAGAATGCAAGTTCTTCCCGCACCTTCCAGAGCTGTTCCAGTGCCACCCTGGCTTCGCATGTTCGACGGTCAAGCGCTTCAAGCACCGTCTTCCACGCACCTTGTTGCATGGCCAGTCTTAGAATGGCGAAGCACTCGTCATCATTCGACGCCAGCTCCAGCTCCTCCACCTGCACGGAGTTGGGGGTGGCAGACTCAACGACGAGACGAACGTGTTCATCAGCCTCCTCCGCGGACACAGACGCCCAGGCATCCCCACATGGGTGACGTGACAGATAGTCTGCAGCGTTGCTTACGCCAGGCCGATACACCAGCGACACGCCGTATTCAAGCAGGGCAAGCATCCAGCGCTCTATCCTTACTGGTGGTCTGGAGGAGGAGCCTGCCATGATGGGTAGCAGTGGTTTGTGGTCAGCGATGACAGTCACAGGACGCCCTAGAATGTATAGGCGAAAATGCCTGCAACCCCACAACACCGCCAGGGCCTCCCTCTCGATTTGCGAGTAGCGTTGTTCAGTGTCCGAGAGTGCCTTGCTCGCATAGGCTATTGGCCGAACTTCCTGCTCGCGCCCCACTTGAGTGAGGACCGCCCCCAGACCATAGGGACTGGCGTCCACGACTATTTCCGTCTGCAGGCTAGGGTCAAAGAACGCCATGGTGTCTTCTGCCGCTAGGGCACCCCGGATGTCATCAAATGCCGCCTGCTCGAGGGGCCCCCACTGCCACACGGAGTCTTTCTTGGTTAAAGATCTTAGAGGCTCAGAGCGGGACGCTAGATTCCTGATGAAGCGGCCACAATAAGTGACCATGCCCAGAAAACTCCTCACCTCAGCGACGTTTTCAGGTGGGCGGGCCTCTCTAATGTCCTTCACCTTACGGGGGTCGGGTGACACCCCATCCGCTTTAAACACGAACCCAAAGAACTCGATTGTTGTCCTGAGGAATTCGCATTTCTCTTTGTGTAAGGTGAGTCCCAAGAGACGGAGGCGCTCAAATGTCTTCGCAAGGCGGGCCATGTGTTCTGCCTCTGACTTGGAGTGTACTAGAATGTCGTCACTGATGTTGATGACCCCATCCAGATCTGCTAACGCCCCTCTTATGATATTTTGAAAAACTTCCGCTGCAGAGGACACTCCAAAACTCAGCCTCTTATACCGATACAGGCCCCGATGGGTGGTGAAGGTGGTGATGTATCGGGACTCAGGGTGCAGAACCACCTGATGATATCCTGCCCTCAAGTCTAGCTTGGAGAAGAATCTCGCCCCCTGTAATTCTGCAATGATGTCGTCCATGGTGGGGGTTAGGTGTCTCTCTCTTTTGATCGCCTTGTTGGGCAGGCGCATGTCGACACAAATCCTTACTGCATCTGGTTGTTTGGGCTTCCGTGCGACGACAATGGGTGAGACCCAAGGAGTGGGGCCTTCCACCTTCTCAATTATGTCCAGCTGAACAAGGTTGTCTAATTCCTGGTCTACCAGATCCCTGAGGTGAAACGGTATGCGCCGGTGCTTCAGAGCCACCGGTTGTATGGACTCATCAATGTGCAAGCGGACTGGTTCCCCCACCAACTGTCCAATGCCTTCAAAGAGGGATGTGTGCTTCTCCAGGAGCTCCTGGATGTCGTCAAGATATACGTTGTATGCGAATGTCACAATCCCCAAAGCTTCAGCAGCTGCGCAGCAGAGGAGCGTGTTGGTGCTCACCGGCGTGACGTAAAACCTTGCCCGAATGCCTGAGTTGCCATATTGAGTGTCAGCCACAAACACACCATCCAGTGGGATTGGATGGTTGCCTCCAAATGTGAAAATGCGCTCTCTCGGTGCCGCCAGCGGTGGCGGTGCCTGCATTGCATCATAGTGTTGCCTGGCCATCACGTTCACGGACGCCCCCGTGTCCACCAACATGGGTACTGAATCCCCATTGACCAGTACATCGCATCTCGGCTGTCTCTTGGAGTGCGATTTCGGCATTCTTACGCATGACACGAAGAAAACATTCTCTTCATCATCTTCTTCCTCCTCACCTTCTTGAGGGGGGCCATCGTCGGCCTGGTCCACCTGGGCAACATTGGATGTTCTCTGGGGGCGGAAAGAGCCAGCCCGGACAGGTCCCCTGGGGACCATTTTCGGGACCGTCGATCTGCACACTCTTGCAAAATGGTCTGTGCCCCCACATCGTCCACACTTCACTCCCGCTGCTGGACAGTCTGCTGGGTGCGGGAGGTCATATCCACATTTTAGGCACGAGGACTGCGCCCCTTGGGGCCGTGGACTTTGAGTATTCATGGGGCGTCTTGATCCGCGACCTCTTCCGACTGCGCATACCTCTTCCACCCTACCAGGGCGCACGCCCGCTTCCATCCTTGATGCCCGCAGCTCCGACACCTCGTGGCACCTCCCCAGTTCTAGGATGCGGGGTAGTGTTATACCAGGCTCACGCAGGATTTGACGTCTCAGCTTACCAGAGGAACAGCCCTGAATGAGGTGGTTGCGAATCATCTCATCAGGGTCATTCCAAGCACAAGGTGCCGCCAGCCTGCGCAGCCGCCCATAAAACACATCCAAAGTCTCGTCATCTTTCTGTCTGGTGCTGCCCATTAGGAACCGTTCGTAATCCACATTGGCCATGGGCAGGAAGTGATTGTGGAGCGCAGTTTTGGCGGCATCAAAAGACCCATCCGCTGGTTGCAAGGACAAGAAGATCTCGTGCACAGCAGGGCCTGCAGAATACAGGAGAGTGGCCAACTTACTGTCATCACTCGTCTCCATCGTGGCCCTGAAGTACATTTTCAGCCTGTCCATCCACATCTTCCACCTCTGTCCCAGGCTTGATGGCGTGCCCGAGACATCAAACTCTGGCATTGGCTGTAGGGTACCGGGAGGTCTCTGCAATGGCCTTGGTGGAAGGGCAGGCGGGGGTTGGGCTGGAGCAGCAGCCTGCTGTTGGGCCACGGCGGCCGCTGCACCTTGATCCATGGTGTAAAGCGCACAGGCACCCCGAGATGGGGCCGCAACTTGGACACCAAACACAACCAGTACCTTGATGAGGATCCCAGCCCCTCAGATGATTCAGATGATGTCCAGGTTCGAGAATTTTCCAGGCAAATGTAGGACCACCAGGTTCCAGACTTCAGCCGGTGTAGGATTGAAGAGTCCAAAAATTGAGCAGGGTAGGCCCCAGTGTGCATCCAGTAGGCCTCCAGGTAGCTCCACCCTTAAACTCGATGAAAAACAGTGAAAATGCAAATGACTTGCATTTCCACCAGCACGTGTTGCAAGCAGTGACTGTCCGCCACTGGATTCTCCAAAAATTGGGTCCGGATCTCTCACAGATGCTTCGTTATGAAGCCGTGAGTTTCCGAGGCCTTGTCGTCAAAATGGCCGCCGGCCACGCGTGTCTCTCCCCTCTCCGCGGCCAACCTTCCCGGATGCGCTCACACGCGATCATCTGCGCATCTCGGAAACGTTGCCACCTGTCCCAGGGATCGATCCGACTTCGTCGCCATTGTTAGCGGGCGATCCCGCCGCCCCCGTGAGCCCCCACGCCCCCGTTCACACAGAGACACACGGAGACCGATGCTGTTCGTGTGGGCTCCCCGGTGGCTCTGCTGCCGCCGGGCGACGCCCCTTTATTTATATGGCACGCGACGGAGTGAACGTCACTCCGTCGCGTGCTTGCCCTTAAAGGGGCCACGCCACAGAGTGGCACGAAAATCGTGGCCCTCGGGGCAATTTGAGCTCCAGCAAAGAAACGACCCACAGTCTCCGCCGCTCGCGACCTCCGAGAGTGACTGTGGATTGGCCAGAGCCCGAGACGCAAAACCAAAGAACAGAGATGCGCAGAGGTGAGACACTACTTAGGAGAACATGTGCAGTAGAGCATGCATGTACCACGGAACACACTGCTCAGGCTCAGTATTGTGTCTGAGAGGGGTGATAAACATGCCGGGTGCTCACTGAGCGACCCATATACACGTCCCAGCACTGAGACATGAACCACAAAAGTCTGCGCAGGGAAAGTCTGATGAGCTGCACATGCGCATGCTCAGTGGTCGCCAGTGTTGCCAACTCCTCAGTGAAGAAAGTAGCTATTGGCTCCCCTAGAAGTCACCAGAAGTAGCTAGATGACGTCACAGCCTAATTTGCATAATTACCTCCTCTTTCCCCCTGCGATTTATGGCTTTTACTGTGGCCCCCTCCCCTTTTAACGCCTCCCTTTTAAGTTATCAGTGTGTTTTTGCATTACTCCCGTTAGAAAACGGGCGAATGACCACACTTTTTTCAATTGTTTTGGAAACTTGCATAAATGAGCAAGTCTCCAAACCAATTGAAAAAAGTAGCTAGATTTCTCGCTAGCCGCTTTTTAAAGAAAAAGTCGCTAGGGGGGCGTACTTTCTCGCTAAATATAGCGAGAAAGTCGCTAGGTTGGCAACACTGGTGGTCGCGTACTAAGCAGATCTCAGAGAGAAGAATGGAGTGCGCATGCTCAGTGGTCGCGTGCTAAGCAGATATCAGAGAGAAGAATGGAGTGCGCATGCTCAGTGGTCGCGTACTAAGCAGATCTCAGAGAGAAGAATGGATTGCGCATGCTCAGTGGTCGCGTACTATGCAGATCTCAGAGAGAAGAATGGATTGCGCATGCTCAGTGGTCGCGTACTGTACAGATCTCGGAGAGGAATCACTAGAGCATGCGCAGAAAAGGATGAGAGGCGTGCTCTGGGACACCACCAGCACAGACAGACAGACTACGAATCAACAGAGCATGCAGTAAAAAGATACTCAGCATTCATGCCTTAAGGCTTAAGCAAAGGTGATACACATGTCGAGAGCTGAGACACGCTACTTGCCTGGGTGTCCCAATTTGAACTCCGGCAAAGAAACGGACAATATTTACAAAGTTTTTTGGCTTTGTCCCCCTGGTTTCTTCTAGCCAAAATCTCCCCCGAATGGGCTATGTTGAGTCTTAATCTCATGAAGTTGCTTCTTATAGTTCTTTCTGGGAATTTTCTGAGATAGCCGGGAAGAGAACCAAGATTTCTATCTGCCTTCAGGAAAAGGTTTGGAGGGTTAAGATTCCTTACTCCATCAATGGTAGTGATCCAGTCTCTTGTTTCCAGTAGCTTTTTTACTTTCATAGGGTTACAGCAAGGGTTTCTGATGTTGATTGGAGCCTGAGCAGAATGCCTCCCACTTTTTTAGCCAGACCATTAAGTTGCTTTGATTTAACTTTTTTTAGATGTTCGTTTACATCGAAGTAAAGAGTGGACTTTCCGGCTGTTATCATTTCACGACAAAGGAGCTTCCAATCTGCACGACAACACAATGATGTCAGGCCCAACTGGAACCTGAGACTCACTAGTGGAGTACACATTGGGAGGTTTAGAGATTTTTTCCACAAAAGGCCCTCAATTTTATCCCAGTTGTAATGCCATAGTAGAGTCTTTGCTTCCAAACCATATAAGAGAACTGGGACTGCTTTGGCCGTGTAGTATTTGATGAGGGGGACAAGTGAGAATTTGCAGAATTTACCGTTCAGTTTCTTCATTTGCGAAGTGATCTTGGAGGTTTTGTCCAAAATGGCCGTAGAAACTTTATTCTGTGCCGGAGAGGCTACGATTTCATAGCCAAGATAAGTAAGTTCTTCGACCCGAGGGACTTCTTTTCCATCCAAAACCCGCTTTCTCACGCCTAGATTCTTTTTGGGGTGTTTGAAGATGAGAATCTTGGATTTTAAAGGGTTGATCAATATTCCATTTTGTATGGCATATTCACCTAGTTTGGACAAAAGCCGCTGCAGACCAATCGCCGAGCTGTCCAACAAAACTAGGTTGTCTGCGTAAGCAAACCAATGAATTTTCCTTCCATTTATCCTAGGGCTGGACAGAGATGAAGAAGCCAAAAAATCTCCTATATCTGACAGAAATAAATTGAAAAACAAGGGTGCTCCCAGACAACCTTTCCGCACCCCTTTAAAGACCTGTATTGTATCTGACAAGTGACCCATGTTGTCCAATCTCAATCTTATAGTGGTGTTCCTGTGGAATTCCATAAGCATTGCTGGTAGAGAAGCTGGAATCCCCCAACTGTGGAGTTTCCGCCACAGAAGGGATCTATCCACTAGATCGAAAGCTTTGGACAGGTCGACCCAAGCACAATAGAGGGGAGCACCCTCTTTCTCATTTGTCTTTTCACTGAGTAGGTTCAGAATGAGCCCATTGAGGCTGGCAGAGAGCCCTTTTCTGAAACCTGTTTGGTGCTGTCAGAGGATCTGCCTGGAATCCACCCAAAGTGCAAGGTCTTTTAGCAACAGCTGCATGAAGAGTTTGCTGTCACTATCAAGGAGGGCGATGGGGCGATAGTTTGCCAGTCTTAACCGATCGCACCTCCTTGAAAAATGGGATGACTAATGAATTCTTCCAAGATGGAGGGAAAACCCTTTTTTTCAGAATTTCCTTAAAAAGGCGGTTTAACAGCTTGGCCCACATTTTCGGATTGTTTTTGAGAACCTGATAGGGGAGATCATTGGGACCTGCTGCTTTCGATGTAGAAGAAGATAATATAAGGTCCATAACATATACTGACTTCCCTGACATGGTATCGGCTCTCCAAGTTGACCACCCATATCTATGGGTGTTGAGGGATTTCAATCTGCCTGCAAACTCCACTTCGGCTAGCCAGGTTGAACACTTTCTCTCTCTTATGAGGGATCTCAATCTCCCTCAACTGATTCAAGCGCCCACTCATCAGTTGGGTAATACACTTGATTTTATTTGTGCCCCAAGTCACTCATTGCCATTATTTCCTCTTGCCCTGTACTCTGGTCTGACCACTATCTGATCTATTTCACTGCTGTTCTTCCTAACCCTGTCCGGCGCCCCCGCAAGCTGGCCACCTTGAAAAGGAACTGACGCAAGGTCGATCTCTCTACACTATCAGCCTCACTTCTCTCTCCCTGTGCCCCCCTAACTCTTGCACGTTGCAGAATCTAGGCGCGTCCTTCCTGGCCGTTGCTGACCAAATTGCGCCAGCCATGCTCGGTAAGGAAAGAGCCCATGTGTCCGAACCCTGGTTTTCGGATGAGCTCAGAGCACTCAAACTTAGCTGCCGCCAAGCTGAACGTAAGTGGAGGACCAGTTATACGAAGGATACAAGAGCAATCTTTCGCTGTGCTCTAACAACTTACCAAAAAGCTATTTTAGCCGCAAAAAAAATCTTTTTTGGCGGGAAGATCGAGGATGCCGTCAATAAGCCTAAGGTGCTTTTTGAGCTAGTGCAGTCTCTTTCCACGCCTACCAATTCTGGCCCTTTGATCGAGCCCTCACAAGCTCTTTGTGAATCTCTTTCCTCTTTCTTCCATTCCAAGATCATAGCTATATGCAAAGACATCAAAGTTAAATTGGATGCTTCGGCGAATAAAGACTCTTTCCCTGACCCTCCTACTCCTAGTGCTTCTTGGGTCTCTTTTCCTGTGGTCTCTGAGCAGAATATTCTGAAAGCCATTTATGGCCTCAAGTCAGCATCTCCTGCTGATGCTATCCCTCCTGACATGCTCAAAGCCATCTCCCCTGATATCATCACTGAAATTACAATAGCCATTAACGCATCTTTTCAAGAGCGGCTGATACCAGGCTCCCTAAAACACGCTCGGGTGCTTCCGCTCCTGAAGAAGCTCTCTCTGGACCCTGCTGTCCTAGTGAACTTCCGTCTCATCTCCCTTCTCCCGTCCCCGATGAAAACTTTGGAGGCGTTGGTCTCTCCCCTCCTCTCATCTGATATGGAATCCTCAGGTTATTTTGATATTTTCCAATCGGGATTCCGCCCCTGGAGAGGCACTGAATCAGTCCTTAATTCTATATTCGATGGCCTCACGCATCTAGTTGATCAGGGCGGGGTGGGACCCTTGCTTTTACTTGACCTCTCAGCCGCATTCGACACGGTTGATCATTCTACACTGATATCCCTTTTGTCGGACGCAGGTTTGGGGGGCCAGGTGCTGAACTGGTTTGCAGATTTTCTGACCGATCGGTCTCAATCGGTTTTCCTGCCTCACTACTGCTCAGAATCAGTCACACTGTTCTGTGGAGTTCCACAGGGGTCTGCTCTGTCTCCCATTCTTTTTAATATCTACATCCGTCCGTTGCTCCTTCTCAATCTATCTCACGGTTTTCAATTCTATTCCTACGCAGATCCTGGTACGTCTGGATCTCACCCGGTCTGACACTGCAGCCAGTCTCAGGAACTGCCTTAAAATCTTAGGTGTTTGGATGGCTACCAATTCTATCAAGCTTAATGGTAGTTCCGCTGTAAAATAGAAGTCCTGGTGGTAGGGACGAATACCCCCCTTGACTACTGGACCCCGGACTTCTGGCCCACGTCTCTTGGCCAGTTCCCCCTACCTTCTCTTACGGTGAGAAATCTGGGAGTTAAGTTTTCATCCTCTTTGATGATGACTGAGCAAGTGGGTGCTATCTGCAAAGCAGGCCATTTCAAACTGCGGACTCTGAGAAAGGTTCTCCCCTTCATCCCGGGCCATCTTCATGCCCCAGTGGTTGGAGCACTGGTTCTTAGTATAGTGGATTATTGTAACTTGCTGTACTACGGCCAACCACACTATCTGATCAATCGGATCCAAATGCTTCAAAATGATGCTGCCCGCGCAATACTACGCCCTCCGGCATGCTCGCATATGACACCCCTCTTGCGACAACTACACTGGCTCCCTATTGAAGAACAGATCTTATTTAAATCTATGTGCCTTGTTCACCGGGCCTTTTATAAGGCTGGAGCAGAGTATTTGCAGGAGGAATTTGTCCACTATGTGCCTACCCGCTCCCTGCACTCCCAGACTGCGCTACTTCTTCTGGTTCCTCGCTTCAAATGGGCTTGAACTGGTTGTCACGCTTTCTCAGTGGGCGCAGCGAAAGCATGGAACCAACTTCCTTTGGCTCTCCGTGCTACTGCTAATCATCTGGCCTTCAGACTTCTCTTCTAGTACTCTTTTATCACCTGCTACCCCCTAACGCCAATATGCCTTTAGCGTATGCTGCATTTTATAAATCTATATAACATATCATAACATAACAAGAAGATTGGGCCCAGTGTAGTGGGGCCTTTTCCACGCTTTTGGATCGTCCATTTGAAGGCCCATGCTGATCTTGGTAATTAGCGGACCCGAGTGATTTTTCAATGGAAAATCCACATTGGCAGTGCTGTCATCTGCTTCTTTCATTACTTCATTCATGTCTGCTTCTTGAAAAGCGGACTGATTTAATACCTCCAGTCTGATCTTATTCAAAGCTTTATTTAACGTTTTAAAAATTGCCCTTTCCTGGAATTGCTTTGCTTAGTTTATTTTATGTTCTTGGTTTTCTTTGATTGAGATTTGACATTTACTTTGGTGATTGCTTTCCTTTGTTGGGGTTCTCCCCTTTTATTACTTTTTACAATTTTTATTGGTTCTTGTTACTTGCCGTTACTGTATTCGATGTAGAAGCCGAGTTTCAGGACTCCCTACTACTTAAGTCCAGTGACTGCTGAGCAATAGCACTCGATGTGGAAGCAGTTTTAGAAATCTGGTTCCTTGATGGATTCGCTGGTTTGATGGCAGGGTCTGTTTCTTGATCCAGATTGTCGCTGCCGGACCATCTGTTTCATATGGCACTCTCTTAGGAGGATCCAAGAGAGCGTCACCAGATTGGGCAAGTCTTATGAATTCTTCTAGTGTTGACTGAGACAGATGGGTAGCGTCCAGCGGAACATCCATAATCTGATTATTCCTTTCATTTAGCCTTCTACCCAGGATTGGTACCTCTGATTTCATTGATTGGAATTCCTGTTCCAGGATAATCAGATATGACTTGATGTCCTTAGATATCATTGATTGCGCCTGACTTTCTTCCTTTCATGAGCACAAGGCATTAGAAACTGATGAGTTAATCAAGCTACTAAGGCCCACCACCAAGGATTCACATGCCCGACTTCCCTAGTTAATTCAAGCTGGGTACCTAGATGCATTTGAACTTCGGTCTTCAAAAGTTCAAATATATACATATGTATATATGTATTCAAAGCTGGTCTCGTAATAATCCTGAGAACTATCGATTAATCTCATTATTAGATTCCACGAGCAAGATCTTTGCAGCAATTGTCTTGAATCAACTCGAAGACTGGTCTAATTCTAATAACATCTTACATCCCTTTCAAACAGGTTTTCGTGTGGTTTCCAATACACTGGTTAATATCAGATTACTAGATGCTATTTTTGATAGAGCTAAACAACATCAGAGTCCCTCGATCTATGTAACATTTGTAGAGTTCAGTAGAGCCTTTGATAATGTTGATAGAAATAAACTCTGGGAAGTATTGCGCCAACAGAAATGCCCAGAATGGCTTCTCGAGATTCTAGTCAAGTTGCATCAGAACAACAGTGCCTGGATACGCTTGGACAATAGAGGCTCCTTGTCGCGCCCAATTTTAATTAATAAGGGCGTTAAACAGGGTTGCCTCTTGGCAGCACTTTTATTTAATTTATATATTGCCGAGCTCATACGAAGACTGGAAAAACGGGCCCTCAATCCTGTCAGATTTGCATCTTCTAATGTCACGGCTTTATTATACGCTGACGATCTTGTTATTGTGGATCATACCATCCACGGAATTAAGGCTCTACTTGAAGAGTTGAGATGTTTCTCTAAGGAATATGGAATGACTGTTAATTTAAAGAAAACTAAGGTCATGCTTGCTTCTGCCAGAAAAATCAATCGGCTTACTATGTGTACCAGCTGGGATACTATTGAATACACTAACTCCTATAAATATCTGGAAAATCGAAATGGATAGTAAATTAGGATACGTTTCCTTAATAGATAGTAGGATCATGTGCACGAGACAGATAACAATGTTAGTGAGAAAGTTTGTTAAGGACTACGCTGGTTACACATTGAGACAAATAATGAGATTGTATACCCAATGGTTTATACTGGTTGTGTCCTATGGCTTAGAAGCATTTACTATGGGTTGTCTTCAATGGCTAGATAAGGTAGAGGGATACTTTTTGAGGACTGTGCGGTGTTTACCGCCATCATGTCCAGTTAACTATATAACAGCTGAATTTGGCTTGACATCTCTTAGAGCATTGATACAATAGAGTTGCGCCCTTCTCCCTTTAAAAGCTCTTTGTCACCCTAAGAGCTAATTGCTTTTTATGATAGGCAAGGCTGTTGATCCATTGGAATCCAGTAAAAAAACAGTTTTATCCTATGTTACTAGCTGTCTTATTACGTTTAGTTGAACTGGTCATTCAAACGCTCCTTTTTGTGAATTACCAGTTTATAAAACAAGTATTTAAAAACAAAGCTAAGCTAAAAGATTGGGAAGATAACTTTAGCTGATTAAGTTTATTACATAATTACCAATATCTTGCAGGAATTTACCATAAGTATCTCTCTCCTCAATTTTATCTAATAAGATGTCCATGCCCTAAAGTACGCAGGTTTCGCTTAATGTTGCGCCTTAACCAATTGCTGGTTAGAGCCACCTATGGAGCAAGGTGGAAAATGTTCCTTGATCAGCGTACCTGCAGAACTTGTGAGATAGAGTCAAACTTTGAAACTGTACAACACATCCTTACTGCATGTCCCAAAATGGAGGCTGTTTACCGTTCTTTGTATGGACAATATTACCATTGGTTTGATGCTATTGCCTCAGTGCATTGTTGATTATTGTTCTTTATAATGTATGGCAGATAGCGTTACCCCTTCTTATTCCATGGGGAATGCCTAGTGATCTTAGGGTAACAATATTGGATTGAGGACATGTGCCTTTGTCACAGTTCTGCGATGTTGCGGCTTGTAGTTTGTGTAGGAGTTAGTCAGAAAATTCAATTGTAAAGTGAGTTAAAAAAATAAACATGATATATTAGTTTGTTCTTAGTTTATGATATCAAATGTATAATGAAATATGGAAGTTTACACACTGTATAGTTGAATGTGAAAGTATGAATTTTTATGGAAATATTAAGAAAGATTGATATTTTATGAAGGTATTTTGTTGTAAAAGTTTTATTATTAACTGAAAACAACAATAAATAAAAATAGTTCAAATACACTAACCAAGGAGTTCAGGACGCAAATCAAAGCTGATAAAGTTGAGTTTGGCAACGTGTTATCAGAATGAATGGTTGATGAAGTGGGGGCCGGTCCTTTCCATTCTCGGTATCTGTTGATGAATGCTCCTTCTGAGAGGTGGATGGACCTCCATGGTCAGTTCCGACTAGTAGACCTGCCACATTTGGTGTTATATTGACCTCTTCTCTCATATCCAAATCAGCACCGACCTCCTCCAGGTGCATTTTATCTATCAGTCTTCCTACGTACAGTATACTAAACACTGAGTGATCCTCTCTTATTTGACATCCCCTATTTTATTACACGCTTCATGGATGATGTTGACAGTGTCTAATCGATGCCTTTCCTTATTGTAGCACTCATGGGATGTGTTGCTGGGCATGTACCTGATGTCCATGATGGTACTTGATCATGGCTGGATTGGCATTGTAGTTGTTGGGGAACTCCCAGGGAGATGGACAAAACAGATGCTAGTTCGATCTCACTCGGCATATTTACTGGTTCTGGTCCCTTTAAATCGCCCTGCTAAATTGCACTGCTACTTTTCAGATTGTAGCAATTTGGCATCGACTCACTCCTGATAACAACCCCACAAATGTTATTAAACAAATTGTTAGGCAAGTAAGAAAGCAGGCCTATTTTGGCACGATATGTTTTTCTCGCACTAGTGAGGTGTGTACATGACTCTTACTGAGGAGTCAATGCGATTTTGATGAGGAATGCGAATAGCAAGAGCAGAGTGCGAGTAGTACAGGAACACGTATTTGCAATGAAAGGAAAGTTCCTGAAATCTATGTCTGCATCACAGAAATATAAGAAAAATAATAGGTCCACTTGACCTGCCTTCTAGCTTGTTTTAACATTCAATTTCCACTTCTTTGTGGTTCCTTCACAACGTTTCTTGCTTGTCATGATTTAGGGTTCCCTGGTCTAGGCGCAGTTGTCAGACCACGCAGTCCACCCATCACAGGTCACACAGCCATACATTCACCCTTGGTTGACTTTCCACATTTGTTTTCTCTTTAAATGCTGCAACACTCATGTACATCACTCTTTTGCTTTTCCCATCCATTTACAAGTGTTCTCCACATTAGTTTATCAACCTATTTACTTTGGTTCTGTTCACAGGGCTGCTTACACCCTGCCTGACATTCCTCTTCAGTTTACATTACAATCTCCGTTCTTTATTTCGTATGTTGTGGTTTTAATTCACATGGTACGTTTCACTCCATTCGACATTCGATATTGTGTATTTTCATTCAAACAATGCTTCTTATTAAGTTTAGTATTCAATATTGCATAACTATATTCAAGCAGTACTTTCCGATCAGTTCGGTTTTCAATAATGCTCACACTTACTCAGTTCCGTGAACCACTACTTGCCTGTGGTTCGCTGGGAGCGATCCAGTGTCTCTGTGTCCTGTGATCATCAACGGCTCTTCGTGTCTGCCCCTCGGCGGTCCCTGCTGTACCGCTGAACTTCCTGACATCCGGGATGCAGAGTGTCTTACTTCGCTTTCTCGTTCGGCATTTCTCTACACACGCCAGTGATCGGAATGGCTGCCACTTGCAGCCATTCTGTTTTGCAGTTGCTTGGCAGCTCCAGCTTTCGTCCTTCAATTTCACAGGCTCCCGGTCCTGCACTCACAATGCAACTCATTTTGTTTCGTGACCTGACGGTCATCCGGGATAATTGCCAGTCTCTCGACCTCCTGGTCTCATCCACCAAAGCAGATCATTCTCTCACTACACTGATTTGGGTACCACCTTTTATACACCTGAGCCTTGTAAAGGGGGCTCAGGTGAGTTTTGTTGGCTGGTATTGCCTGACCATAGCAAACTCAATTACTGGGACATGCCTATCCTTCAATAGTGGATGCCTGTATACCCCTCTTCTTCGTCCCAGTACTAGAGTAGAGTTTCATATAGGAAGTGTGCATTACTCCCAGTCTCCTATTTTTCCTCTCAGCACTAGGTAGGAGTGAATGGGGAGGTATAACCCATAAAGGCTGAAGAAGAGTAAGGGTAGGTCAGTGTTAGGAAGGGCGGATACCATGTCTCGCACTCAGGAACTCTATCCCCAAGGACCCTCCACCCAGGTGATCCTCCCGCGCTTGTCCGCCCCCAAGGTCGGCATCCAAAAGTGATGGACCTTCCCTGGCCACCTCAATAGAAGATCTCTGGGGAGTGGTTGTGAGAGTACCTTCAGGTTTCTCACATACCCTTCCCCTATGCGGGTTGGACAGTAATGCTTCACAGGGGAACAGGGAGAGGAAGTCCACATTTCCTTGCACTCGTCCTTTCCGATGTTCCACTGAAAGGCAGTATGGTTGGCAGAGGCATAGTGTAAGGAACTCATGGGTGGAAAAACGCCTAATCTAAACCTAAATCTAAGATGGGCGCAAGCGCCGACCATCAAAAGAAAAATAAGGCAGTCCTAGTGCCGTCGAGTCAAATAAAAAGGCCTATACTAAGAAACCTTTTGCCAAACCTTACAGCTCATACCAAAAAGGGTGTGGGACAGTTTTCAAGAAAAGAAAGATGTGTTCTCAAATAATATGTCAGGATGCAGTAGCCTGGTTCTACCTTCCCAATGTTTTGAGCACAGGGTAAAGTGGGATCTTGGAGCACAGTGCTTTCTCAAGTTTCGCAGCCTGCAATGACAGTTCGTTTCAGCTATCAGGGCCATCGATGGCAAAGTCTTGGTTCTCTTGAAAAGTATCTTGCCTTCGAGGACCTGACATATTCAAATAATCAAACAAACAAAAGTTCCTTCAACAACTGAAAGTTTGTATCTTTGTTTAACTTAGGGTGAGCAGTCTAAACCCTTGGGTCCCGCTCTTCTGGGCGCTGGCCCCTCTTGATTCTTTCAGCCTCCCTCCTCTTCTGGGCTCACTATGGCTCTTCTGCTTTCCGCAAAGCTTAATGTCCTTTTTTTAACAGTTCAACATGGACATCCCTCATTCGGGTTCACTCTTGTCAACACACAGTTCCCTGGGACTTTGGACTTCCCCCTCTTTTCTGGCATCCCTCGTTCAAGTTCACTCTGGCTCTCGATTAGGGTGATAGTAGCTCACCCCTGGGTCCCCCTCTTCTGGGTGCTGACCCCTCTTTATTTTTAACAAAGCTCTTTTACACAGTTCAATGCTTGTGGGATGTGCTTCTCTTGTTTTCTCTCTATGTGGGATTCACTTCCCTTGCTTTTCAACAGTTTGTAGATCAAAGTGTTTCGATTGTACGGGGATTTTGCTTGACCTCGTGTAGGAGCACTTTGACCTATCTTGGCAGCCTTTCTACAGCCTTCTGGTATCTGTAGTTTCGCTTAGACGGGCATCTCAAGTTAGTACCCATGTGGTGCTGGTTCCCTCTGCAGCTGGTCTCCCTTTACACTTTTACAGTTCTTTGAACTTAGTTCAATTTGCCACTTTGTGATTTTCACCTCACTCTTATCAGTTCTTCCCTCGACTCATCGGCTGTAATAAACCGCTTGGCTTTCCATCTTTCGGAATCAATGCCAGTACCACGGTGGCAAATATCTCCTCTTTCCTGCTTATCAGCGTTAGCTTGCACCGTATACCATTGACATCTGCTGTAAGACACTTGTTCTATTGTTCGCAGCCTTATATCCTTTTCTACGAAGGTTGAGCGGCCTGGGACGGAAAAGGGTAAGGTGACTTCTCTCCTCAACACCCTCTCGCTTCCCACTGCCTTTCTCCTTCTCTTGAACTGCAGTGCCTGTTTATCCATCTCGTCATGCTATCTGCCATGCTCGTACTGTGCTCTCTGGCTCCACCTTTTATCCCTGTGGGGAAGGGGAAGGGCCATCAGGTGTGTGTGATTCTGATCAATTGCCTGACTTTGCCTGACCCTGGTATTGAAACATGTCAGGTAAACGGCACTAGTGTTAGTCCATTGTCCTTCATGTTGTGCGAAAGTGTTTGTGTCTGAAAAGGTGTGGGGGTAGTGTTTTTGAATGTCCTACGTGATATGATGGAAAAAAGGTGTTAAAGGAAGTGGCATACCGCATTGCACCCGTCGGTGTCCCACTCCCCGAGGACCCCCATTCTAGGTGATCCTCCCGCACAGGTCCTCCCCCCGGAAGTGGATCCAATAGCAATGGCCATGTCCTGGCCACCTGGATGACAAATCCCTGGGGACTAGCTAGGGAGACACCTGCAGGTTTCTCACAGTAGACAGGGTAGGGTCTGAGCGGGCAAGGCCCACCCAAACATTCCATATGCCTGTATTGCTCTGGATTGGGGCCAGCAATTTACTTTGAGCGCACGCCATATGCTCTTTTTTCAGACAACAGCCAACCATGGCTGTACCTCAGCACCTGCACTGGCCCACCCCTTCTGGGGTGCACTGGCGCCTTGGGTTGCTTCAGAGGAGAACGAGTCTCAAGGCCCTGCGTGCCTGCCTGCTTCTGTGGCATTTCCACTGCTATCTCTTATAATAGTTTTGATGTTCTGAATCAAGTGTGTTTGTATATTTATTTATTTAAAAAAATAGTATTTACATTGGTGAAAGGCACCCCATCTTTCAGATCAGCTCTGATGATGCATGTCACGTTAGCCCCCCTACATCGCCCCTTATCACAGTACTGAGCCGAATACATCTCTGACAATCACCTCAGTCATGACCTGTAGGACCCTGAGTCATTTCTATGCACCCAGATTCTGCTTTGATTGTTCAGTACTCTTTCCCACAGAAGGGTCTAACGAAGGCTCTCTAACCCGGTACTCCAGTACTCAGAGGATCTACAAAGGTCTTCCAGGACCTCTGTCCATACTCCAGTACTCAGAGAATCTACAAAGGTCTTCCAGGACATCCGTCCGATACTCCAGTACTCAGAGAATCTACAAAGGTCTTGCAGGACCTCCGTCCATACTCCAGTACTCAGATAATCTACAAAGGTCTTCCAGGACATCCGTCCGATACTCCAGGACTCAGAGAATCTACAGAGGTCTTCCAGGACCTCTGGCAATACTCCAGTACTTAGAGAATCTACAAAGGTCTTCCAGGACCTTCCTCTGATACTCCAGTACTCAGAGAATCTACAAAGGTCTTCCAGGACCTCTGTCTGATACTCCAGTACTCAGAGAATCTACAAAGGTCTTCCAGGACCTCTGTCCATACTCCAGTACTCAGAGAATCTACAAAGGTTTTCCAGGACCTCTGTCTGATACTCCAGTACTCAGAGAATCTACAAAGGTCTTCCAGGACCTCCGTCCATACTCCAGTACTCAGAGAATCTACAAAGGTCTTCCAGGACCTCGGTCCGATACTCCAGTACTCTGGAACTAACACACTGCTCTGCCTATTCCACTTGAAAAGGTTTCACTCACTCTCGAGGAACTGCTTGGACTGCTCGTTTTCAGTTGCATTTCCCTCCACCTCCACAGACATGTTAATTCAATGCTGTGCCCATTACATGTTTTACGCAATATGCCCTGAAAGTGGCCACCATCTCCTTGTGGACAGGACCGGCCGCAGCACACTGCATTTCTGCTGCCCACAGCTCTACTGAAAGGAAGTAGGGACAGACCTGATTATGCTCTTTAACTTTGTGCCATTTCATACTAGGGGACAAGGCGTGCGTGCGTGTGCGTGCGTGTTTGTGTGGCATTGCAGCATGAACATTTCTGACTAGGGTACAATGTGCTTCACTGCTGTTCAGGACAATGCAAAGCCAACCTGAAGACTGTTATGTGGAGGAGGGGTTGGAGTCGGGGAGGGTGTCCTTTACTAGTATCCAGGTCAAAGGCAACATGATGAGTGTTCCTACAGTGGGGAGGGAGGGGGGAAACTTGTGCAACCTTCATGGCCCCACTTGTTGGACAATCCTGGCTACGCCTCTGATGGTTGGAGGTCCAGAAACCATCACATAACCCTAGGGTTTGATTCCTTTCTCTGGCTAATCCAGACTAATGGAGAGTGGACTGTAATAAGTCTGAATTTCCACCCCAGTAAGTAGTATTTAAGATGTAATATTCCAGTTCAATAACTGAATATTAGTTTTTTCTGGGTAACACCACCTACTGATGTACAGTATGGGATGTTCTAGGTCATCATGATTTTGAGATAAGACAGCACCTAATCCTGTCAGGGAAGCATCCATTTGTAAAATGAACTCTTTGGAAAAATAGGCCACTTTTAAAATGTGGCTCTGGCATAGAGTCTGATTTAAAGTATAATAGCAGATTTCAGCCTCCACATCCCATTCGACCCTCTGGGGCTCTGCACTCTTTAGTTTGTCTGTAAGCCTAGAGGTTTAGTCTGAAAAGTTTGGGATAAGCCTGTGGTAATCGCCTATTATGCCCAGGCCCCGGAAAGCTCTTAAGTCCTTTTAAGTTGAGGGGTGTAGGGGCTTCCAGGACAGCTCCTTCTTTTTCCTGTTGGGGTTGAACGCTACCATTCCCCACAGAAAATCCCAGGTATTTCAATTCTATTCTATTGGGTTTTTGTATAGCGCCAACACGGCCGCAGGCCTCAGGGCGCTCACAGAACATACAACATGGAACACAAAAATAGCACAAGATGATGTGGTTGCTCCAATATTCCTAATCTCCACCCCCATTGAAAAGATAAGTATTCAGTGCTTTCTTAAATTGTGCGATTGATGGAAGCTGCCTGAGTGGTTGTGGTAGGGCATTCCAAACCCTTGGAGCCCATGATTTGAACTGCAGCCTCCAAACCTGTCATGGTGCGTGCTCCAAAACCCCTGGAGCTGTTGGGCCCACCCCAGTCCCTGTCACCCAGAAGGACTTTTCAGGCCCCAAGAAAGTGCCCCAGAGCCTCATGGACTCAGTCCTGGCGCCGCTGGCACCAGGCTCATGAAATGGGCTGAACTTATGGAACTACTTAATCTGCCTAGTGAGGGTGAGTCTTCTGTATATCCAGGGTGTGGAAGAGGGACTACTTTTCCTGAGAGAAAGGGTGTGGTAAAGGGACTAGTTTACCTGGAACTACTTGCAAGGCTATATAAGCCACACCGTGCAGGCAGAACACGCTTTGCGTTATTCTGCACTCCTGCAGCGTAACGCTCACCGTGTCTGCTCTGACCTCGAGTTTCTACAGCCACGCCCGTCTGAGATTCCCATCCATCTGTGCCTGGAAGAAGAAAAGGAGAACAACAGGGGTTACTACAGGAACAAAGGCCTTACCTGCAATTCCATCCATCGGTCTCGTCTCCAGCTGGTCTACCGACCGCCGCCCCTGTTGGAAAAGGACTTCTTCGCAGGCATCCAGTACTCACCCGGGATTCTGCATTCCTCCAGGTTACTTCGGAACAGTTCTTCCATTCTTCATCTTGGGGCCGTGCCGCGCCTGCAAAAAGGGAACAGAAAACTGCAGGTAAGTCGCGCACAATACGAAAACGAACAATTGTTCAGCCATCCAGTGCCACTCATCCGAGCTAATACTTACCTGAAGGCAACCAGTTCAGCATCCTAGGAGAGTCAATTCTTCTTCTAACCTTCTGTACGAAACCGTGTCTGCAAGAAAGACAAAACACGTTTAAACCTTGTAACAATAAGACTTTGAGCTTCTATACCAAGCTGTCATTGGGATAGAGACTTACCTGATTAATCCAAGCATTCCCAAAACACAGCAACAGACACTGAGGGACAGTGAAGTAACTGTGCCCAAAGAAAGACTGAGTCTACTGCGCCCCTGCTGAAGGTCAAGCAGGACGGAGATCCAACCTCAACAAACTCAAAGGTGAGCAGAAGAGGAGTTGGGCATCAGGAGGTTGCAGGAAGTGGGACCAATCCATGCCACTCATTCGCTAATATCTTGTTTCAACATTGCAGGCTAACGCCTCCTGGGGAGATAACTGGGGAGAGGACACCATCTACCATCAAAGCTACGCCAGTACAGATATCGGTCATATGACTACGTGCTACGCCCCCGTGGAGACCAGGTGAGCGTGACAGAACGCAAAGCCTTCTACAAATTCTCTACCTGGGTGTCATGGAAACCTCAGAGACAGACCAACTAGCCCAGCTTTTGGGGGAACTCAGGGCCGAGGTACATTCGGCCCGGCAGGAGACCAATGCTTTAAGGAGGGAATTGATTGTGGCTAAAGATTGTACCAATGAGCTTGCTAAACAATTGCTTCAATCCCAGGTGGGGCAAACTCTGTTACTTGGATTGGGGTCAACGGTCCCAGCTAGACCCAGCAATCCAGTTCAAGTGGTCCTTCCAGGAGCCGTACCTTTGGCACCTCCAGAACGCTTTGCAGGAGACCCAAAAAGGTATGCGGTTTTCATGAACCAGTGCCGACTACATTTCCTATGTAGGCCAGGGGCCTTTCCAAACGACCAATCAAGGGTAGCCTTTGTGTTGTCTTATCTCAGTGGCAGTGCTGCAGACTGGTCGGTACCTCTAGTCAATTGGAACTATCCCATCTTGCGAGACTTCCAGAGGTTCCAAATAAACATGGAGAATTTGTTTGCCCGCCACTCTCAGGGTCAGGCATTGGATAATGAACTCTTGTCCCTGCGCCAAGGCAATCAAGATCTGTTGACGTACATCGCAACTTTTAATAGACTGATAGTAGAAACTGATTGGCCAGACGGCAAAAGAACAACTCTGTTTTACCGAGGCTTAAGAGGGGAGTTGAAGGATGTTTTAGCTCAAGTGGTCAACCCTCCTAGTGATTGTGCGGAATACATAGATCTGGCGGTTCAGCTTGATCATAGACAACAGAACCGTAAGGCAGATCGAGCTAGAATGGACACTCTGGTTTTTGTACGCCCAAAGGAGAATGCATTCAAGACTTCCGACTTGGCCGAACTCATGCAGATTGGAGGAGTGCGAGGGCCGTTAACCAAGGCTGAAAGAGATAGAAAAAGACAACAACAGCTATGTTTGTATTGGGACTCAGCCGGCCACTTCTTTTGAGACTGCCCTGTAAAACCACCCAAGAAGGCAGTCTGAGTTGCCGGCAAAGTGGAAATGGAGCCGGAGTCGGAAAACGTGCTCGCCCGACAAGCGTAGAGGTCCACTTGTCGAGCGAAAAGAAGGACTCTCAGACCTCGCACCTTGTCTTGCCAATGATCCTCATAAATCACCAACAGCCGTCTCAAATGCATGCAGTCAGAGCATACATCAATAGCGGAGCCATTGGAAATTATATGGATCACGATTTGGCTACAAGGATAAATCTTCCTCTGTGCGAAAAGGCAACTACAGATTTAGTCACCACTGTCGATGGAACTGAGATCACTTCGGGTCCAGTGACGCACTCAACAACAGAAATGACACTTTTGTGCCAAGATGGACATCCGGAAGACATCGTGTTCGATCTAATCAAGGCTCCACAATTTCAAATAATTCTGGGAATGCCATGGCTAGAATCACAAAATCCTTGCATCGACTGGCGTGCTAAGAGGCTGACCTTCTCAGTCGAATGTGCTCATATCTGTTACCAAACAAAGGAACCTTTGGCTAAGGAAGTCACAACTATCATGAATCTGACTAATCCGCTACCTCCAGAATACCAAGAGTATCAGGATGTTTTCCAGAAGGACCAAGCGAATACCCTTCCTCCCCATAGATCGCACGATTGTCAGATCGACCTTATACCTGGCGCACAGATTCCATGTGGCAGAATCTACGCATTTACGGAACCTGAAAATCTGCATTTAAAAAAGTATCTGGCCCAATACCTGGCTAACGGCTTTATCCGCCCATCCAAGTCCCCAGCAGCCTCGCCCTTGTTCTTCCTGCCTAAAAAAGAAGGAGACTCTAGGACTTGCATCGATTACTGTGCATTAAACCAACTCACAGTTAAAAACCGTTACCCCTTGCCACTAATTCCTGAACTTTTGGACCAAGTTAAAGATACCCGAATCTAAACCAAGCTAGATCTTAGAGGGGCATATCATCTGGTACGAATAAAAAAAGGGGACGAATGGAAGACCGCCTTCTGCACCAAATACGGATTATTCGAATACAAGTGATGCCCTTTGGCCTTTGCAACGCCCCAGCGGCGTTCCAGTATTTCATGAATGACGTCCTGCGTGAATTGATTGCTGTGTTTGTCGTAGTGTACATAGACGACATTCTGGTATATTCATCGTCTGAATAGGAACATGTGAAACACGAACTTGCAGTTTTGGACAAACTTCGACAACATAGATTGTTCGCAAAATTGGAAAAATGCTTCTTCCATGTTATGGAGGTCCAATTCCTTGGGTTTGTCCTAACCCCACATGGTGTACGCATGGATTCACGGAAGGTTGATGCCATTCTCAACTGGCCTTCCCCAACCTCGATTAAAGGAGTTCAGAGTATGCTCGGATTTGCGAACTTCTATCGCCGCTTCATTCCGGGCTTCTCGCAGCTAGTACATCCCATTACCTCTCTTCTGCGAAAGAACAAATGTTTTCAATGGTCAGAGGAAGCCGAGAAAGCCTTTCAAGAGCATTAATTTTTGCTGAATTTGACGTAATTACTTACCGACCTAGTTGTCGAAATGGCAAGGCAGACGCTCTATCTAGCATTGGGGTAGAAGAGGAATCCACCAACCCAGACCCAGTGCCCATCATTCCCGGAGAAAAGATTTTAGGAGTGACAACGTCTCTAACCTCATCCACAAAGAAATCACACATCTCATGGATACAGACACTCTGAGAGACTGGTCTACCAAAAGTGCTCATTATTCTGTCTCAAACCACTTACCATATTTTCAGGGACGTCTCTACCTACCCAGCAAAGAACTTCAGGAGAGGGTTATCTCGAATTACCACGAATCACTGGTTGAAGGTCATCCTGGGATAGCTAAGACCGAAGCCAAGATCAAGCGATACTATTGGTGGCCAACATGGCGTAAAGACATCAAGCAATTTGTATTATCCTGTGGAATTTGCGCACAAAACAAGGCCTTGAAGAAAAGATCAGCAGGTCAACTACAACCACTGGATATTCCGCCTACGCCTTGGCATACGTTGTCTCTTGATTTTATAACTGACCTTCCTCCTTATAACGTGTTCAACACAATTTTGGTGGTGGTGGACTTGTTTTTTAAAGATGGCTCATTTCATTCCACTGAAGGGCTTACCCTCAGCTTCAATCTTGGCTAAAGAATTCTTAGAGCAGATAGTCTGAATACATGGATTCCCTTCCATCCTAATTTCGGATTGTGGCAGTCAATTTATCTCACGATTTTGGAAAAAGTGTTGCGACTTAGCGCAAATCGATGTAAGACTTTCCACAAGCCACCATCCCCAGACTGATGGTCAGACTGAGAGGACCAACCAGACTCTAGAACAATACCTCAGATGTATGTTACATCAAACTGAAAGCAGTTGGAAAGACATTTTATGGATAACCGAGCACACCTACAACAATTCCCTGCACTCCAGCATCGGACAGACTCCCTTCTACACCATTTACGAGTTGCATCCACGAACCTCCAATCTTGACTCGCCTCAACCTTTGGAAATGCCAGCAGTAAGACGTTTGCGCACTACTATTACTCAAGACTTCAAACAAGCAACGGATGAGCTGAAACAAGCCAAGGAAAGATACAAGAAGTCAGCAGACATCCATAGGAGTGAAGCTCCAAAGTATCAAGTCGGAGATGAAGTCTGGCTGGCATCGAAGCACATACCAATGAAAGGAACCCGAACCTTCAACCCTAGATACATAGGTTCATACACCATTAAGGCCATCATCAATCTGGTAGCTGTGAAGTTGAATTTACCTTCGCACATGAAAATTCATCCCGTGTTTCATGTCTCACTTCTGAAACCAGTGCAACCAGGAACCCGAGTATTGAAACCACCAAAACCAATCATGGTTGACGGGGAACCCGAATTTGAAGTCAAGGATATCCTAGACTCGAAAATCGTCAAATCAAAATTGTTTTATCTAATAGACTGGAAAGGATATGGACCACATGAAAGATCATGGGAACATAGTTGCTGCGATTTGAAATTCTCCTTAGCATCACTTGCCCTTCTTGGTCCCAGAAAGGATTTAAAACAGTTAACAGCTAGACCTGAACAGTTGCCTACCTTATGCCTCATGTCCTTCCTCTGGACTCTTTCGCAACCTCTGCAACTCTCTCTCACTCTCTATCCTCCCCTCTGGCCTGACTCACTCTGCAGGGCACACTCTGGATGTTCTGATCTCTACAGATCTTCCCCTTTCTATCTCTCTCACCACTCCTCTCTCCTGGAGTGATCACTTTCTTCTTTCCTCTGAGCTCACTCTCACCATCCCTCAGGCCAAGCCAACTCCAGCACTGCCACCTACTTTCTCGGTTATACGACCCATGAAGCGTGTGTCAGTTGAGGATTTTGCTGCCACTTTATCACCCCCTCATCCCCCTTTGGTTGACTCACACCCTGACATAGCCCTCTCCATGCTCCACTCTGCTATATCTGAACCTCTTGATGTTCTTGCCCTTGTCATGAGGATATGCTTGAATCCCAAAGCCAAGTGCAACTCCGGGTATGACTTAAGCCTTGTTACCCTTAAACGCAAGTGCAGGGTGACTGAGAGGACATGGTGTGCTTCCTGTACATCCTCTGACAAACTGGTCTGCTGCCTGCTCCAAAGGTCTGCACCAAGAAGAGAGCTCTCATCCAAGCCTGTGTCTCTGCGGCATCCGACAACTCTGCTGAACTCTTTAAAATCTGAAAGGAGCTGGCCAATCCTGCTGCAGTCTCTACCTCCCCTGTCCCTGCCCTCTGCATATCCTATCCTCTCTCTCTTTCTCTCCTCCTCCTACCTCTACTCCCCTCTCTTCCTCTGACCCTTCTGTGGCCACCTGTCCTCCCTCATTCTCCGCCTTTCCCCAGTTCTCCCCAGACGAGAGTTATAAACAAGTCTGATCTGTGAATGTCTCATCAAAACAGGTTCTCTCCTGTTCCTCTAAACCCATCAAGGACCACATTGACACCCTGGCTCTTGCTTTGGCTGACTTCTGCAACCACACATTCGCCACTGGAGTCTTCCATTCCCCCCTGAAGCACTCCATTGTGCACCCTCTTCTTAAGAAACCCTCAACCGAACCCTCCTGCCTGCTAACTACCTCCCAATCTCCATCACTCCCTTCCTGGGCAAACTCCTGGAAATGCTGGCCACCTCCCAGCTTAATCTTCACTCTGAATTGGTTGGTTGTCTCCACGACCATCAGTCTGGCTTCTAAACTTCCAGAAGCATGGAAACTGCTCTCCTGAACATCTGTGAAGACCTACTCTCCAATATTGACACCAATACCCCCTGTGTCCTCATCTTACTGGATCTCTCTTCTGCCTTTCACACAGTCAACCATGCCATCCTGCTCAACTGTCTCCGTGATACCCTGGGTATCACTGATCTGGCACTGGCTTGACTGACCTCTTTCCTCTCCGATTGACCCTCCCAGGTCCAACTTGGGTCCTTCCTCTCCTCTATCTCTATCTCTACGTGCGGTGTTCCCCAGAGGTCTAACCTCTCTCCCTGGCTGTTCAGTCAAATAACTGGCACTTCTTGCCCACTGCATTGCTGCTCTCTGACCCAAATTTCAGTGCTATGTGTACGACACTCAGCTCATTTTCAGGCTCTCTTCCGCCACCTCTTCTCCTTCTCTCATCTCTTACTGTCTGTCCGCTGCCCAAGAGTGGTGTGCCGCCAATAATCTCTGCCTTAAAGCCAGTAGGACTGAGATTCTCCTCATCAGCAAACCTGCTCCCTCCTTTCCTGTCGCTCTCTGGCCGGCCTGTCTTGGCCCTATACCTTCTCCCATCTGTGAGGCTAAAAACCTCAGGGTCATCTTCGGCTCCACTCTCTTCTTCCCGCCTCACATCCCTGACGTCTCTAAAAAGTCACACTACCAGCTGCACCTCCTCAGAGGTATTCTCCCTTTCCTCTCCTTCCCCTAGAAGTTCACTGTTTCCAGAGCTCTGGTTCTCTCTAGGCTGGACTAGTGCAAGAGCCTCTTTCTAAATCTGCCTGCTTCAACACTACGCCCTCTGCAACTCATCCAGAACAGGACTGCAAGACTTGTTTTTGGCCTCAAGACCAGGGATCGTATCTCGCCAGGACTGAAATCTCTGCACTGGCTCCCAGTGGCTGCAAACATTAAGTTCAAAACCCTCTGTATTGTCCACAAGGCCTTCTGGGGCCTGGGGCACCAATACCTTCAACTCTCTCTTACTAAATATCTTCCCTCTCGAGCTCTTCGCTCATCCGCCTCCAACTCCCTCAGGGTCAGTGTTCTCCAAGAAACAAGTTGGTGGTAGATTTCTTTCTTCGTCTGGGGCCCACCTCTAGAACAGCCTCCCAGCCTTCCTGAAACTTGAGGAGAACAATCTCTGGTACCGGAAACACCTCAATACCTTCCTCTTTGCTTCTGCTTTCTCTCCTCCTCTCCCCGGCTGAACCCCTGTCCTGGAAGCCCCTACAACCCTCAATTTAGAAGGATTTAAGAGCTTTCCGGGGCCTGGGCATAATAGGCGATTACCGCAGGTTTATCCCAAACTTTTCAGACAAAACCTCTAAAACCTTTCAGACAAAACCTCTAGGCTTACAGACAAACTAAAGAGTGCAGAGCCCCAGAGGGTTCAATGGAATGAGGAGGCTGAAATCTGCTATAATATGTTAAATCAGACTCTATGCCAGAGCCACATTTTAAAAGTGGCCTATTTTTCCAAAGAGTTCATTTTACAACTGGATGCTTCCCTGGCAGGACTAGGTGCTGTCTTATCTCAAAATCATGATGACCTAGAACATCCCATCCTGTACATCAGTAGGTGGTGTTACCCAAAAAAACTAATATTTAGTTATTGACTGGAATATTACATCTTAAATACTACTTACTGGGGTGGAAATTCAGACTTATTACAGTCCACTCTCCATTAGTCTGGATTTCTGAAACTGCACTGGTCACCTGGCTACCTTTTATCTCAGGCCCAGGCCCCCTCCCCCACCAGCCTCGCACCTGCACTGCCTCCCGGGAAACCCCTGCACTTGGGGGCTGTATATGTATCCCTACAGTCCCCACTAGCCCTTGACACTTGATGTCTGCCCTTCCCCCTGCACGTGCAACAAGTGGCCACACTTTTACCTACAGTTTTATTTATTTTATTTATTTTTACTGTTGATCCTATGTATTGTACTGTCACCTCCAGCCCCGCACTTTCCCTTTCCCCCTTCCATGCACTTGCACAATCTCAATGTCACCTGGCCTAGTAAGATCATTGTCTCTGTCTTCCCTCTGTTCCCCTCCCTTTCCTCATTGCGCTTTGAAACACTGGAGTATAAGCGTGTTATAAATGCTATATCATATAATATCATATTATATGTTACGGTTCACCAAGTCAAAGGCTGCAGATAGATCTGGAAGCAACAGCATGGCCATACCACCCTTATCTATAATGTTGGCTATGGATGACTTAACATCCACCAATGCTGTTTCAGTTCCATGCTTTTTCCTAAAACCCAATTGGCCATTGCCCAGGATTCCCTCTGTTCCACAAAAGTGTCATACTGAATGCATGCAACTTTATCAATGACCTTCAACAAGTAGGCACATTTGTGATAGGCCTGTAATTAGCCAGATGGTTTGGACTTAGATTCTCCTTTTTTAGAAGAGGGGCGATGCATGCTTCTTTGATGCAGTCCGGGAATGGATCCTTTCTGGAAGGATCGGTTGTTGAATGTTACGACCGATGGGCCAATAGTGGAGAAATCTTCTTTAAAATATGAGGCCGGGCAAATTTCTATCTTGCAAGGCATGGGTTTCATTTTGGCCACAATTTCTGAGACTTCGCCAACTGTTACTGAGTGAAAGGCAAACATGCCAACAGTAACCTCTGCCTTGGTGTTAACAGTTTTTAACTTGCATCCTAAGTCTACTATATTGTGTGTATCGACTGAGATATGCATCTGGTGTTGGCTGGTTTTCTTGGTGAACCCGTCATGAATGTTCTGACACCCAGCACCATCAATAGTCACAAAGGAGTTGGGAACTACGCCCCTGAGTTCCTTCAGAATTAAGAACAACTCTCTGGAGCTGTGTTTTGCTCCCATGATCCGTTCCTCTAATTTATCTTTTTGGCTTTAAGAATAATTCTTCGATAGCTTTTGGCTGCCTCCTATTGTCTGAGGGAGATTTCCTCTAGTTTCTCTCTGCCATACGCTTGAGCTTTCTGGCTGCTATAACTTCCTGAGAAAACAATTGATTTATACTTGGTTTGGATTTAAATGTTATCCTTGAGGGGGCTAGTTTCTCAAAGGCCTCATTCCGTGTGGTACGGAGCTGTGCAACTTAACACTCCAGAGGGCCTTGATCATCTAAAGAAGCGAGCCCAGGGACGTACACTAGTTTTAAATACCACATAAGAGATATTGCAGGTACGTCTGATGAAGGTGGGTTTAGGCATTACACGTACCCTTGTACTTGATGTCTTGGGTGTCATGATATCGAACTGTATAGTGTAGTGATCCGACCAACAACAAGTTTGAACATCCATGGGGAGATAGCTAGGTTTCTGGATAGTATCCAATGGAAAATGTTACTCCCTAGCTGTGTTGGCACCCTTACATGTTGTTTTAATCCGATATTGTTAAGAAGTTTCAACAGCATATTAGATTCATTATCCGCAGGGTCGAATGCCCATAAGGTATAGTCTCCAAGGACTAATAACAGAGCTTGAGTCTTAGAATGGGATCCTAAAAATGCAAGTGGTTGCTCTTCAAAGAGAGGAGTGGTGATAGGAGGGCGGTAGCGAGTATGAATGCTATGTGTAAATGTGAAATTCAGGGTAATTTTCGCCAACATGGCCTAGCAGGCATCAAGTACCAAGAGGCTAGAGAGAAAGATGTTAGACATTCCCTGAAGATTATAGCCCCCCTCCCCTCTGTCCCACTCTGTCTGTATGAAGAGCCTTATAACCTGGGGGTGTGGCTAATTGACAGAATGCAAATTCGCTTCATGTAGCAAAGTTTTTGTCAATATAGCAAGGTCCAACTTAGCAACCAAAATATAGTCAGACACTTCTGCGGCATGACCTACCAGTGATCGAGTATTCATCTGCATTGTCTTAAGAACAGTGGGCGTTGCTAATTTGCTGCAGACATTCGTCCTGATCTCTCATTAGTTCTCTATGTTAGGGAGTCCCTCTGTGTTTGATAATGTTTTGTCATGGTTATATTTATCTGATCGTTCGCAGTGGGGAAAATGCTGGTGTGAGTCAGCACTGGGACCACATGTACACCATCTCGTTCTAAGGCTTTCAGCCTGGCTTTTCGATTACGCTGAATTCTCATGATCAAATCGATGCGAGACATATTATCTAGTATAGGTAGTGTTTTTAAGATCCTAATGTGTATCTGTGTTACTTACAAGAACGCGTAGAAACCTATGGAGACAATGGAAGCTACATCAACCACGATACTCTCAGTGGAATCCAAGATGGCGGCTCCTTGATAATGTTTCTATCAACTAACAATGCAGGTCTAGTCTTTTCTTCCACCTTAGTCCTTCCTCTCTTTCGACCATTTGTTTGTACTTGTACACCGGGAACTTACAGGTAAACTGCGTTGCTACTCTGCTCTTCAGCTTTCCCTTGTAGCTGCTCGCTCGTAAAACTTGCCTTCGCCAGTTTTTTCTCCTCCGGAGCACTCCCTCGCTCCCGCCTTCCTTTTCCGCATCCGCGGCTTATTTATTTTCTGCCGCTTGCGGCTTCTTCTTCTGCTTCACGTCTTGCCGCCCTCGGCCTTTTCTTTCTTCCGGCTTCGGTCTCCGTAGGCCGGCAGCTTCTGTTACTAGCAGCCGCTCGCGGCTCTGCTACGCTTTCCTTTCACTCGTTCTTGCCTTTACTTACCCCTCCTCTTTTCCTGGTTCCAGCGGTCCTCTGCTCTTTCTCTCCTTTATTCTCCTTCGCCTCCTTTCTCCTTATTCCTGGGCACTCACTGTTTGCTTTCGACTGTTATTTCAGTACCTCTTCCCCCTGTTGGCTTCAGTTGGGAAGATCTCCTTTATTCTACCTGCCACAACGAACTAGGACTCCATTCTACACAAGACCTGCAGGATCTGGGTTTTCTTCCCCAAGAGGGTTTCCCAGGGGGCGGCCCCCTGGGAGCACAGAGCACAGATTATCTGGCCTCTGGACCTCTGGGGGGACGCCTCTTACATCTTCACATCTGTCGTAACCCGAAGAGCCGTGAGTACCCCATCGGATCACAGAGGTTATAAGAGATAGCAACGCCCAAAAAGGATAAAAGAAGGAAGCATGGATCAACAAGTCCAGCAGCTGATGGATGCCGTGCAGGCTTTGAATACTGAAGTACAGGGATTACGAAACAAAAACACCCTGCTTCGCCAAATGGTGCACTCCAGGACTGAATTACCGGCCGGACCTTTACCTATGGGGAAGTACGAAGGTAACCCTAGGAAGCTTAAAGAATTCATAGATTCTTGTATTGTACAGTTTACGCTCAAACCAGTGTTTTTCCCTACTGAACGGTCCAAGGTTAGTTTCATCATATCTAACCTCTCGAGCAGTGCTCTGGCATGGGCTACTCCATTAGTGACCACTAATAACCAACTCTTAGACTCTTTGGCTGGGTTCCTAAATAGTCTACAGGCCATGTTTGGTCGCAGGGAGTTAGTGGTTACAGCTCAGGAGGACCTTCTTGATTTAAAGCAAGGAACCATGGAATTAATGTCTTTTATAACACAATTTAAACACTTGGCTAATGAGACAGCATGGTCCGATGATGCCCTTTTGACCATATTCAGAAGGAATGTCAATGAGGAATTAAAGGACGAATTATCTCGTGTTCCCCGCCCACATAATCTTGCAGAGATGATCACCCTTGTCCTCCAAATGGATTATCGCATCCAAGAACGAAATTGGGAAAAGAGGAAAGGAAAGGCAAAGTGGATACCAACTTCTTTTAGAAGTGAAACAAGACATCCTGTGTAGACGAAGATGAACCTATGCAAGTAGGCACCACCCGAGGCCCTCTCACCATTGAGGAAAGGAACAGGAGACGTACTCTGGGATTGTGCATGTACTGCGGATCCAACAAACATGTGCTTAAGGACTGTAACCTGATACCTCCACTGCGATCGGGAAACGCCGCCACCCGTTCATAAAGGGAACTGTGAATGGGTCCATTTTGAAGAGTTCCCTCAACTGCGTCATAAACGCCCCTCAAATGGTAGTGGTACCATTAACCATTCAATTTCAAGACTCTGTGATCGAAAGGGTACCGGCTCTGGTGGATTGTGGAGCAGCGGGTCTTTTTATGGATATTGATTGGGCCTACAGACATAAGATCCCTCATCTATCTAAGACCACCGCTATACCTGTCGAAGGAGTTGATGGAGAACCATTATCCTCAGGGTTCATCAAAGAAAATACATCGGTCCTTACCATGAAAATAAACTCACATAAAGAAGAGGTGATCTTTGACCTTATCAAAGCTGCTCATTATCCTATTATCGTAGGAATGCCTTGGTTGCCTAAACATAACCCCTACATAAACTGGAAGGCCGGAACTATGTTTTTAGGATCTGAATACTGCACTGCTACATGCTTACCTAACTCTGATAATGGTGTACACATCCCCCAAACTCAATTACCACTGCAGAATTCCTCTTCTGTAGTGTTGAATCTAAACATGCTACCGGAGATCTATCATGAATACCATCGTGTGTTTTCCAACGAAGAATTCAAGGAGTTGCCTCCCCACAGACGAGACGACTGCGCCATTGATCTATTGCCAGATGCACAGATCCCTTTTGGAAGAATGTATACTCTTTCTAACCCAGAGAAGGAAGCTTTACGAGAATATTTACAAACCAATATACGTAACGGCTTGATTACCGAATACAAGAGCCCAGCTGGAGCTTCATTATTCTTTATACCAAAGAAGGATTGTAAAGATCTCCGACCCTGTATTGACTACAGGGGATTAAATAAAGTTACCTATAGAGACAGATACCCCCTGCCTCTTATTCAAGACATTCTATAAGCAGTAAGAGGAGCCTCAATCTTTTCTAAACTAGACTTACGTGGTGCATACCATTTGATTCGGATAAAGAGCGGAGACGAGTGGAAGACCGCTTTCCGCACGCCATTCGGCCACTACGAGTATCGGGTGATGCCATTTGGATTGGCTAACGCTCCTTCTGTCTTTCAGAGGTTCATTGATCATTTGTTCTCCGATCTACTCCTCCATTCATTAATCGTCTATTTAGACGACATATTGATATTCTCAAAAGATCTACAAGAACACATGGGTCATGTTTCCGAAGTCCTCCTCCGTCTCCAAGACAACCACTTATTTGCCAAGCTGGAGAAATGTTCATTTCACCAAACCAATATCCCCTATTTGGGCTTTATCCTTTCTGCCGAAGGGGCTTCCATGGACCCACAAAGAGTAGCAGCCATACAGCAATGGAAGGCTCCTCAAGGGGTAAAAGAGGTCCAAAGGTTTTTGGGATTCTCAAACTTTTACCGAAGATATATCCCTAACTTCTCAAAGACCATCAAACCTTTGACCTCTCTTCTTCAAAAAGGTAAAAGGTATGCATGGACTACCGAAACACAACAAGCCTTTGACAAGCTCAAGACTGCCTTTTCCACTGCACCTATCCTTAGATTACCAGATCAAACAAGACCTTTCATTCTCGAAACTGATGCCTCGCATTCGGCAATTGGAGGTGTATTAAAACAAGCATCCCTGTCTGGCGTCGAACACCCCATAGCCTACATGTCCAAAACTTTACTTCCCTCGGAACAAAACTACACTGTCCTTGAAAAGGAATTACTCGCCATAAAGAAAGCATGCCAAGAATGGAGACATTTGCTGATAGGAACAAGACATCCAATCACCATCCGAACTGACCATAGCAACCTGAAAGTACTCCAAAATTATGAATGTCAAAACAGTCGCCAAGCCCGATGGGCCTATTTCTTTTCCTCCTTTGACTTCATAATCACTCACATACCTGGCACTAACAATCGATTGGCGGATGCCTTATCCCGAAATCTACAAACAGAAGAAACTTGCATTCCGCAGAAGTTATTGCCTCAAGCTACATTCATCTTTTTGATATCCCCTTTTCTTCAGGACATTCGCAAACAGCTCTCGGGAGTCAATGAAATAGACACCAAGAGATACAAACTCCAGGAAGAACAAGGGTTGTTCTACCACAATACAGAGCTATATGTGCCTACCGAAAACCTCAGGAAACAAGTATTGTACATGTGTCATGACCATAAGACTGCAGGACATAGGGGAATTGCCAACACCCTCGAATTGGTCAACCGCCACTTCTGGTGGCCATCTGTTGCTTCGGACGTCAGAGACTACGTCACTGCATGTCCTGTTTGTCTTCAGGAAAAGGTACCAAGAAGACTTCCGATTGGAAAGTTAGTACAACCTCCCCTTCCTAATCAACCTTGGGAAAGGATTTCGACCGACTTTATAGTGGAGTTGCCTCCTTCCAACCGCAACACCACGATTATGGTGACCATTGATTCTTTAACTAAGATGGCACATTTCATACCCCTGGTGAAGCTTCCTACGGCATCTCAAATGGCATCCTGCTTCCTACATACAATTTTCCGCTTACATGGTTTACCTAAGGACATTGTCTCTGACAGAGGGCCACAATACATTTCAACCTTTTGGAAGAATCTATGCCAAGCCTTAGGCATACACCGGAATCTCACCTCAGGTTACCATCCACAGGCCAATGGCCAAACCGAAAGATTAAATCAAACATTGGAACAATACCTCAGATGTTTTGTTTCCGCTACACAGGATAACTGGACTGAGTTGTTACCATATGCCGAAATAGCTTACAACAATGCGCGACATTCCGCCATCAAGATGTCACCTTTCTATTGTAACTATGGTTTTCATCCTGAAATATTACCCATCACAGCCACTCGAATAACTAACTCCCCTTCAGTAGAGGAGTGGGTGGCTCACGTTCAATCAGGACATAACGTTGCCCGTGCCATCCTGAAAGACACTCAACAAAGAACCAAATTCCAAGCTGATAAAAGAAGGTCTCAAGAACCCACGTATAAACCGGGGGATTTAGTTTGGCTATCGTCCCGCTATCTCCCCAAAAGATTGATACCTTCCAAACTCTCTCCTAAATTCTTTGGTCCTTTTCAGGTGCTCAAGGAGATCGGAAAGGTATCATATCAGGTACAACTACCGCCTTCTTGGTCACGGATACACAATGTGTTCCATGTCTCCCAGCTAAAAACTCATGTATCTGACAGGTTCTGCAGACAAGGAGAGATATCACCTCCCCCTATTGACACACCAGAAGGTCCTGAATATGAGGTTTCCGCCATAGCTGACTCCAGGTATCACCGAGGAACCCTACAATACTTGGTTGATTGGAAGGGGTACAGCCCATCCGACAGAACTAGGGAACCAGCATCTGCTGTGCATGCACCTGCATTGGTGAGGAGATTCCATCGATGTCATCCCTGGAAGCCCGGACCTTTCCCCCCACGGGGAGGGCATACTGTTACAAGAACGCATAGAAACCTATGGAGACAATGGAAGCTACATCAACCACGATACACTCAGTGGAATCCAAGATGGCGGCTCCTTGATAATGTTTCTATCAACTAACAATGCAGGTCTAGTCTTTTCTTCCACCTTAGTCCTTCCTCTCTTTCCACCATTTGTTTGTACTTGTACACCGGGAACTTACAGGTAAACTGCGTTGATACTCTGCTCTTCAGCTTTCCCTTGTAGCTGCTCGCTCGTAAAACTTGCCTTCGCCAGTTTTTACTCCTCCGGAGCACTCCCTCGCTCCCGCCTTCCTTTTCCGCATCCGCGGCTTATTTATTTTCTGCCGCTTGCGGCTTCTTCTTCTGCTTCACGTCTTGCCGCCCTCGGCCTTTTCTTTCTTCCGGCTTCGGTCTCCCTAGGCCGGCAGCTTCTGTTACTAGCAGCCGCTCGCGGCTCTGCTACGCTTTCCTTTCACTCGTTCTTGCCTTTACTTACCCCTCCTCTTTTCCTGGTTCCAGCGGTCCTCTGCTCTTTCTCTCCTTTATTCTCCTTCGCCTCCTTTCTCCTTATTCCTGGGCACTCACTGTTTGCTTTCGACTGTTATTTCAGTACCTCTTCCCCCTGTTGGCTTCAGTCGGGAAGATCTCCTTTATTCTACCTGCCACAATGAACTAGGAGCTCCATTCTACACAAGACCTGCAGGATCTGGGTTTTCTTCCCCAAGAGGGTTTCCCAGGGGGCGGCCCCCTGGGAGCACAGAGCACAGATTATCTGGCCTCTGGACCTCTGGGGGGATGCCTCTTACATCTTCACATCTGTCGTAACCCGAAGAGCCGTGAGTACCCCATCGGATCACAGAGGTTATAAGAATCTGTCCATACTGCGTGAATCCTTGAGTCAATGCTGCTGAAGGAATGTTCTGCAACACTGCACCCACACCGCACATGAACCGGCACAAACTCGCTTAGACACGCCAGCGCTGACGTGCCTAACAATGGGCCTCATCACGACTTGGGCGGTAACGTTAACGCTATTAGGGCGGGCGGTATTAGCCCAACCGCCGAACTCCCCGGCGCTAATAGCGCCGGATCACGAGTTCGGCCATAATGTAAGTCTCCATTCCCCACTGAGCCCATTCGGGAATGCCCCATTCCCCATTGGGCTCAATGGGGAATCTTCGCGCTAATACCGCCGGCGGATTTCCCGTCGGCGGTAATAGCGCGAATTTTCAGCGGATTTCCCCCCGGCTCAGAGCTGGGGCAAAATCCGCCGAAGCCCTGATTCGGCGGACCCTTATAACCGGCGGTAATAGCGCTACCGCCGGATTTAAGGGTTACCGCCGAAGTCTTGATGAGGCCCAATGTCTAAAAAGGGGGGAGAAACTACAAAGCTTCTGGGAAACGGAGTTCACCCAGTCAAACACAATTCATGAAAGGATCACAAGTCGGAGCATGCAGGTGCAATTAATGAAGTCATTTAACAGCCGACTGGGCTAGCTAACACTGTTTAGGGTTGGTAGTTAATCCGACCTTTCTTAGAGTTCTCATGACTGTATATAGATGGTATAGGTGGTCTTACCATGTTTTACTATGGATTACAATGTTATCACTGCAAAAGCCTGATAAGGATGTCAAATTCAGTCCATCATTCCCTGGAGTGGTGACAGGAGCACCATGTAATCCAAAGGGCAAGACTTTAAAATAGAATAGTCCCATGGGGTTGGCAAATGCGGTTGTATCATTATGAGGTTCAAATAGTGGAACCTGATCAATAACCTTTTGTGAGATCTAGGGTTGACGAGTAGATTGCATTACCCAATATATCTATAAGGACATCCGTACGAGTCATTGGGTAAGCGTCAAAAGCTGAGATCGTATTCACTCTCCTAAAATCTATGCAGAATCTCCAAATTCCATCAGATTTAGCCATCCGCACGATGGGTTAGGACCAGGGACTGTTTGAAGGCTCTATTATTTTGGCTATGAGCATTTGTTCTACCTCCTTAACGATGATATCCTTTCAAGACTCAGGTGGTTGATAGGGTTTTACGTGTACTACCTTACCTGGAGGAGTATGAATATGGTGGCTACATGCCTTTCATGCATCCCGGTTTTTCACAGAACACATCTGAGAACTGACTCACTAGTTCTGCTTGGACTTGTTGTTGATTATCCTTGAGATCAGAAGGAATTAAGGGGGTGTTTTCTATTGATTCCAAACAGGGCAATATTGTAGCATTGACCTCAGCAGGGTTCTCCTTCCATTCTTTAAGTAAGTTTATATGATAAACTTGTGTTTTTAAACAGCGGTCTGGATGGGAGATTTTGTTATTGCAAGGTCCCATCTGTTCTATGACCTCATATGGCCTGTGCCACTTAGAGACCATCTTCTTATCGGATGTAGGTAGAAGTACTAGGACCTTTGGTTTGATAGAAAATGATCTTAATGTCACTTTTTGGTCGTAGGATGTTTTTTGATGTTCCTAGGCTTTAATCATATGAGTTTGCACCAATTATCTAAAGTCTGCCATATGCGCTTTAAGTCGGGTCACCGTTTGTGAGAGTGGTATTGGAGCCTCTTCCATTCCCTCCCAGGTTTCCCTCAGTATGTTAGTCTTAGCAGTTCATGGCGGTGGCACGATTTATAGTTGCATAGCTTACCATAACTGGCAAATTTCTTGGGTATTTTGATTTTACCTTGTAACCATGACATTCCTTTAACAACGTCTATTCACTGCATTTCATAGGTTTTTACCAGTGCGCCCTCATTTCCTAGAAGATCCTTATATCTATGTTCAATGGTTACACTTAAAATCACTCTCCTCTACAATATCACATCTCTACTATCTGCGGACAGTATAGACGTCTGCAGACCTGCCTGAGACCAGGTAGCATCAACATAACCCAAAAGCAAAGGACCCAATACAATAGTGTGTACCTTCTAATGACAAAAACATATACATGAACCAACATTACCAATATTTTATACACCCCAAATAAACCTCTATATATAATTAAACCTTTAGAAATGTAAAAAATAATTTGTGTTTCAGCACACAATATTATGGAGTATACCAAACACAAATCTTTACTGCACACCTCATGTCATCAGTTCACTGCAACTCTCCACACACAGAGACACAGCAACCGAACAGTGCAAACAAATCTCTCACAAAATAGTAAGTAAACTTTATTTATTTTTGTATTGTAATCATTCATTATATAAACATTATTCATCAGAAAATATAACCATTCTAAATTTTGAGAGAATTGGCAAGCACGCTTGAGTGGCTGGAGGAGTTCCTACCTGAAGATGAAATGAGTGATGAACAAGTCACTAACGGTGAACAATATATGTTAAAAGCAAGCAGATAATGTGACTTGTACATAACTTATTTAAATATCAATCTCACATTTTCTATACTGCATAATGCAGAAGAAACCACACCGAAATCTGATCATGAAGAAGCTGAACTACTACAAACAGAACCCCAATGACTTAATCTACAAAATCAAACCACGACATGTCTTGACAAATAGGAGAACATAGTAAACAATTTAAAGAACTTGCGGCATATAATAAAAATCATGTAATTAGAAATATTGATTTTCACGGCCCTGCTTGTACCTTTCCCCCTTTACCCAGCAACCACCTGAATCAATTGAAGAAAATATAAATTACAGACGTTTTAATGAAACGTCACTCGCTGCTTCACATGATTATGACAATCTACAACCCCCAATTACTCCTATTTATGTTTCCCACTCTGATTCCCCATCCCTTTCTTAAATTAACTTATTGTTGATATTATGTACATACATGAAAACCCCCTTTTTTTTAAACACCAATTAATAGTACGCGGACTCCACACATGTTCGTGTCCGCATACATCTGTCACTGTGATGTCACTCGGTGCCCAACGTTCACGGACGTCCGGCCTAGTAAGGGCATGTACGTTCCAGCATGACACACTTTTAATTAGACCGCAAACTCAAGGCCCCATTGCCGACACTGCCGCACATGTGCACGTCAGCTTTGTCTTTCGTGGTCCCCAGACGCAACACAGTCGCTGTGGATGGTTGCATCATCATGTGAGCGTGCAGCATAATGACGTGTCCGCGACCACTGTTCATGATCCGCTGAATTTTTGAAACCACATTTTTGGCCAATATAGGAACTTTGACCTGGGACAATTGAGCAGTGGGAGAACGCCTCAGTTTTGAGACACGGGGCCTCATTACAACTCAGGCGTTAAGGGTTAACGCCGTCGTTAACCCTTAACGCCTGATTCCGATTTTAACGGCTGCTTTTAGCAGCCGTTAAAATCCATGGCGCTAACCCGCCATGATGCTAATTATGCCACCGTAATTTACAGTGGCGTAATTAGCGCCTTCCCCACTCCCATTATGCCCTATGGGGCAAAAATGGGAATGGGGAAGGGAAAATGGGAAATGGGGATTTACTGCCCCACTCACCTTGGAATGGGGTGGTAAATCCGCCATCCACCATGGTGTAAACATAGTCCCAGTACTAGAGTGGTATTTGTAATAGGAAGTGTACACTACTCCTTAACAAACAATAGACTAATGCCAAAACTGTTTACCTGACATGCCCAAACCCAAGGGTAAGGCAAAGTCAGGCAACTGTCTAGAAGCACACACACCTGACAACCTTTCACGTTGCCCACACGGATAAAAGGTGGAGCATGAGAGCACAATACGAACAAGGTAGACCGCACGACGAGACAGCTAACCCAGCATGGCAATTGAAGATGAGGTGAATGGCAGGGAGGGCCAAAGGGGCATCAAGCCGAGACGAGACCATGCCCTTTTCAGATCTAGACAGACGAACCTCGCTGAAAGGAACTGTAAAACCGCGGACAATAGCTAACGTGTGTAGCGACAGATATCAGTGGTACACAGAGCATGCCTACGCAGAAAAGCAGAACAGAGGGAGATGCCTGCGACTGTGGTACCGTCCTTGACTCCAGATACAAGATAAACCAAGCAGTTCATCACAGTCGGTGTGTCGCGGGGAGAGCTGATAGGAAACCAAACTGTGTTGAATGAAAGTTGCAAACAAAGGGATGTTCAAACAACTGTATCCATTAAGGGAAAACAAGCTGTATAACTGTCCGGTACCATGTGGGTGTGCACTCAAAACCACTCTGATGAATCCTGATTTTGGAACTACCGATACCATAAGGCCTTAGGAAGGCCTTCACCCGAAGGTCAGAGTGGTCATACAGCAGTCTTGCAAAATCCTCTGTACAGTCGAAAGTCTTTAACCAACAGAGTAGGGGGAATGAAGAAAGAACTCTGTGTGATTGGCCGTAGTGAACCCAAAAGAGGGAGGCGATCAGTCAAGGAGGGTCTGAGCACAGCCAAGGGGGATCCTAGGGTGAAAAGTCATCACTCAAAGACTGGTGAATACAAAAGGAGAAAACGTGTAATGAAGAGCCATTGTGAACCTGCCTGAGAGAGGCTGAAAATCTGGCCGGAGTGAACCCGACTGAGGGAGGCTGAGAATCGAGAGGGGTCCAAGCCAACCAAGGGAGATCCTGAGAGCAAGTCTGCGCCCGTCTGGGGGAGACTGGCTGAAACCTGAAGAAGAGGGCCCTAGCCAGGCAGAGAGAGACCCCAGAAGAAATAGATCTGAGTCTTGTAGAGGAAGATCAGGGGAAGTGGATTGTTCCCCTTGGCATTCAATAGACCAGAAGATCAAGAAAAACCAGGGTAAGAGGATTGTCTCCCCCCGGCACTTCTGGAATAAAAACCGTTGTGAACCTGACTGAGGAGGCTGAAAATCAAGAGGGGTCTACACCCAGAAGAGGGAGAACCAGGGGTAAACCACTGACACCCTAACTACTGTTTGAAAGGAACTTTAAGTTGTTGTGTGATACATCAGGTCCTTGAGGGAAAGAGACTATTTGTGTGCTAAGAGACTCAACCATCGAAGATCCTGATAACCGAAAGCAGAACTGTCTGCTCGTGCTGGGAATGCTCGAGCCTGTCCTGTGCTCAGAAGTGCCACCTTGTCCCATGCTCAAAACATGGGGAAGGGATACCCCAGGCTTATTATTTGTGATCACTTCTTTTCTTTATTGATATTGATATTGATATTTTATTTTCATCGTGCTCGTACACAAGTGTTTAAGAGTGAAACAAGACAAGAGAGAGGAGGGGAACAAGGGAGAACAAAACAACGATCTTACTAGGCCCAGTGACATTGAGAACGCTCAAGTGCATGGGAGAGGGAAAAGGGGAAAAGTGCATGGAAGAGGGGAGAAGTGCAAGGTATAAGGCAGCAGACAAGGCATGTCTGATAAGTGCAAAACAAAAAGGAGGGGCTGTATGGTTACAGATACAGACCCCAGTGGAAGGGATGGCCCAGAGGCAATGCGGGTGGGTGAGCAGGATGAGCAGGTACCTGGGCCCGGGAGACTGAGGGTGGGCCAGGTGCATGGTGCAGAGAGAGAGAAGACCAACAGGCGAGAGTAAGGGTGAAGGCAGAAGCAAAGAGGAAGGTCTTGAGGTGCTTCCGGAACCGGAGATGGTTCTCCTCCAGTTTCAGAGTGGAGGGTAGGCTATTCCAGAGGGAGGCCCGGAGGAAAAAGAAAGATTCTTGTACACCTTATCCCACACTCTTTCTATATTAGTTGTAAGGACTGGCAATAGGTTTTTTCTTTTTAGTGTAGGCCCTTTTACTATGACCAGACACCACAAGGACTGCCTTATTTTTCATTTGATGGTACAAGCTTGCTCCCATCTTAGATTTAGGTTAGATTAGGCACTATCCCATCCTGCATACTGGTAAAATCAACACCCTTGAATCACAATCACTGTTGTCTGTCTTTACTCCTGCCACCATGTGTTCCTTACAGTTCTTATAGGCACGGATGCATGGACGTAGCGAAGCAGGCTACATGTAGTCGGGCAGCGTCTCCTGTGCACCTGCATGGCTCAACACCACAGCCTTGTCCTGCGAGGACTTTGCCGCAGAGGGTCCGTGCCTCGGTTCTTATAGGCACAGATGCAGGGATGTAGCAAAGTGTGCTATGTGTAGTTGGGCAGTGTCTCTTGTGCACCTGCGTCGCTCAACTCTGCAGCCTTGTCCTGCGAGGGCTTTGCCGCAGAGGGTCCGTGCCTTGATTCTTAAATGCACGGATGCATGGATGTAGCGAAGCATGCTATATGTAGTCGGGCAGTGTCTCCTGTACCTGTAGTCCATCCTTTATCACCTATATGTTATTTGCCTAAAACATAATTATTTATACATTCTCCAGCTTGATACGTAAAACTGTGTGTCCCTTAATGAAGCCCCCTCTCTTCTTAATGGACTAATCCCCCAGTTGATTAGTTCATACCTTTCTACCACGTTGAACTTACATTTTTACCACATTATTCCCCCTTTTATTGATGCATCAATAACTAACTCTTCTCCTCCTCCCAGTGCCCATTTCACTGCGGTCTCTTAGGGATCCACAACTATCGTCTTCTCATGTCACCCCATCTTCCTCCAGTCTTCCAATGATCCATCTATCAACACACACCATTGGCCATCTTTGCCACATGAGATCCAATAGGTGTCCTCATTTTCTATAACTCTGGGTTGTGTTGTAACCCAGTCAACAATATCATCAATTTTGTTAGCCTTGATTAGTTCGTTAGTAGCCTTATTTTTAACACTTGCCCCGTCAACATTCAGGGGCAACATACATGTTCTCAAAATACTTTTGCCAATGCAGAAGGTGACGAGCATGAGGACCAATGCATGGTCATTCACTTTAAATATTCATGAGAGCCACCCAGGCAACAATGTTGTCCAGTCAATTGGTTGATTGCACTCCATTCACTTTATTTGTCATCTTCTCATGGAGTGCCTGTATTTCATTAATGCGCTCAATGTTCCATTTGATGGTTCTCCATCGGCCACTACAGTGTAACAGCTGCTCCATATTTTGGCGCAAACTCCTCCCTCTATGGCAGTGAGAAGGTCCAACAGGTATCTATTCTGGAGTGTCACAAAACTCAGTGCCATTAGCTCTTCCTTTAAAGCGTTCAGGCCTTTTGCTGTTGAATTGGCCAGTCACAGTAACTCATATCTAGTTAGCTGCAGCCACTTGGCATTAGCTGCAGTATACTTCAGGTAGCAGTAAAGAAATGAAAAAGGGGGTTGCTTTGGACAAGAGTCGATACTTAGCTTTCATGATTCCTGCCCCTCTTGTCCCCAGCCCTCCAAGATGTCAGGCTGGAGCCAGGCCACAATCACCTACATGGCGCTTTAGGGCCTCTCCATCCCTCCAAAGACTCACTTGGAGTCAGACTTGGTGCTTGTGGCATCAGACCCACTCACTCCCATAGGATAACATTGGGGATTGGACTTGTAATGCATTGATGGGGACAAGATGGAAGCCCCCACATATTTCGGTTCCCAGAACTGCATGTGCGGTCTAGTCTTTTGGGTGTGGTTCAGCCCGGAGGCACCTGGGATACCCAGAGACTATTTAAGCCACACCCAGGCTGAGAAGCATGCTTTGCGTTTTCTGCACCTGCAGCGTGACACTCACCGTGTTCCGATTGGTCTTCAGTTGGCCTGCATCTTTCTTCTGTGCTCAGCTCCTGCAAGAACAAGAACACTGTTAGGAACAGCCTTACCTTGCAGCCCTTGTGCCCATCATTCAACGCTCCTTCTGTTCTGCGGGCATCTTCGGCGGTGTCATTCCCATCCCGGCACGCCGCTTCCTAATGAAGAGGAAAAGAACAGAGAAAAGGCATTAGTAAGCATTTTACAGCTCTTTGCTTATTTTTTCAATTACAGTACGAGCTTCAAACGCTTACCTGAATCCCAGCCGCTCTGGAGGAACTGTGTCTCCGGAACTTCTCATCCATCTGCGAGGGGGAAAAGACACTCCAGGTTAGCGTGGAAACATCTAGAGGCGCTGCATACCGCACTTACTCACCGCATTTGTTCTTCATAACCGGCATCCACGCTGACAACGTTGCAGCACCTAAAAGACACAGAAAAAGAACTCAGTTCAATACAAATACAAAAAGGGTGCATCGTGCATTGCGCTCTCACTCACCTTCAGCCCCACTCATCTCAGCAGCACACCGCCATCCCTGGACGCCGGCCATCATCTAAGAAGGAAAGGAACGAAGTTTGAGAACTGTTCAAAGACTCATTATACTTACCAGTCGGACTCTCACCAGTGAAGTAACTAGGCACCAACGAGCCTGCATCAATCAACGTGCCCCTGCGCTGAAAGCAGGATGGAGAGCACACCATCCAAGAAAACAAGGTGAGCTGTGGATCAAAGGGAAGGGTTGGACCCCGGGGAGGAAGGGGTTTAAGCACACAGAGACAATAGGGAGTTAAACTCTACTAATCCTGTGTTTCAGGCCCAGTCGCCAGTCGAATAGCCTCCAGGGAAGGGTTCGAAGTCGTAAGAGGCCAGGACCGGCTGAGTGACGTCCCCGTGGATACCAGATGAGCATTACAGAACGCAAAGCCTCAAATCAGAATCCACCTGGGCGTCATGGAAACGTCAGAAACCGACCAGTTAGCTCAAATGTTGGGACAGCTACGTTTCGAAGTACATGCAGCCAGGCAGGAGATCAACACCCTGAGAAGGGAGCTGATAGTAGCCAAAGAACATACTGATGATTTAAGCTGACAACTTCTCCAGTCACAGGCAGGGCATGCACCATTGCCGGGAAGCGTGCCCTCGATGCCAGCGCCATCAGCCAGTCCCGTTCAGATAACCCTTCCTGGGGCAGTTGCCTTGGTCCTGCCTGAACAATTTACGGGGCATCCCAAGAGGTTTGCAACGTTCATGAACCAGTGCCCTTCCTTTGTAGGCCAGGGGCCTTTCCGGATGACCAATCACAGGTCGCTTTTGTGCTATCCTACCTGAGTGGTAGCGCCACAGATTGGTCTGTACCCTTTGTGGCCCATCCTTTGCCACAAAGACGATCCTTTGCTCCATGACTTCAGGGGCTTCCAGCAGGAGATGGAAAAGCTGTTCGCCTGGCGTACTCGTGGGCAGGCATTAGACAACGAACTTCTGTCCCTATGCCAGGTGAATCAAGACTTATTAACATACATAGCCACGTTCAATAGACTCGTAGTGGAAGCAGAATGGCCAGTGGAGAAGAGAACCACGTTATTTCAGCAGGGACTGCGGGGGGAGCTCAAGGATGTTCTCGCACAACTAGTGAACCTCCCGAAAGACTGCTCAGAATTCATTGACCTTGTTGTTCAACTTGATCATAGGTTGCAGGACCGAAGAGCAGATCGAGCCAGACCGGACCCTCGTCCTATGTATGTGCGTTCAAAGGACAATATTACCCGAACAGCGGAAGGTTCAGGAGAACCAATGCAAATCGGGGAGTCAGGTCCCCCTTGACTAAAGCGGAAAGGGATAAAAGGAGACAGCAGCAGTTATGTCTGTACTGTGGAAGGTCAGGTCATTTCCTTAAAGAGTGCCCTGTGAGGCCACCGAAGAGGACGGTAGGGGCCACAGACAAGGAAGATACCATCAAGGAATCAGAAAACTCCCAGCCCGGCAAGTGTAGGGGTCCACTTGTCGAGCGAAGAAAGTGAACTACAGACCTCCCATTTTGCACTACCTGTGGTCTTGATCAATCCCCAACAACCATCTCGGATGCACGCAGTAAGAGCGTACATAGACAATGGGGCCATTGGGAATTACATCGACCAGAATCTTGCAGCAAAGATGGAGCTTCCGTTATGCCCTAAATCAACCACTGACACTGTTACCACTGTTGACGGCACGGAAATATCTTCTGGTCCAGTATCCCAATGCACTGCAGCTTTAACCCTTCAGTGCCAGGATGGACACCAAGAATCTATCATTTTTGACCTCATTAAGGCACCACAGTTCCGGTTGATTTTGGGAATGCCATGGTTGGTAGCTCACAATCCTCGAATCCGATTGGCGAGCAAAAGAATTGGCCTTTCCCGAGACTTGCGCCCACACATGTTATTGCCAAGAGAAACAACGAATAGACACCAGAACCTCCAAGCTTGCGATGGTAGCAATCGGCACCCCCCCAAGTGAATACCAGGATTTTCAAGATGTCTTTCAGAAAGAACGGGCTAATACCCTGCCACTGCATAGACCATACGATTGCCAAATCGATCTGATACCCGGCGCACAAATCCCTTGTGGGCGAATTTACGCACTCATTGAACCAGAAAACCAGCACCAGAAGGCATATCTTGACCAATACTTGGCCAACGGGTTCATCCGTCCCTCGAAGTCTCCAGCAGCCAGTCATCTATTCTTCATACCGAAAAATGAGGGGAATTTGAGAATGTGCATCGACTATCACGCACTGAACCAGATTACCGTAAAAAACCACTACCCCCTGCCACTGATCCCTGAATTGCTTGATCAAGTCAAAGATGTCCAAATCTACACGAAACTCGACCTGAGGGGTGCGTATTACCTTGTTCGCGTAAAACAGGGGGACAAATGGAAAACCGCTTTTCGCACCAAATACGGCTTGTACGAATATCAAGTAATGCCCTTTGGCCTTTGCAACGCGCCTGATGCATTTCAATACTTCATGAACGATGTCCTACGGGAATTGATTGATGTCTGCGCTCTAGTGTACATCGACAATATCCCAGTGTATTCCGCATCAAAGCAGGACCACGTTAAACACGTCCGTTCCGTATTGGAGAAACTCTGTCAACACCAGCTCTACGCCAAGCTTGAAAAGTGCTCATTCCACGTCTCTGAGGTGGAATTCCTGGGCTTTATTCTCAGCCCGAATGGAATACAAATGGATGAACACAAGGTAGATGCTATCCTGAACTGGCCATCCCCAACTTCATTCAAGGGGGTTCAAATTATGCTGGGTTTTGCAAACTTCTACCGCCGGTTCATCCCATCACGTCATTACTAAGGAAAAGCAACAAAAAGTTCCAGTGGACAACTGAAGCCGAGGAGGGTTTCCAGAAACTGAAAGCAAGATTCACATCAGGCCCAATCTTACGCCACCCTCGCCCTGATCTCCCATACCTGGTGGAAACGGACGCTTCAAGCATGGCAATGGGAGCCGTCCTCTCACAAAAGGACCCCGAAACGGGCCAGTTACACTGTTGCCTTCTGGTCATGTAAATTCACACCCCCTGAACTCAATTACGCTATTACAGACAAAGAACACCTAGCCATTAAGTCAGCCTTTAAGGCATGCAGGCACTATCTCTTGGGCGCCAGACACACAATCACCGTAAAAACTGACCACCGGAACCACCAGTACCTAAAAACGGCAAAGACCCAATCCTCACGACAACTACGTTGGGCTCTTTTTTTTGTTGAATATGACTACATGCTTACATTTCGACCAGGGGTGAAAAACGGGAAGGCCGATGCCCTTTCCCGTATGGGGGTGGAAGAGCAAGGGTATCAGACTCCTGATCCAATAGCAATCATCCCGAGTGACAAGCTCCTAGGAATCACAGCAACCATAACTCAGAAAGAAATAAGTGAAGAAATCCAAAACGTGATGAGTCCGGAACAATTACAAGCGTGGGGTGCGCAAGGAGAACATTAGATGATAAAAGATCAGCTGCCCTACTTCAGGAATCGTTTATTCTCCAAACCAAGAACTACGAGAACAATTCATGTCCGGTTATCATGATTCCTTTCATTTCCTTGATCGAGGGCCACCCCGGAATCGCTAAAACCCTAGCCAAGGTAAAACGAAATTATTGGTGGGCCACGTGGCGTAAAGACATTATCCAATTCATCCTGTCTTGTGGAGTGTGTGCTCAAAACAAGTCATCCAAGCAGAAACCGGCTGGGCTATTACAACCATTGGAAATCCCACCAGCACCCTGGCACACGTTGTCCCTCGATTCTATTACTGACTTACCACCCAGTCAAGGGTTTAACACTATTCTTGTGGTCGTGGAATTGTTTTTAAAAAATGACACATTTCATTCCTCTTACGGGGCTCCCAAATGCTTCCACTCTGGCAAAGGTGTTTCTTGAAGGCATCGTACGGCTCCATGGGTTCCCTTCAGTTTTGGTCTCAGACCGAGGTACTCAGTTCGTATCAAACTTCTGGAGAAAATGCTGCTCTATGGCCCAGATTGACATCTGGCTATCCACCAGTCACCATCCCCAAACGGATGGTCAAACTGAGAGGACAAATCAGACGCTCGAGCAGTATCTGCGTTGCATGTTACACCAAGCTGAAGGAAGCTGGTTCTACCTATTATGGATTGCTGAATATGCTTATAATAATTCCCTACACACCAGCAACAGGCAGACACCCTTTTATACCATGTATGGCAGGCACCCACGTACTTCTGAGTTGGACATTCCTACAACCCTGGAAATGCCAGCAGTCAAAACCTTGCACACAACCCTTTCTCAAACCCTTAAAAGGGCAGCTGAACACCTACTTCAAGCGAAGAATCGCCAAAAGAAGTTTGCTGATCAACACCGAGCAAAGGCCCCCAACTACCAAGTGGGAGACAAAGTCTGGCTGGCGTCTAAACACGTGTCCATTAAAGGACCCCAAACTTTCCGTCCAAGATACCTGGGTCCATTCACCGTCACCTCCGTGATAAATCCTGTGGCGGTCAAACTAGCTTTGCCGTCAAACATGCAGATTCATCCTGTGTTCCACGTGTCTCTCCCTAAACCTGTTAAACCTGGGACCAGGGTAGCAACGCCACCGCAGCCAGTAGTAGTTGCCGGGGAGCCAGAATTCGAAGGCAAGGACATCCTAGATTCAAAGTACGTCAGATCCAGATTATACTACTTAGTAGACTGGAAGGGGTATGGTCCACACGACAGGACATGGGAGCCTTGTGAGTACACCCATGCACCTCGCTTGCTTAGACGATTTCATCAAAACCATCCAACCAAACCAGGACCAAACAGAAGAGCCACCTTGAGAGGGGCCTTGGGGGGGAGTGCTGTCATGATTCCTGCCCCTCTTGTCCCCAGCCCTCCAAGATGTCAGGCTGGAGCCAGGCCATGATCACCTACATGGCCCTCAAGGGCCTCTCCATCCCTCCAAAGACTCACTTGGAGTCAGACTTGGCGCTTGTGGAACCAGACTCACTCACTCCCATAGGATAGCGGAGGTGCTCGCAGTCTACGGCACCCCCCGGCTCTTTCCCTGCTTTCCTGCAGTCTGTCTACAGTTGCTGTGCTGTGTGGAGGAGGGGTAACACAGCCTACATAAACTCATTTCAGCCGTGGAGCGGCCGCGGAGCTGCTCGCTGAGGTGCTCGCAGTCTACGGCAGTCCGCGCCAGCTCCGCGGTCTACCCAACACTGAGATGCTAACTGACGAAACAAGCGGTGAGGGGCACTGGCTCCGAAGCCGAAGCCAGAGGACGAGAAGTGAAGATAATGGCTTGGAGAGGCGGAGTCCCCTGAAGCGGGCGAGCCGTGCCAGAAAACCGCACTCCTTGAAGGAGCCCACAGCCCGCAAAAAACTCAAATCACCTGAAGCCCTGGTGCCACCGGCCCTAAACAAATGCAAAGAAGCCCTGACAAAAAACTCACTCGGCCTCAAAGACTTCCCCGCAACATCATCATCTGAGAACTCCCCTACCGGAGGGGGGGGGAGTAACCAGCTGGACATGGAAGCCCTGACGGAGCCTACTTCCGAACAGACCCCGTTGGATGATAACATGTCAACATCCCCCCCACACCGCCTTGCAGAAAATAAGCTATCGAGACCTACCAGCACTCAAGCTCCCGAAGAAGATGATCTGGCTGCTCGAGCTGCAACAGGCGCTGTCGCTGAAAACGTAGCTGCCGAGCCTATGGACGGGGCTCACTGCTTTGTTTCTGGAGATCTGCAATCCCCGCCTGACTGTAGTCCGCCTCCTCTTGTGCAGGGTGCCACCGCCGGCCGGGAGCTCGTCGCGGAGGCGGCGAGCCCTGTTGCCGATGAGCCGCGCCCCGAGCCGAGTGAGCTGAAGTACACGGAACGGATTAGCGCGGAGGAAGGGTCCACCCCGCAGAACTCGCAGCCCTCACAGCCCTCGCAGGAACAGAGACCAGTAAAGACGCAACCGGCCCACATGCATCATCAAAGTACAAATACATTGCCCACTCAAACACAAGGACTCTCTTAGTCCCGCAAAATACAGAGTGGTGGACAAAAGTACTGAAGACTGCTCGTACTCCACTATTGAGTATTCGGAAGACGAGCTGGACGAGGGAACCAAATCCCCATCAATTCCTCTAAGACTCAACTTTTCTGATACACACTCAACGCCGACTGAAGCTGAACTCACAAGACGCCTTAATCCCACGAGTGCAAGCCTCATTAAACGCCAGTCACAACCGCGTATAACGACTCTTATAAAGGATACCACGTAGCTGTCTTGTAAAAAACCACTGACGAAAGAAAAAATACCACCACGGTTTTGCAAGGGAAAAAAATCACCAACAAAGGGATCCATATCGAATTTCTTTGCGACCAAAAGCAAATCCCTGCCAGAAGAAGACAAAGCCGAGATATCAGATGCAGAACTACTGGAAGGAACGCACCAAGACCAGAACCAAGAAAACGATAAGGATTCCCTACGCAAACTTGCTTTCTTGAAATGATGGCACCTAAAAGTGGAAAGATCCAGGCCTGAAACCTCTTCCAATGTTACAGACCCCAATCGGACACGAAAGATCGGCGCAACTTTCACTGACCAAGTTCTGTGTTCTCACGATCTGGCAATCAGTAAGTCAGCAGCGGACCTGCCGCCCCGCGGCAGGGCAAAACACACGAAGAACATGCATCAGAAGGAACTTCCATGAAAAGCACTCAATAACCACACCACCCAAGACGTAAGGAAGGAGACCCTACCCTCTGACAGGAGCCCCCAAGAGAACCCTGTAAGCGAAAGCCTCATCAGCGACTTACCGCAACCTTCGCCGAAAAGCAGAGACTCAAACCAAACTCTGATCTCCAAAGCCACACCTGGCCCTCTATCTTCATCTCCAAAAAGGAAAACCGATCTCTTGGCCCTCATGTCATCCTTAACCATAGCCCTTGCACCCTTTACTAAGCTATATGAAGCACTTAACGACTCTGCAAAAGATCAAGTAACCCTGCTGGCTCACGTTCAGACGCAACTTTCTTTCATTGAAGGTTACATCACAGCAAAGGACCGCAACAAACCACCATCAGGACCAGCTCCATCGCAATCAGGTAACCTCGCGGCCTATTCTAAGTGCTCAAGGTCCACCCAAACTGACGTCCCCTGTGAAGTTAAAACCTTTAACTTCACAGGGGACATAGTGAAGCCGCCTACAACAAAACCAAAAGAAAAAATAAGAGTCTCAAGCACTAAATCCCTGCGGTCCAGGCAAACCAACCTGAACAAAACTACCCAGAAAATGGGGAGTAGACTCCAACTGAAAAATGGATGTGCAGCTTGGTCAGTTGACCAATCCATCCAAAAAGACGATCTTACATTGAGAGGTCCCGCAAAGACGAAGACGAATAAACCCTCAATCAGACTCAAAATCAACGAAGACAGCCAGGCATCCTCTTTTAAGCAATCTTGCTTACCTTTCGAGCCCAAATCTTACTCTCCCTCTTCCATCGAAGCCTCCATCTACAACCACTAAAGAAAAAAGGGTCACGGATGATACCATTTGGTCAATTACGGAAAGCGAGCTGATGGACGCAGCTCTAAATGAAACAGGAACTAAGGAGGACTTGGATGCGGACGACCGGAACCCAGCTCAAAAAAGGAAGAGAAACGCAAACAGTCAATCTCCTGTTCCATCTGTCGAACTCCCTGATCACAAACAAAAAAATGAAAACAAAAATAAACCGCCTACCCTGGAGCCAACAAGTCCAATCTTCCTGACATTGGAAGAGAAGAAATTAAACCTCTTGGCAAAAAACAAACATAGAACACTGTCTCAGTACCCACCAGCCAAGAAAACGGAAAAGTCCCCAGAGAGGGACAAGCCCAGGCAACACCCTTCCAAAGGAACTCAACCATTGAGACCAGACTCTCAAAAAGCAACACAGTTATGACCAACCGAAACTGCAACCCACTGGCGTTCCAGAGTCCACAAAAGCTCCCACAGGGTGGAGCGTGCATCTCCCAGAACTCGAAGCTCAAAAAGGCATCACAAACTAGATCATGCAGCCAGACCCTCGTCTACATCAAACTACCAACGGATGTCAAAATCCAGAGGGTCTCGCAATTCGAAGCACTCCCCAACACCTAGTGGCAATAGTAAAGACCGTCAAGCAAAAAGAGACCTTATAAGACGCTTGGCTAGGTCCACCAAGACACGCTCTTTCACCTTGAAAAGCATCTGGAAAGAAGACTCCTCTTTTATTCTCAATAGGAAAACCATCTTAAAAATATTGCATCTGGTCCCAGCACTGAAAACCTTATCTACAGAAGACCTCACAATCGTGGAATTCAGGGACAAAAAGCGAGTCGACAGTGTTTACTTACACATCCAGTCTGAAACCATTAAATCTGCCTTAACCAAAGAAAAAAACAAACTGAGAGCCCCAGGATACGACCTCACAGACTACATAAGCACCAAAGGACATAATCCCCACAAAGAAGAACCATCTAATCGCTCTGAGAGATGCTCTCGAGAAAGAAGGACGAGAGCCCACGGCACAAGTGAGCCCACACAACAGAACGATCGGGCGTCGCCAGAGCCTAATAGACGCCATCCAAGACCTCCCATACGGAAACAGAACGAGGACCATCGCCAAAGCTCTTTAGAACTGGAAAGAGTGCCGCCGGGCCCCCAAAAAAACTGGAACATCACCATTGAACAAGATATCTCAGCAAAAGGAAAGGAAGCTAAATCCAGACAAGAAGCAACAAAATTCAAAGGAAGAGGTCAACCGCTGGGATTGGTTGCCCAAAGCCTTATCCACAAAACACAGATTTTAGCAATTAAACAAAAGCCAGATAAACAAGGAGCACTCTGGCCAGTAACGGACTACGGAACCGACCATCAATTTAACTCTGGGCTCTTGGAACACGCGAGGTTTCTCCCACCTGACAAATTCCTCGGATGTCAACTTGGGATCTTCTGATATCTGGTGCTTCCAAGAAACTTGGATCCAAAACAAACCATCAATAGAGGGCTACGCAATCACCTTCTCATCAGCCTTGAGAGGAGCATTTGGCAGACCAAGAGCGGGACTACTGACAGCGTTGAGAATTGGATCCGACCTTTATTTCCTCAAAGTTATAAAGGCGGACCCACACATACTGGCAACCCTGATCCAACGGGGTAACAATCAACAAGGCACAAGCAAACAAAAGAAAACGACCTACTTGCTGGTAAATCTGTAATGGAACCCGATAGAATGTGCAACAGAGCACTTTCTATCGAAAATCGAAAACATCCTGAAGGATGCCTTATCAAATGAACTAGTGGACAGCATAGTCATTTGTGGTGACTTAAATGTTAGGATCAAGAGGAACGGACAAGAAAACTGCCAAACAAAAACAAAGACGCTACAACTCCCAGAAAACTCTCGAGAAAGAGGAATTAAATGGGCTAACCTTATGGATAATTACGACCTACATAATGCCCACTTCTTGGGCAAAGCTTCTCAGCCGGTTCTCCCGACTTGGGAACTAGCAGGAAGGTGTGCCACCTTAGATCACGTCTACCTGTCTAGACACCTCCTGCCGTTGGTCACAGGCTTCGACATCATCAGAACACGCAACAGTGACCATAACCTTTTGAAAATGACATGGTCAACTCCATGCCTCAAAGCCCACGAAAGTGCAAGAGCCTTGAGAACGACCAACATGGAGACCTACGCTAACTCCACCCGCCTAAGGTTGAAAACCTCAACAGTTACGACACTAATCTCTAATTACTGTCAAGCAAAAGCATTGGACAACTTAAAAGAGGCCAGCCACCTCACGGATTACTGCCCACTACTTCAACCATACCAGATTAGAAAAACTGACAACGGAAAAAAAGTAAAGACCCACCACCACAACAACGTAATCCTCAGAGAAAAAAGGCTGGTGATGAGACGAGCGTCAAGAATGGCCAGAAGGTTCCCCACACCCACCAACATTGAAACAGCCGGGACAGTTACCAAGGCCTATAAGAACTGGCTAAAAGGGTTTAAAGTCCAGTTATATCAAGATGATTCCGAACAAATGCTGCGAGTGTTGGCCGGCAAGCAAACAAAGTCATTCTGGTCACTAGTCAATTCTAAAAGCTCATCAAGTGAGGACGCTTTAACATCCAGTGTCCCAGAAGAAGCCTGGATCACACACTATTCTGCCCTCTTTGGTTCATTGGGCAATGACTCGAAACATGGGAAACATCGAAGCACCCGGTGGGCCATAGAGCCCGACCCAATCGGCATCGAAGCCAAAATTAAGAAACTCAAATCATCGCGAGCACCCGGCCCAGATGGCCTTTCAAACATGGACTTAAAATCTAACTCAAAAAGCTGGTCAATTCTGATAGCTGAAATCTTCGAATAATGTACGGCAACCAGATCCGTTCCGAAGTCTTGGAAAACAGCAAATGTTGTGCCTATTTACAAGTCAGGAGACAGAAGTGTTCCGAACAACCATCGCCCGATAGCACTCCTTGACTGTATCGGTAAACTTTTCGGATCCTTCCTACTGGACAACTTTAAAACCTGGGTGGCCTCTTCAAAAGGGTGGGACAACTTTCAAAGAGGTTTCCGAAAAAACCTGAACACCATGGCAAACATATTTACCATCAACATTCTGAAGGCCAGAGTCCAGGAAGGGGCGCCTCCCTATGCATGGCCTTCATTGATTTTTCCAAAGCATTCGACAAAGTAAACAGAGAGAAACTTTGGATAAAACTTGCAAACTGGAATTGTCCCCCGTCTCTGCTAGATCCAATACAAGAACTTTACTCTGAAACATCGATGAGAGTGAGACTTAACGGCACAGGGTTACTCTCGTCTGCAATTGGAACATCTAGCGGAGTAAAGCAGGGATGCCCTCTGGCACCGGCACTTTACAACGCCTATATCGGCGACTACCAACAGGCCGAAATGAACGTAAAAGCCTTCCCGCCCTCCTTAGGATCCGAAAAAGTCAGTAGATTGCTCTATGCTGACGATATCCTAATCGACCAAACAAAGATAGGGCTACAGCGAAAATTAGACAACCTGAACGAATACCTCCATACCAATGATCTGGAAAGCAATGCAATGAAAACCAAAGTGATGCGACTGACAAAAGCGGCCAAACGAAAAACCTCAGAGGCATGGTTTTTCAACAACACCCGCCTCGAAGAGGTAGATGCCTTTAGATACCTGGGCACCATGTTCAGTAACAAACGGAACAAGCAATCCATGCTAGACCTCCAGCAAAAACAAAACCCTGTCAAACCAACTGATCATCATGGACAAAAAATGTGGCTGCTTTTCAATAAAAGCGGCGACAAACTTTTACAGGATGAAAGTAGTCCCAGCGCTCACTTATGGTATAGCGGCCATGTTCGGCATCCCAGACTCAACTTGGCCTAAATTGGAGGGCTCACTCTGGAAAAAAAGTGCTCCGACTGCCCACTTCGATCCCAATTGCCTTTGTAAGAAGAGAACTTGGTCCCACCTCGCTCCAAGGAACAGTATCCATCAACAGTCTGATGTTCTACAAAGAAGTTAGATCATCCGTGGAGAAAATGTATACATTGATCCAAGAGGAAATTGAGAAAGGATCAAACAAAACGCTTAAACTCTGGCTAGAAAAAAATCAAACTCTCCTGAAATCAATAGGTAGCTCAGAGGAGGAGCTCTTGACAAACCCGAAAAGAACGGCACAAAAACTGAAAGACTCAGATTGGTGTGAGACTCAACAGATAGCAGCAAATTACAAATCTGTGGGCCACCTTCCGTCATTTGCCCAAAAACTAAACAAGCCCATTAACTACCTATTGCAATTTCCGAGCAAGACACACCGCTCGACTTTTCTGAGAGCTAGATTGAATATTTTAAAGACCAATGAGGTCCTGAAAATCCGTGGTAAATCTGCATCGGACGTCTGTCGATTCTGTCTGAACCCAGACTCAAAGGAAAGCCTGAAACACTTGATTATTCATTACCCAGGAACCATTGGTAATAGAGAAATCCACTTGGGCCACCTTTATTCAAACTTTTCAAGAATGGACGAGGACTACTGGTAGTCATACCTAATGAACGGACTAAGTCAAAGACCGGTAATCGCAGTGGTAAACTTTCTTCATAGTTTGAAGCTGGACGCCATCTGCGAGGGATTAGAAAGCCCCCCCACCCTAAAAGGACTTAGCCCCTTTGACAAGCATCTGGAACAAATGCACTCGGAAAAAGGACTTCTTTTCTTCTTTTGTAAAAAATGTTAACAACAGTTAAACACAATAAAAAAATAAAAAATAAATAGGATAACATTGGGGATTGGACTTGTAATGCATTGATGGGGACAAGATGGATGCCCCCACATATTTCGGTTCCCAGAGCTGCATGTGCGGTCCAGTCTTTTGGGTGTGGTTCAGCCCAGAGGCACCTGGGATACCCAGAGACTATTTAAGCCTCACCAAGGCTGAGAAGCATGCTTTGCGTTTTCTGCACCTGCAGCGTGACACTCACCATGTTCGGATCAGTCTCCAGTGGGCCTGCATCTTTCTTCTGCGCTCAGCTCCTGCAAGAACAAGAACACTGTTAGGAACAGCCTTAGCTTGCAGCCTTTCTGCCCATCATTCAACGCTCCTTCTGTTCTGCGGGCATCTTCGGCGGTGTCATTCCCATCCCGGCACACCGCTTCCTAATAAAGAGGAAAAGAACAGAGAAAAGGCATTAGTAAGCTTTTTACAGCTCTTCGCTTATTTTTTTTCAAATACAGTACGAGCTTCAAACGCTTACCTGAATCCCAGCCGCTCTGGGGGAACTGTGTCTCCGGAACTTCTCATCCATCTGCGAGGGGGAAAAGACACTCCAGGTTAGTGTGGGAACATCTAGAGGCGCCGCATACCGTGCTTACTCACTGCATTTGTTCTTCATTACCGGCATCCATGCTGACAACGTTGCAGCACCTAAAAGACACAGAAAAAGAATTCAGTTCAATACAAATATGAAAAGGGTGCATTGCGCATCGCGCTCTCACTCACCTTCAGCGCCACTCATCACAGCAGCACGCCGCCATCCCCGGACGCCGACCATCATCTAAGAAGGAAAGGAACGATGTTTGAGAACTGTTCAAAGACACATTATACTTACCAGTCAGACTCTCGCCAGTGAAGTAACTAGGCACCAACGAGCCTGCATCAATCAACGCGCCCCTGCGCTGAAAGCAGGACGGAGAGCACACCATCCAAGAAAACAAGTTGAGCTGTGGATCAAAGGGAAGGGTTGGAACCCGGGGAGGAAGGGGTTCAAGCACACAGAGACAATAGGGAGTTAAACTCTACTAATCCTGTGTTTCAGGCCCAGTCGCCATTCGAATAGCCTCCAGGGAAGGGTTCGAGGTCGTAAGAGGCCAGGACCGGCTGAGTGACCTCCACATGGATACCAGGTGAGATTTACATTAGCAGGAATTGCTGTCAAACATTCTGCCCTCTTTTCGGACCAGTAGTTGTTTGCTCTCTTTTTTCTGTTCAGTACTCCTCACATTGTTTGCTCCTCGTCATACTTCACCACTTTTTCCTTCAGCACAATCGACCGCTCCTTTAGAAAAAGCCTCATGTTGCTGCTTTCTTGGGACACCACCAGGGCAGGGCTGTGCAGTGTAACAATTGCACAAACACTGCTCCAGTAGGAGGAAGCTGGGCGCAGACTTTCGATCCACATGCCCACCACAGGTCCATTATGACAGGTGTCCCCTGCGTCAGTGCCGCACTATTCAACACCTTGGCACTGTCGGTGTTAGTTCCCCAATGAATGGACCCACTGGACCTGAAACACTAAGGGAATCGTGTAAAGATTTTAATGGTAGCTGGTTGATGAGTTTCACTTATCTATGTTAATGCATGTACATCTTTTCCTCATACTGCCTTGCAGTTATTGTCTATCTTGGACACCACATTTTGTTCAAACCCCACCAACCCTTCAGCACGACATTGCATTATGCCCCCCTCTCATTGGCCACCATACCACACTGCCCCTTTATTCTCATTAATGGTCTTGTTTGACACAAGGGAATGCTGCGCTCTTCTTTATCTGTACACGGCAGTCGTTTGTGCTCACTAATCATTTGCTCCCCCTTTTAGAGCCTTCTGTGATATATTTTCCTATCATCTTTCTCATTTCCCTTTTTTCAGCCATGCTGTCAAGTTGCATGTAATTATCTGCATAAACCTCTTCCCCTTCATCTAGCCACTGGAAAGAAACAAGTGCTCCTTGGAAAAGACCCCTAGTTTTGCAGAGGGATGGGTGCTTTAGGCATCCTGCTTCCTCATATGGTATAGCATGAGGTTGGAAAAGCTTGGGTGTTCCTATTATGTGTGGAAAGAGTGAAGAGATATAGCATGTGCCGTTTGTAGCATTTTATCGTACCGTACCAGATATTTCTGGATGTTATTTCCTACCCCCTTTCAGTGTCACGATGGAACTCCGCTAACACATTTATTTTTGCTATGTTCACACTAATGTTTGAACGTATACCGTTTCTTTCTTTGAAAAAATACATAATAGCAATATAATCCTATACTAATGCATAATAATACTATGACACTCCATACGATATAACATTTTTGCCATCTATTTGTAATCATATTCTCCTGAAGAACACCCTCTCCTCCTTCCCTTGTTGGTCTTTTATAAAACATTATTGCAGAGAAAAAAGTGAATGAAAGCTGATGTATGCTACCCATCACGTTGTGTTTTGCCCCTCTTCTCCGGGGGAGCTGGTACTCTTGTCCCTGCACACCTCTGTGATGTGGACCTATCCTCAGCGACCGCTGATTTTTACTGCTGTTGGTGCTGAGTAGATCACAGTATGTGGACCAGTGAAACGCTTGTCTTTCCACTTTCTGACGTGATTCATTATAAATATTTTGTCCCCAGGGTAAAGAAGTGCTACTTGCAGAAAATCTCTTGCCTGCTCGCCACTGTTTATTTCACCTGTTTGCTCTGTCTGTATCATTGGATTTGTCTGTTGAGATATATAGGTAAGCAATTTAGTAAGTTCTGTGAGGTACATGTGAAATCCCTCCCCCAAAATATTAGAAGAGTTAGCATCAGAAATTGTATGTGCCAAAGAGATACGTGCATGCATTCTCCGACCAGTAACAATTTCACGTGGAGTGAGATGATGATCTCCTCCAGGTGAATTGTGCAAAGCAAAAAGAGCAAGAGGTAAGCAGTATAGCCAAGTCTTACCAAGCGCCAGTGTTAGCTTAGCCAAGAGCTCCTTTAATTGATTCAGCCATACCGTTGGCTTGTGGGCAGAAAATGGTACATAGATTGTGCCGTATTCCCAGAAGGACAGTTATTTCCCCAATCAAAATCATTTACAAAGTGCTGACCATTATCGGGGCAAATTTGATCTGGGATCCCCCATCTCGGGAATACCTCCCTCACCAAAAATATGGTAGTTGAGCGGGACTCATTATGGGCACAGGGACCAGCCTTAAACCAACGTGAAAACGGACATATCACAGTAAGCATGTACCTATAAGAGGTACATCTGTCTTTCATATCGACATAGTCAATATGCAAGTGCCGGAAGGGTCCTTCCGCTCACTGTGAAGGTCCTCATACCACTTTCAAGGTATGACCACATAAAAACCTTTGACAAACTATACAATTGTTCACAAATAATTCAGACACACATTCATATAAATATGGCACAAGACAATATTGATCACAAATAAGTATAAAATCAGATGATTTATTTATGATATACATTGTAAATAGGGTGAGTTCTTATTGGAACCAACATTAACCTAATGGTGGCATGTGCTATGTTTCACTCTGTTCTGGGCTTTTTCCAAGGCATAGGAAGCTCAATAATTCGCATTTTGAAACAGTGAGTAATGCTTTTCAGAAACCCCTGTTCAAAGTCACAGGTGGTACTGGGTTAGAAGCATTGAGTGTGTCATTGGTCAGAATTTCACATGCATTCATTGATATGATATAATATGGCATTTATAATTATAATGGGCCTGTACACAAGTTTTTCTTGGCATGGCAAGACAAGGGGGGGACCAGAGGGAGGAAAAAACAACGATCTAACTAGGCATTGTGTCATTCACATTGTGCAAGTGCCGGGAAGAGAAAGGGGAGAAGTGCGAAAGGGGGTGGGGGTTGGAGAAGTGCATGTAATCAAACGTTCAGCCAGTTGGTGGCTCAGTGCAGGTAGAGGAAAGTGCAGCCAATGGATGGCTCTTAAGCGCAGAGAGAGGGGACTGTAGGGGTACATATATAGACCACAAGTGCTGTGGGAACCAAGAGGCAGTGTGAGGTGGAACTGGACATGTGGGGACCTGGGCCCAAGTTTAGAGGGTGGCCAGCAGACCAGTGCATGGACCAGATGGGTCATCAGCATGGTAGAGCAATAGAGAAAGTGGAAGCAAAGAGGAAGGTTTTGTGTTGCTTCTGTAACCAGAGGTGGTTCTGCTCAAGTTTGAGAGAGGCAAGGAGGCTTTTCCAGAGGGAGGCCCCAGCCGAAGAAAGAGATCTGCCACCTACTCTCTCCTTGAAAAAGCAACTGACCCTCAGAGAGTTGGAGGTGGATGAGCGGAAAGCTCAAGAAGAGAGATGTTTAGGAAGAGAGCGTTGGAGGTAGTGCGGTCCCAGGCCCCAGAAAGCCTTGTGGGCGATGCAAAGAGTCTTGAACTTGATCCCTGCTGCCACTGGGAGCCAATGAAGAGATTTCAGTGCTGGAGAGATACGATCCTTGGGCTTGAGGCCAAGCACAAGTCTTGCAGTCCTGTTCTGATTAAGTTGTAGAGGATGTAGAGTAGAGGCATGAATACTTCGAAAGAGGCTGTTGCAGTAGTCCAGCCTAGAGAGGACCAGAGCTCTAAAGACAGTGAGTTTCTGGGGGAAGGTGAGGAAAGGCAGAATACCTCTGAGGAGGTGCAGCTGATAGTTTGACTTCTTAGTGACAAAAGCCTCAACTGACACACGCTTCATGGATTGGATGACCGAGAAGGTAGTTGGCAGTGCTGGAGTCGGCTTGGCCTGAGGAGTAGAGAGAGAGAGAAGGGAGGAAAGGAGAAAGTGATCATTTCAGGAGAGAGGAGTGGTGAGAGGGTTAGAGACGGGGAGGTCTGAGGAGATCAGAACATCCAGGGTGAGCCCTGCAGTGTGAGTCGGGATAGGGAGAGAGCGTCGCACAGGTTGCGAAAGAGTCCTGTAGAAGGACAAGAAGTATCCAAGTGGATGTTAAGGTCTCTGAGGAGGAGAAGTTGAGAGGTAGAGGTGAGGCGAGAGAAGGAGAGGTCCGCCCTCTCAGAGAGGAAAGAGACTACCTGGCCAGTAGATAGTGGCCACAGTGAGAGACAGGCCAGGGGAGAAAGAGAGCCTGCCTACCATGCATTCAAAGTAGGAGGAGTCCTGCATAGGAATGATAGAAGCAGGGATTCACTCCGGGAGGATCAAGGCTACACCCTCACCCAGATAGAGAGGATATTGTAGCCATCAGGAAGGAGAGTGTCAAATCTCATGACAGAACTGGCAGTGAACCACGTCTCGGTCAGACCGAGTACATCTAGATCGAGTTCTTCAAGAAGACGGCAGATATCAGAGAGTGTTTGACCGCTGAGCAAAAATTAAGGGTAGCAGTGTGGAGCAGGTTGCCCCCTTTGAAAGACTTCCAAGGTACAGGTCAGAGGTACGACCTGCGGAAGTGTAGTAGGCGCCCTAGGTTGGACAGAGGAGGAATGAGGAGAGTACAAGGTAGCCAAGGAAGAGGAGGTAGGCGCCAAAGGGGTGACGGAGGAAAGAGGCAACAGGGTGCCAGAGAAGCAGCAAAGATATCCATAGAGGTGGCAGAGGATGGAGAAGGTAAAGGATCCTGAGAGGGAATAGAGGGAATAGAAGCGACAGCAGGAGAAGAAAGAAATTTGATAAGGCACAGGATGCGTCTATCAAAGAGGAGGAGGTTGGCCTGGGGGCCTTGGACCAGGATGCTGCCATTTATGTAAACATTAATGATGGTCTTAGAGAAGTGCAAGGGAGCCACGTGGGCCTCCCCGTCGGGTGCCACCATTAATGGGTGAAGAGGAAAAAAGAGAGAGAACAGAGACCATATGGGGGTCCATACGCCTGGAGAGGGAACAACAAAGAGGATTTCGGTAAAAGCCAAAACTATTTACCTGACATACCCCAACACAAGGATAAGGCAAAGTCAGACAACTGACTAGAATCACACACACCTGACAACCTTTCACGTTCCCTAACCCAGCATGGCAATTGAAGAGGAGGCAAACAGCGGGGAGGGTCAAAGGGGCATCAAGCAGAGATGAGACCTTGCCCTTTTCCGATCTAGATAGACGGAACCTCCCTGAAAGGAACTGTAAGACCGCGGACAATAGATAATGTGTGTAGCGACAAATTTAAATGGTACACAGAGCATGCCTACGCAGATAAGAAGGACAGAGGGAGATGCCTGCTACTGTGGTACCGTCCTTGACTCCCATACAAGAGAAACCAAGCAGTTCATCACAGTCGGTGAGTCGAGGGGAGAGCTGATAGGAAACCAAACTGTGTTGAATGAAAGTTGCAAACAAAGGGAAGTTCAAACAACCATATCCGTTAAGGGAAAACCAGCTGCATAGGGGTCCGGTACCATGTGGGTGTGCACTCAAAACCACTCTGGCGAATCCCGATTTTCGAACTACCGATACCAGATGGCCTTAGGAAGCCTTCACCCGAAGGTCAAAGTGGTCATACAGCAGTGTTGCAAAATCCTCTGTACAGTCGAAAGTCTTTAACCAACAGAGTAGGGGGAACGAAGAAAGAACTCTGTGTGATTGGCCATAGTGAACACAAAACAGGGAGGCGATCAGTCAAGAAGGGTCTGAGCCCAGCCGAGGGGGATCCTAGGGTGAAAAGTCATCACTCAAAGACTGGTGAATACAAAAGGAGAAAACGTGTAATAAAGAGCCATTGTGAACCTGCATGAGGGAGGCTGAGAATCTGGCCATAGTGAACCCAACTGAGGGAGACTGAGAATCGAGAGGGGTCCAAGCCGACCAAGGGAGATCCTGAGAGCAATCTGAGCCCGTCTGAGGGAGACTGATTGACACCTGAAGAAGAGGGTCCTAGCCAGACAGAGAGAGACCCCGGAAGAAATAGATCTGAGTCTTGTAGAGGAAGATCACGGGAAGTGGATTGTTCCCCTTGGCATTCAATAGACTAGAAGATCAAGAAAGACCAGGGGAAGAGGATTGTCCCCCCCGGCACTTGTGGAATAAAAACCGTTGTGAACCTGACTGAGGGAGGCTGATAATCAAGAGGGGTCTATGCCCGGAAGAGGGAGACCCAGGGGTAAACCACTAACACCCTAACTACTGTTTGAAAGGAACTTTAAACCCTTAAGTGTCAAGGATGAGCTATCTCATCCTTGGAATTACTTTCACAGTGCCAAGGACAAGATAGCTTGTCCTTTTTGGCACTTTGTTTTGTGTGAACAAAACTGTAATCCAGCCCCCGAGCTATGTGAGGGGGAGGTCCCCCCTCAGTGCCAGGGGGCTGGATTACCTTCAGTTTCACATCGGCGTGCGTAAAGAACGCTGATGTGAAAGTGAAAGTAATTTTCACAGCAGCAGCCTTTTCGGGCTGCTGCAGTGAAAATAGAAGGTGAGTCTTCACCTTTCTCCCCCTCGATCTCCGGCTGTATTTCAAGCCGGAGATCGAGGGAGGTGTCATTGGAAAGGGGAGATTCTCCCCTTTCCAACGACATCCTGTGTGACCGCATTGCTGGGTGCAGAGAGGGCGCAGAGCGCTCGATCCGCGCCCAGCAATGCCACTGGACCACCAGGGATACGTTTGTGAGAGTAAGCAGCCCTCTCCCCCCCTGGCTCCCAAAGCATGGGGGCACATAAAGACCCCTGGGGGCAGACAGGTGACCATCTGCCTCCAGGGATGGGAGCATAACAAAAATAAAAAAACGGCTAAAAGAAAAAGTAATGGGAAGGGGGGAGCAGGTTTGGCGGCCCTAGCCACCAGGGATTTTTCGGGAATGGTGTAGTTGGAAAAGGGATATTCTCCCCTTTCCAACGACACCCTTTGTGACAGCATTTCTGGGCATGGAGAGGGCACAGAGCACTCGATCTGCACCAAGCAATGTCCACTAGACACCAGGGATGTCTTTGACTGCAGGGGGGGAGGTGGGGACTGCTTATAAGTAAGCAGCCCTTTCCCTCCCCCGGCCCCCAAAGCATGGGGGCACATATGTGCTGAACCCTGGGGGCATATGGCTGATCATCTGCCCCCAGGGAACGGGGCAAAATAAAAAAATATACAAAATCAACTGAGGTAGGGGTGGGTGGGCCCTAGACTCCAGGGATTTTTTGCCCCCCTGAAAGGGTGGTGACCCTCCCACACCAAGTGGAAGGGGGGAACCCCTTGTAGCCCTCCCTGGGGGTTGATTTATTCCCCCAGGCAGGTGTACATGAGGTGGCACCCCCATCCAATTGGAGGGGGGGCACTAGGCATAAGTGTGCAGGCCCCCCAAAGGATGGGGCCTGCAGGTTAGGGCACCCCAGACAAAGTGAACATTGTGTTTTTCCCCACCAAATTTCACACTTTGTCGGGATTGTGGCTAATAAAAACTGGGGCAATTTGTGTAAGGCAGACCTCTGTGGATTCCCACGGGTGTCCTCTTTTGGGAAATGCATGGGGTTCCCTGTTTTCCTTGCTGGCTTCGACACCCTAGGCCCAAATCTGTAGGGTGTGCCCGTCTGGACAAAGTGTGAAATTCAGCTGTCACAACAGACTTGGGGTTACCTGTGTTTGAGGCTTTTCCGTTGGCACCCAGGTAGGTGCACCCACACATGTGAGTTACCGTTTTCACCGGCACACCTGTGGGAGCGCGGGACGGTAGGCCATGTGTTGTTGGGGGCGTGTTTCGATGGGTGAGCCGAGTGAAATGTGCGGAAAATGCTTTTTTACCCCCACATTTCGGACTTTGCAGGGGTGTCTGGGTAATAATTTCTGGGCGGATTTGCGCAAATCATACCTCTGCGGATTCCCACGGATGTCCTCTTTTCGAAAATGCATGGCGTTCCCTATTTTCCTTGGTGGCTTGGACACCCGAGGCCCATATCTGTATGATGTGCCCGTGTGGACAAAGTGTGAAATTCAGCTGTCACAACATTCTTGGGGTTACCTGTTTTTTAGGCTTTCCCCTTGGCGCCCAGGTAGGTGCACCCACACATGTATGGTACAGTTTTCAATCGGGACACATGTGTAAAACATGGGAAGGTATAACATTTGGTGTGTTTGTGTGGTTTTCATAACGTTTTGACACATTTTCTGGTGCCCTTTGTCATACAACCCTTTCATTTCCCAAATGTGCCCTACATTTAGTTGCTGCTTTAGGCACCATACACAAGTCACCTACCCTTGAAAAGGTCTGCCTGTGCTCTTTCAAAAAATGTATGCTTGCCATTCCTCACCACATTGGTTTTCCTGATTTACACATGCTAAGTGTGTCTGTTCAGGCCGTAAGCATAAAACTCCAGTGTACCAATGCTCAGTGTTTGGCTTGTGGTATTGCTTGTTTTGTAAAACACTACAAAAAATAAGTGCTTTCCTAACCGCAATAGTCGGGGGAATGTAGCGGAGCATTTCTTTTCTTAAAATTCATAGAAGCCATTGCCGTGCCAAGCCAACGATATCCACCACATACCTTTTATTTCCGTCACTTTCCCGATTTCCCCCAATCTATTGCATTTTGCCCCTACGTAGTTGTTGCCTGACCTATGCAAATCACCCCTTCCTAAACTTGGAATTTTGTCTACTTTTCAGAAATGTATGCCTTTCTGTCCTCCAATACGGCTTTCTTACCCTTTTCTTCCATTCCGTCCATGTATGTCCAATTGACAAAAATGGCCAAAATCGCCTACCTCTCACAACACGGTTGATAACCACATCAAAATAATGTATTCTTGTTTCCACTCAACCTGTTCTTGAAAGCCAGGAAATTGGGGAATTCAGCACAGCAAACCATTTGTTCCTAGATTTTAGAAGGAAAAAACACAGGCTTCTTTGTACATCATTTTATTCACATTTTTTGAAAAACACAACATTTTCACCCTTTTTGGTTATTTTCTCTCACCCCCCCTACAGCAACCTAGGATTCCTGGGTGGCGATACAACCGCCTACATGTGGGAAAAAAAGGAGCCAAATTTGGCTGAGATATCCCATGTAACAAAAAAGTTACAAGGCATTGAATGGCCACATACCGAAATCACCAAAAAAGGCCTTGGCACTGGGGGGAAATACCCATGGCACTTAAAGGGTTAAGTTGTTGTGTGATACATCAGGTCATCGAGGGAAAGAGACTTTTTGTGTGCTAAGAGACTCAACCATCGAAGATCCTGATAACCAAAAGCGGAACTGATAGCTCGTGCTGGGAATGCTCGAACCTGTGCTGTGCTCAGAAGAGCCACCTTGTCCCATGCTCAAAACATGGGGAAGGGATACCCCTGGCTTTATATTTGTGATCACTTCTTTTCTTTATTGATATTGATATTGATATTTTATTTTTATCGTGCTCGTACACAAGTGTTTCAGAGTGTGACAAGACAAGAGAGGGGAGGGGAACAAGGGAGAACAAAAACAACAATCTTACTAGGCCCAGTGACATTGAGAACGCTCAAGTGCATGGGGGAGGGAAAAGGGGAAAAGTGCATGGAAGAGGGGAGAAGTGGAAAGCACAGAGCAAAGGAAAAAAGGCATATAAATAATAAAATGAATAAATAATAAAAGGAAACAAAAACAGTGGAAAGTGCAGCCAGCAAGTGGCAAGTGCAAGGTATAAGGCAGCAGACAAGCATGTCTGATAAGTGCAAAACAAAAAGGAGGGGCTGTATGGTTAAAGATACAGACCCCAGTGCAAGGGATGGCCCGGAGGCAATTTGGGTGGGTAAGCAGGTACCTGGGCCCGGGAGACTGAGGGTGGGCCAGGTGCATGGTGCCGAGAGAGAGAAGACCAACAGGGGCGAGGAAGGGTGAAGGCAGAAGCAAAGAGGAAGGTCTTGAGGTGCTTCCGCAACAGGAGATGGTCCTCCTCCAGTTTCAGAGTGGAGGGGTGGCTATTCCAGAGGGAGGCCCCGGAGAAAAAAAGAAAGATTCTTGTACACCTTATCCCACACTCTTTCTATATTAGTTGTAAGGACTGGCAATAGGTTTTTTCTTTTTAGTATAGGCCCTTTTACTTTGACCAGACACCACAAGGACTGCCTTATTTTTCATTTGATAATACAAGCTTGCTCCCATCTTAGATTTAGGTTAGATTAGGCATTATCCTATTCTGCATACTGGTAAAATCAACACCCTTGAATCATAATCACTTGTGTCTGTCTTTACTGCTGCCACCATGTGTTCCTTACAGTTCTTATAGGCACGGGTGCATGGACATAGCGAAGCATGCTACATGTAGTTGGGCAGCGTCTCCTGTGCACCTGCATGGCTCAACAACACAGTCTTGTCCTGCGAGGGCTTTGCCGCAGAGGGTCCGTGCCTCGATTCTTACAGGCACGGATGCATGGATGTACCGAAGCATGCTATGTGTAGTCGGGCAGTGTCTCCTGTGCACCTGCATGGCTCAACACTGCGGCCTTGTCCTGCGAGGACTTTGCCGCAGAGGGTCCGTGACTCGCTTCTTACAGGCACAGATGCATGGATGTAGCAAAGCGTGCTACATGTAGTTGAGCAGCGTCTCCTGTGGACCTCTGTCTCTCCACACCACGGCCTTGTCCTGTGAGTGCTTTGCCACAGAGGGTCCATGACTCGGTTCTTATAGGCATGTATGCGTGGATGTAGCGAAGTGTGCTACGTGTAGTCAGACAGCGTCTCCTGCGCACCCCGATCACTCAACGCCACGGCCTTGTCCTGCGAGTGCTTTGCCGCAGAGGGTCCGTGCCTCAGTTGTTATAGGCACAGATGCGTGGACATTGTGAAGCATGCTACGTGTGGTCGGCAGCGTCTCTTGCGCACCTGCATCGCTCAACACAGCGGCCTTGTATTAGCCAGAATTACTAGACTTTTTTTGTATAGATACAATTGGTATTATTTCACAAATACATTGTTACCGATACAAGAGTCTTTACCCTTTCAAGAGTTTCCTGTTGGAGAAAAAGTAGGGACGGGGGGAGGAAAGGAAAGAAGAGGAGAGTTTAGGACATTTGTAAAAGGATTCTCTTTTGATGCCAGCGTGATCTTAGGGTACCCATGCATTCATTGGCTAATTAAAAGCTACCTGGTGGTGGTGTCATACGTGATTGTATCCATATTGTCTTGGTGATTGTTATTATTGAAATAATATGTTATTATATACATTTGGCACAAACCAATCCTCACTTATCCCTGCAGCCACTTGTTCTTTCGATACGTGGCAGGGTAGGGAAGCTTTTCCAAAGCCACATTCAACAACTTTTTAGGCAAATCAAATCTGTTTGAGACAGGGAGCACCCCCTTTTCATCATGTGGTGCTTCTCCCTGTAATTATATTATCTGCACTATTTGTGTTGCATTGAAGCCCTCTGGCAGTACATTTTGCTCTCTAGTCGTTTTCATCAATGCCATAAGCAGTATTTTCTCTTTCTCGCCAGAAAACAACATGTGTTCCTTCTGGCAAATAAGCTGCTTCTTTTGCTGCTCTGTCTGCACTTTCATTACCCAATGAGATAAAGTCTTGCCCTCCAATATGGGCTTTGCACTTAATTATTGCCAATTTCATTGGGAGTGGTAACATTTCCAATCATTTACACACAAGTGCTGCATGTAGTACCTCTGTGCCATCACTTCTCTTGAACCCTCTCCTTTCCCATCTCGCCAGTCCAGAATGTACTGTAGATGTTACGTACGCAGAGTCCAAACATATATGTACTGCTTGTCCTTCTGACATATTTAGTGCCTCTATTAATGCCAGCAATTCTGCCACTTGTTCAGAGTAGTGTGCTGGCAGCTGCATTTGAGAGGAAACTATGAACTCCCCTTCCTTGTGTACCCCATGTTTGTTTCCTACCTCTGTCCTGGATAAGGGTCAATACTTGAAGACCCATCAATAAAGATCATGCCACCCCCCTCAATTATGTCTTCTTTTACTATATAGTTCCCTTTGTTCCTGTCCATACATGCCACACAGTTGTGTGCATAGCCTCCTTCCTCCTACTGGTTCTGCAATAAACTCTGCTGGGTTTACCGTCCTGCATCTTACAATTTCTATTGCAGGTTTTGTCACTATAATTTCATAACCTGAGTTGTCGATGTTCATTTGGACTGTTCTAGTATTGCCAACAAGGCATGTTCCACGTACAAAATGACTGAGTGATCGGGATGTTCTCTCAGGCAGCCCTTTAAGATGAGTAGTGGTAACTTTAAGATGGATGGGGATGCAGATTTTATTCATACATCAATAATCAAGACGACTCAATAGTTTGGCAAAAGTGAATCGATTTTATTAACAAGTCTATAAAACGGGGAGCACAATGCACATCAGCAATTGCTCAATCTTCTTACTCTCAATACTTCATAAAAAAAACTGGGCTCTTATACCCACAATTGGTCAGCATTGACATTTTGACCTGCGTCATTACCAACGTCATCCTACGTGGCAAACTACACAAACCTAACGGAGGGTGTGATTGGGTCTAAGTAAGAGTTTTATATCTATGTAGAACAGTGGGGAGAAGGTGGTAGGATAACTAACATCAGGTGGGGCAACAGAGCCCTCCCCTCAAAATGGCCACTATGAATGTCACTAATTGTACAACGTCCCATTGGCTGCACAAACTATAGGACCCTTAATTACGCGGTCCTCTACAATTGGTTGTCTTCAACCCCATTTGTTCTTTTCCACCTATGTCTTAGCAGCACGCAGGCTGAACAACCAGGTGCGGATGAGCTCATCTTAACACCAGCTTCCCACCAATTTCTGTATCATCCATCATCACCTCAATGGTCCTATGGCAATTAGTACTTTGAAGATTGGGCTTAAGTTTGTACTGTGCTCTGAGAATTTCAGGGAGTGTGGGCACCAGCTGGCTTCCGTGCGTAGGTGTGACCACCTCGTTCGTCCAACTTCCTTCTACCACATGACTGGACACCATGAAATCAAGCTTTTCATGTATTTGATTTTATTGTCCAATAGTCCTCTGACATCTTTTGTTTTTGCTTAACCTTTCTGAATAGGAGCCTCGGTTGCTTCTCGCTTATTGTATCCAATGTCAGCCCATTCCAGTTTGATAAGACCTTGGCTTTCTTGGCCCAGTCAACTCCTTAGCTGAGCTTGTTATTCTGTTTAATCCAATTGCTTGAATTAAACTGAGGTCTTCTTGTTCTGCCTAAACTGAGACACTAAAATGAGGCCTTCTTGTTCTGTTCAGCACTGCTTCATAACGTATAGTGGAAACTTCCACTACTTGTCCATATATATCTCGATAAATGTATATGTTGGTGCTTTGCTGCGCTATATCTATTTAAATCATGTAGCTAGCTTCACGATTATTTTGCTGCTTGCGTTTCAGTTGCATCTGTACATGTTTAATCTAACTAAGTATCTTCATCTGGTCTGTGGCATAACTTCTTCACCTTGATCTCAAGTTGTCACTTATCATTGGTGCTTCTTACTGTGTTGTAGGTTTTCTGCATTCTCTGGTCTGTTTATCTTTTATATGGGTGTCGATTTGGTTTTCTATGACATCACCATTCACCTTCACCCGTCATCTTTTTTGATTCTTCAGGGATTTCATTCAAATGGCCATCATATTGTCTTGAATGCACGTATAGTTTCCTCAATGGGCATCTTGCTTCCCAGATTCTCTTAGGTATGGATATTCTTATGGGTACTGCACAGAGCCCACGCTCTGCTCTCTGCTGGTTTAGCTGTTCAGTATGTGTCACATACTTTGGTTCCCATTTTTCAGGTACTAGAAGTGGGGCAGTTGGAGTGGGGTACTTGGCTCCTCCTCTACACTCCCCCTCTGGGTGATTCATCAACCACTCTTATATCATCTTTTATCTCCAGACATCCTGTTTTAAAGTAAAGTTTCTTAGGGATCCATATCTTTATGACTCCCTTCAGACATCCTGCTGATTTCACATGCTCATCCTTGTTCCATGTCATGTTCATGCACTTTCCTCTTGGACTGCAGTAAATCCATTTCCCCACATATTTCCTATGGTGCTTTGGGTACAGGAATTTTGTTTCCTCAGGTGCATAGATGTTGGCCATTACAAAGTCTCTGATTTCTTCATCAGTCAGATTTTACGGCTCCATCCTGGCTCAACATCGATCATGATCTTCATCCCTAAGGCTTTCTTTGCTGTCTTCTTGCATTGTGAGATTATTATCTTGATCACACAAAATCCAAGCAATATCATCAGTTTCAGGGCTCCAAGGAATTTGAACGTGTCTGCCGGCCATTGTGGAACACAAGAGAAAAGATTTCCAAACCAGCTGTCATCAATAATGCCTCCTACTTCGTCTATCATCTGGTCATGGAGTTTCGTCAGAATGTCTATGGCTTCTGTCAAGGTACCATTCTTGTCATTGAGAGAAGGTATGAACGTGCAACATGATTCTCTAATTTTTGCACAAACACCTCCATCCATAGCTGTGATCAAGTCCAAGACATATCTATTCTGGAGGGTCATCAGTCTTATAACTCTCAACTCTTCCCTGATTGCATTTAATCCTTTTATAGTTGTGTTGATCATCTGCAGCAATTCCCATCTAGTTATCTGTAACCATTTGGTAATTGCTCCAACCTGGACTGCTGGTAGAAAGATTAATGAAAACACTGAAGAGGTCTGGCTGAACAATCTGTGTTCATATGGAATAGCATCAAAGGCTTCAATTGATTTTCCTGAAAAGTAATTCTCTCTCTCTTCTCATCCTCTTCATAAATTCCACAGATCTCTTCTTCCTCAGATTAGCATCTGCTTTTGGAAAATTGTCAAGGTTCAGATCACTTTTTGGAATCACCAATGCTGGAACATCGAATTCACCAGTGTGCAGATTCCTCTCCAATCTTTAGGTTGTCACAGGTTTCCCCCCTTCTCACCTGTCTGTGTTGTTTGTTCGAGATCTTCGAAGAAGTCTTCTTTCGCACAGTTCGGGTTTTGTATAACCCTGTGCGTGGGTCCTCGGGTTACAGCGTGCGGTTCAAGACCCGTCTCCAGAAGCGTTCAGAAGTCCTGGAAAAAAGTCCAGGAAAAAGGCAAAGAGCGCACTCGGAAGACGAGTGCGAAAGAAATCCAGGAATGCAAGGTGAGGCCAAAAAGGGGAGGATGAAGGAGAAGGAATATTAGGGGACCGAGAACCAGGAATCAGTGGAAATCGGTGTACGAACTATGGCAACACACATCTGACTACTGCCAGCGGTAGCGTTGAGATGCGCCGGGCTGCAGGGGCGTGTCTGCTTTGTAGAACGCAGAGCGTACAACGTGGAGACTGGCAAACAGCGTTTCGTGTTCAGCGGCCATGTTGGGAGTTCTGCTGAGTTCAGTCCCCTATGGGTCAGGAACCGCAAAGTCCAGAAGGGACAGGTCCGGTGGTTCATGACAGCATGCCTCCTCTGAAACCCAGTTCCTCTGGGTTTGCCCGGGTGTATAAGGTGGTACCTTTGGAGCAGTCTGGGGGCACTTATGTTTGAGACTGGTTCCCAGGTGCGTTCACTGGGAGGCTACCCTTTCCACTCGACCAGATACTGTAGCTGACCACGTCTGTACCTGGAGTCACATATTCTGGACACTTCATATTCTAACTGATCATTGACAACCACAGGGGTAGATCTTGGAGCAGTCCGGAGGACTGGATGTATGGTTTCAATAAAGAAGTGTGAAAAACTAGGTGGATCCTCTTCCAGGATTCTGGTAGTTTGAGTCGAAAGGCCACTGGGTTAATGATTTCCTTTATGGAAAAAGGGCCATTGTACCGGGGAGCCAACTTATTTGGTCGTAAGTGCCGAGGTAGTAGTTTCGAGGATAGCCAGACCTTATCACCCACTGAGTATGAAGGTCCTGGTCTTCTTTTGGAGTCTGCATAATGCTTGGGATTTGTTCGGGCCTTTTCGAGGTGTTCTTTGGCTTCTCTCTGTACGTTGATGAGGGTTTCAATGTAGGAGTGAACTGTAGGAACTGGGGTAGGATGTGGGAGTATGGATGGTAGAACCGAAGGGTGAAATCCTTGGCTACAGAAAAAGGGGCTGGTTTTGACAGCCGAGTGATCCAAATTGTTGTATGCAAATTCAGCCACGGGTATTAGAAGGGACCAATCGTCCTGGACCTTGGTGGCAAAGCAGCAAAGATATTGCTCCAGGGTTTGGTTCACGCGTTCAGTGGCTCCATTGGTCAGTGGATGATAACCTGAGGAGAAGGCACGTTGGATCCCTAGTATACAACATAAGTGTTTCCAGAACTGAGATATGTACTGAGGTCCTCTGTCTGATATGATCTTAGAGAGTAGTCCGTGAAGTCTGAATATGTGTTCCAGGAAGATTCCAGCGAGTTCAGGGGAGGATGGTAGTTTATATAAGGGTGTAAAATGGGCCATGTGTGTGAATAAATCAATGGTAACCATGATAGTTGTGTATCCCCTGGAAGGTGGTAGTTCCACAATAAAGTCCATAGCGATGAATTTCCAAGGTCTTGTTGGCAGTGCTGGTTGGAGCGAGAGACCCGCCGGTTTCTTGTTATCATGCTTGTTTTGAGTGCAGACTGCACAGGTTTGGATGTAATGCTGGACGTCTTCCTTCATCTTCGGCCACCAAAACTGCCTTTGTATTAGACAGAGAGTATTGGTGATGCCACGGTGTCCTGAATGAAGGGTATCATGACATAGGCTTGTTATCTTTTGTCATAGTCTCGGTGTGCACTTAACTGAGGCCTGGGGGGGGGGCGATGGGACCTCCCTAGGCAATGCTAATCCAGCATTGAGCGGTCACACCATCATCAGTCTGCTTCGTTCCTCTGTAATGGATGAGGCTCCCCATAACACCTATCAACTTGCCAGCCGTGTCCTGCCACCTCCTCACCACTGGGGCCAGGTTCCCCGATTTCCATCACCTGTCCCCCCCCCCGGCCCGTGCCTGCCACACCAACAATCACCAACAAGCAGCACGGGCCAGAGAAGGGATTCAAGTAGTGCGTGTGAGTGTGCGCATGTGCCGGTCCATGAAAACCCATGTCCTCATGGGAAATTGAGACCTCAGGCCGTCTTAGCCTGCAAATGCAGTCATCAGGCCATCTTAGCCCGCAAACAACGCCATTTCCTAACAACAGGACCTGGCTTACCCGGATATGACCAGTGAAATAGAGTTACCAGACGGCCTGCATGCACTGCCTCTGACAGTTCCCAAGAATCATCATCAGGACCACAACTCATCCGTGTAATTAAATACCAAAGTTTCTTACCACACCACTTGGAGTACAAAATGTGCTGCACATCAAAATCTTCTTGACCTTCCCGCATCACGCTCGGAGCCTTCTGTGTCACACCAGGAGCTGCGGGTTTAACCAAAGAAACGTGAAACACAGGATGGATCCTCATATACCACATTTACTGACACACATTTCACAATCGTATAGGGCCCAATGAAGAGGGGCAAAAATGTTAGAGACACAGACAGCTTAATATGATATGATAGCATTTATATATAGCGCCTATAGACAATAGGCCTCATTCCGAGATTGGAGGTAGTCATTGCGCTATTTGTGCCATTACTGCCTCCAATAATGGGACCGAGTCTGGTGTGGTGCAATGGGGACTTACCGGTCTAGTCCGACCCTGGCGGGGCCGGTAAGTCCCCATTGCACCAACCATTCCCCATTCCCATTTGAGCCCCCATAGATTGGGCCATTTGCTGTGTCTGACACATGCTCGACCTGTTCCCTTGCCCATTTGGTGTTTCTGTGCCTGAGGATGCATGTATTTGGACTCAACATTTGCATTTACATGGTGTTTGTTGTACTTGCCACCATTGCCTTAGATACATGATGGAACTACACGTCTCCACCCAGGGCATTTGGATCAGGGGTACCACTTTCCCTCCTCCTCTGCCAGTTGATTCCCTCCTGTGGGTGGCCAGGAGGTTTTGGAACCTCTGCCGCAAGTTGTCCCACTTCTTATGGCAGTCCCATGGTGTGCGTGGGACAGGCCCCGCATCCGTGACCGTGCCTGCCAGATGTCCATCTTCCTCCTGTGGCTGATCCTCTGGTTGCAAGCCCCACAGCGGGCCTCGGCATGCATCACAGATGTGTTGGTGAGTTCAGTCAGCTCCAGCTCAGCATACTTTGGCTTCCTTGTCCAGACCTAAGGGACTCACAATTTGCCACTCCCTGGCATGTCGCACTTCCAGTTCTGGTGGATGGCAGCACGAAGTGTGGGATTTAAAGTGGATTGAGTTTTCAAAATGACCACCAGCGAGCTTTCCGTTCCTGCACTGATGCTATTTCCAGTGCTGTAAATACCAGCACCAGTGATTCTGGCAGTTTGGGTGCCAGTATCGCTTTTTCTGGCACATTTCTGCTGGAAACACCAGCGTGTTGCTGTCGACGGTGGTGTTTCCAGCGTGCAGGTATTAGTTTCCAGCAGGGATGTGTGTGTGCATGCCCAAGGACCTGTAATGTACTAGAAGGAAAGTTGAAATGAGGGCCATCGTTCCCAAATTAATAGTAAGCACAGTAAGCTCTCTAAAGAGCACTTGATCTAAACAGTTGCTCTTTAAATGAGATGATTAATTTCAAAAACTATGAAGACATTCTAGGGCACATATTTTAGGTTGTCTTTCACCAGGGCCCCCCCTTAATGCACCCCCCCCACTATCCATCTATCCATACACGATAACTGGCCTGTCACCATGAATGCTGCTCTACCCCAGTGCCAGACCGTTCCATCATGGTAAGGCTGATGGTTTGAGGTTGTTTGTTAGCCTGATAATTGCTTGCAGTGAACTGTCTGCAAGAAAACTGCTCACATGCAAACAATTATCAGAGGAACAAACTGTTACCAAAATGCACCCACCCCAACCCTGACCTCCCCTCCCCTACTTACCTGTTTGCTTGCTGCTGCGTTCCCTTCACCCCTGTGGAATCAGATCTGTCCCTCTAATGTGGGTCGGATCCGACGCCGCAGGGTCCCTTTTTCTTCTTTTTTTTTAGGTTCCCGGCCTCCCATGCTGAGGAAGTGGTGGACACCCCCGAAGCTCCTCCTAAGGCTTATACATAACGAACATGGGGCACCCCTGCTCCACATGTCTGTTATGTATTAGCCTAATTGTGTGTTTTTAATCGATCGAATGGTACTGGCCGAATTTGGTCAAATGTATCATCCGATCAATTAAAAACAAACAAGTAGGCTAATACCAGCATGACCTGGCAGGGAACCTGAGCAACTGGTTGGTGGGAGGACTCAGAATGGTGTATGGGAGGACAGGTCTTTAGGACCCCCTGCCCCCACATTGCCCACCCACGTGAGGCTCATGACTCGTCGGCAGCCCCCCATGCAAATGGGCCCGGGAAGCAGGGTGGCTGCGAATCGACACGTGATATTGCAAGGCCCTTAATATAGCATAACATAGACACCATTTTTGTCACACGAAAAGACTCAATTTTAAATGTACTGAACTCAGGCTCCAGCAGAACAAGCCTGCATACAAAAGCTGCAGCTCTGCCCTCACTTGACTGCATGCAGAGAGCCCTGCACTCCCCCCAGCCTCCGCCCCATGGCAGATCTGCTGCAAGCCCGTTCTCACGAGCAACTAGACACAAACAAGTAACAGAACAAACACTGTATCATTCACCTTCCACAGTACATCATTGCCCTAGAAGTGACCTGACTCGTAGTTGGGGTTTGGAAAATAACAAAAGCTATCCCTATCAAGCATACCCGACCCCGCACCTAACCCCTGCACGGGTAATATATGGTGCCCATAACCCTCTGCCCAGATCCCCCAGATGACATGTTAAGCCATGAATGTAAAGATTTGAGTTCCCCAGTCCTATCCGTGCTACCAACATATTTGTCAGAAAGTGTTAAAACATGTAATGTTCTCTGTTTGTACTGAAGCAAAGTGACGCATGCCCGCCCCAAAACCCTGTGCGCTACATAAAGATACTCGAAACCCCACTCCACGCCAACCATTGTTTGCTGCTATTGTAACGAGGGAAATTGAAAAGCAATATATAAGATGTGTATGTATGATGTGATAGAATACGATTGTATCACATGTAGGCCCTCATGTGCATTGATCCAGTTGCTAGTGTAACCTAAATGTTAGATTAACACATTGCTTTCGTGCTAAATAATCCAACCTGACGCTACCTCACGTTTGTTATATGTTCACCCCTCCCATGAACTGCAAGTACAAGCCATCTAAGAAGCTGTGTAATGTATCTGCCAGAGAAAACCTTCATTAGCATGAACCTTGTAGAAATAAGCATATGTAGCTTGTAGAAAATGTGTAAGTTCCCTTATGTTCCCCGTGCTAACATGTATCCCCTCTAACAGTATATTGTGCATCGCAGTGAATAAGAACCACACAAAGTTACAAGGCCATCTTCCCCCTCCTCCCGCCAAGGCCCGCCGGGGCTCGCTGGCATGAAAGCAGTTCAGCCTCACATCCCCACATTCTTGCTGGACCCGCTTCAAGTATTTACCTCTCCCATGACAGAGGCTGCCACACAACCACTGTGTACCGCCATGGCCAGACAAAGTGAATTATGAGTTAACTGGTCCTAAATCACACCGACTTTGAGATGCCAGCTAGGTGCCCCCTCTGACCTAATGGTAGTCCTGTTCACCCCAAATTCAACAGACCACAAAGACAGTTATCCGTCCTTGAGCAAACATCCCCCAGGGCCATCATTTACTACATGTACTGCTCCCCTGTGTCCCGACCCAGGTGTTAGATTGACGTGTTAGAAATTCTGCATAACAACCTAGTATACATGAGAGTGACGAATGAGTATGAGTGACCACAAGGGCAAGTTTGTAGAACCAGCATGGTGAATCTTCGCTGACAAGCAAGTGCCCCGGTGCTCCACCCCGACAAGGCCAGCTGACCTCCATACCCCACGATGCCACCACGTGGCTCTCTACCAATCAAGGAGCACCAAGAACCAATGCCGTATAATAGCCAGGCATCGTCATCCAATCCCCAACGACTGTGTGGCCCCTATAGCTTAGATTATGAATGACATGTATCTGTAATATAATGAACTGTCTTTGCGATTGTCAGACAGAGCGTTCTCGGCGTTTGCAGAGTCCTTTGCATGCCGTATACTTAGATAAAAAACCTTTTTGACTTCACCCACACTTGGTCGTGTTCTCATTCCCTCCTGGGGTGTGTCTTTTATTGCCTCTCATAAGGGGGGTGTACTGCCCTTTTAGGGGACGCTTACTTTCAGTGGTGACTCCTTAGACGTGATTCATCTTTATTGCCCCCTTTTGGCACGACATGGAGACGCACAGCGCGCCCGCTGAACAGAGCTGCCCGCCTACGGCAACTGGTACGCTTAGATGTGCGCACACAGTAGGGGGGAAAGGGTACAGGTCCCGCTCCAAAAAACCCTTAGTACTGCTCGCCGGAGCTGGGGCGGCCATTGAGTGTGAGGCAACGCTGCCTGGACGGACCAAGTCCGGAGAGTCTCGGATCAAGACGGGCACGTGAGTATTAAGTGCGAGTGACAATAAAAGGAAGGGTATAGAGATAGGAGTGCACAGGGTCAAACAAGGTGTAGAGGGGATCTTTCTTAAGGGTAGAACGACTGAAATTTTCTGGTACTGTAATACGTTCCTCTTTCTCTGCATATGGCCATTAGGATAATAAACTGAAAAAAGGAAGACGGGAAACTAGCTCTGCAAGGGGGTAGAAGGCGGCACCGCATAGTGTTATCTTGACTAGTTCTGGGAATAAGTAAAACAGTGGAAAATGAGATAAAAGGTGTCTGAGAAGTTAGAGACACGGTGTATACATTAGAAAACGCTTTTTTCTTCTCTCCTTACTCTGGGTGAACATTAGTAGGGAGTGTATTATAATCGCCAAGGATCAAAGGGTAAAAGTGGGTAAGGGACGGAGGGTCTTAGGAACGTCACAGAACAAGTAAAGGGAGGGTTTGTGTTATATGTTGTACGTTAACGTTTGTTGAATGCTCATTGTAAATTGAATATGTTATGTTTTCCCGAGTAAAAATTTCATACTGCAAAGTGACAATGGTAAAATATATGATACTAGAGACGTTGGCGAGATGGTCATTGTAAGTGTGACCTGGGAAGGTTAAAGGCAGAGACATTGGGCCTCATTACACGGTAGGCGGAGAACCATGGCACAATTAGCGTCATGGTTCATGCCGGTAAAATACCTGCACCGCCTTGGTGGAAAGGGGAATTACCGCCCCATTCCAAGGTTGGCAGGGCGGTAATTCCCCCTTCCACCATTGCCCTTCCCCATTCCCATTTTTGCCCCATAGGGCTCTATGGGAATGGGGAAGGCGCTAATTACGGTACCGCAAATTTCAGTACCGTAATTAGCTCCCCTGGTCCCTTTGTGGGTTGGTTTTTAACGCCTGCAAAAAGCAGGCGTTAAATTCCCCAACCCGCAAAGGGACCTCGTAGTAAGGCGGTAAGGATTTACCGGTACCGGTAAAATACCAGTACCGGTAAACCCTTACCGCCTACCGTGTAATGAGGCCCATTGTGTCAAAAGTATTGAAGTGTTTAATAATTGCTAGCACTAGAGTACACGTGAGCCCCAGCAATAGAGACAGGTGATTCAAGAAGGGGAACAACAAAAGACTAACATGGGGGCGGAGACACCCCTGGCTCACATTTGTGAAATTGACCAGGCTACGCATAACGCATAACCAAATACCATGACCAGTGGGTCACGGAATTAAAGGGAGAGGGGTTGCCACAGGTCTGGCGTCAAGGGGGGTCATTTGACAAAAGTGTCCTGGACATGGTAGCCACATGCATATTTATAAAAAACAAGGGAAGACAATTCCATAATAGAAGGGAGATAGTCGATCTGTGGAGGGAGGCTGTTTGAAGAAGTGCCCCCACTCAAACAGAAAGACATGATGTCAGAACAGTCCGCCAATAGCACCACTCCCCTGGCATTGAATGAGAGCGAAGGCGAGGGTGGAAAGAAAGAAGGGTTAGTAGAATTAATACTGTTGTACCCACTCCTAAATAAGCCAGCGCCCGCTGAAGGATATAGTGATCCCGTGTATGTATCCACACCTACCCCCGCAGCTACCCCACGACCCACTGTAACGCCACAGAAGATTTTGAAAAACTAACAGAAGACTTAGACTCCCGACTCTCAATGGCCCGGAGTGAGCTATCTTGAATACGAAACATAGGGTATATTTCTGTAATACATATCTTTTTACAGTGTTTATTGTTTATTCCTGTAACTATATAGGCCATTTTTACTCTTTGCCATTATTTTGTACATTGTGTATATCTTGTAAACATGTAAATATTGTATCTTGTGCTCATGTTGCAACTTTGTAAGCTTTGCATTTCCATACTGCTGCGTCCTTTTACTTACGCGTCTGCTGTGCATAACAAATGAATAAACAAACAAACAAACAAGGTGGGACAAGTGTTCCAGAGCAAAGCAAACATCACAGACACAAGCGCACGACATGTACTTCGAGGAAGGGTGGAAAAAGGGAGAAATACTATTCCGAATACAGGAGAAACCAACTAGAATAATAGAATTGGAACACCATGATCTGGGAGAGAACGAAGGGGAGGAACAAATGGCTACCGGGGAATGGAAGAGCTGTAGTGCGATATAGAAGATGATGAGCAAGAAGCGGGAAGATTGGGGGTAGCAGCAGGAGGAAGGGCAGTAAGGCTAGATGAGACACCTCTTGGGAGGGCCATGGAAGAAGAATGGACAGGAAGGCTTAGAAACAGGATGGGAAGGATGGCCACAGTAGGGAGGAAAGGGTCAAAGGTGAGTACTGGAAGAGGGATCAAAAATAAACTACAGCTCCCATTAATACATAGAGGAGGTGGAAGGCCAAATTACATACCCTGGGCTCAGATGGACAAGGCAAACTTGTTGAATGCACGGCCCCCGCTGTCGGGAGGCGCAAGCAAGTGGATATATGCATTTGAGAAACACACAGACAGCAGTGGGTGATGTCAAAAATGTGTTAGTATCAGCAGTGGGTGACCAAGCAGACAGGGTCTGGGCAAAGGCTGGTTTTCCGGGAATAACGTTGGATTGTGACCGTCACGATGGAGCATCCTTCAATACAGTGCATGCAAGGATTTGGGATGCCCTAAGAGACACCTTCCCAGACACCCCAGATTTGCAGTCAGTAATGCAGTGTACAATGAATGATGGGGAGGATGCTGTGGATTTAATTTTACGGGTGCAGGAGATGTGGAGAGCAGAGACGCGTACGGCCTGGGATCAATCATCTTCCCTATTTTATTTTATAATAAAAAGGGGGCTCCCAAAAGAAGTGCAGAAAGCTCTCGACAAAATAGCAGGGATTGAAGCAAAAGGCTGGCCCGAGATACAGAGCATAATAGTGCACCATTGCAAAAGAATAAAAGAATGAGAGAGGGAGATAGCACAGAGAAGGTTGGCAGATGAGGCAAAGTTAGTACAAACAAAACTGGTGAAGGTCGCTGCAGTGGTAGCAGCCCTCCCCACAGATAGAGATGTGGAGGAGGAGGAGGGATCGGTAGTGATACAAGGGAGGATGACAGCAAATTGGGCTGGCAATGGGCAGTTGCAGTGGAACGGGCAGGAGTAGTACGGAGGACCGCAGTGGCAGGCTTGGAGGAACCGGGGAGGAAGAGGTGGGTTCCAGGGGCTCAGAGGGGGAGGCCCGGGGTATGGGGGAAATGGCGGATATGGGGGACAAGGACGCAGAGGAGGACAAGGAAATTGTTGGAACTGTGGGAGATGGGGACACTTTTCACTAGAAAGCAGGAACAGGCCAAACAATACTTACCAAGATGAACAGCATTATGGCCACCCACATCCAGGAAGCCCTTACGGGTTACCGATGTGAGGTGGGCAAGGACAGCAAGAACAAAGGTGCCCAGAACAACACAGAGAGCAACCACATAGTGCCCAACAGATCCCACAAGGCCACAAGGCCGCAAACAGATCCCACAAGGCCACAAGGCCGCAAACACATGCCATACACACAGAATAACCCCTTCACCACAACAGCAAATGGAACACCTGCGCCATTTGGGGGTGTGGCGATGGTGCCAGGAAATGTTTTTAGTGAAGGGGGGAGAAAGAAAGGACCTAGGCTAAATAGCCATCGGTGTGGGCCGCACTCCTAAATTTACCCAATAGGGTTTAAAACATTTGGTTGAGATTATAACATGATAGTAAAATCAAGTTCCATAGTGTTTCTTCAAAAAGTGCTTTTATTTAGCAAGTTAATCCTTTGTACTTTCTTTATTTGGGTTAACAAATGATTAAACTTCACCAAATCGTTATTTGCTGATACAATGGCAAAGGAAAAATAACCTAGGGCTAATGCATTTCGGAAGGGTAACTTTCCTTCTTCAGAGCCAGGTTAAATGCACAAAAAATCTTGCTGTTAGAACATTTAGAAAAACATCAGGTATGCATGCATTCAAAAAAACAGGGTACCCACAAATAACAAACACATACATATAACATACATATAACACAGAGAGAAGAGAACATTGAATAGTCAGTAAATTGTATATATCACATTGCGCATATATAATGCAGAATTATTTAAGCCAGGTTAACTCAAAAACATAATAATAATAAAGTTGTGTTTAAGTAAAATCCTCCAGTAGCTCTGATTCACGTATTAATTCACTAATCCACCTAGTGTTCTATGGCAAAGTCCTCAGTGAGATATTGCTTGCTCCTATGTCTAAAGAGTAAAGTGGTGTCATATAAATCGAACAACTTCGCCTTGTGGTGTCACTAACCTGAAAATGTTAGAAGCGAGCGTTCAGTGAAGGGGGGACCACGAGTCATCCAGCATAGGACAGCCCACAGAGAGCACTTGCCTGTCCAGTACTATCGGCGACCCTCGATGCAGCAGAGGAACCATTGATAGGGGCGGATATAGGGAACAAACAATTCATTTTTATGGTGGATTCGGAAGCCGAAAAATCATGCCTACGTGAGGGCATGTTTCCGCTATCTAATCGTAAATTGGAGATGCTGGTGATTTCTGGGGCGGTGGTCGAAGTTCCTTACACAGAAGACTTGGATGTAACAGTGGGGGGGGAAACAGTAAGAGCACCCCTATCGTACTACGAACAATCCCTGATTAACTTATTGGGAAGGGATCTCCTCAGTAAGCTTAATATGACTATATCCTTTACAGAGAGAGGAATAGTTTGCTCAACACCAGGGATTTGCCCCATGTGTGTAAAGCTGGTAGTGCACGCAAGAGCAACAGCGCCAGAAGTGAGCGGCATACCAGTGGACCCAGACATGTTCATCCAGGGGTTAAAAACATTGGCACGGGTGGTCGCAGAATTGAAACGCCTAGAATGGAGGGTGCCTGCAGAGTTTGTTTTCCGCCCCATAGCACGCCCAGAGATAGCACCCTGAACAGTGATGTCATTGGATTTACACGCAGTTCATGTCAGCCCCCAAAGAAAAGCAGTAATTGCAATGGACATACGCGGCTGCGAGTGGCGCACAGTGTTATGTATCAATGCTGACATTGCACTGTGAGACTTATCAGATGAGGATCTCTTCACAGACTCTGATAGTGATGGGGAAATAATAATGGAGATAGCAATCCCCTGTGATATAATGATACAGACTAGACAAGTGCCAGTACAGCTAATGGCAGTGGTGGGAGCACCACTGTCACTCTTTGAAGATGACATGCAATCAGTGCCAGGTGACCTGTGGACTTCAGGGCCCCATGATGTGGGATTATTGCATGGAGTAACACCAGTTAACATAACGCTCAAACAAGGAGCCATACTGCCCAGAGTAAAACAGTACCCCTTGTCCCGGGAAGCAGAAGAGGGGATAAAAGAGACAATCAGAGCATTATTAGCACAAGGAATAATAGTGCCCTCAAACTCGCCATGTAATACCTGTATTTACCCTATTAAAAAAATGAAAGGAGGGGCTTGGGGGATGATCCAAGATCTTTGCCTAATCAATGACGTCATCCAAAAAGAGTTCCCCTTGGTCCCCAATACTGCATCCATCCTATGCAGCATCCCAAAGGATGCATCTCACTTCACAGTGGTGGATTTAAAAAACACATTTTTCTGCAGATATCTAACAGCATTCACATTGGGAGGAAAGAGGTACGAGCACTGTAGATTACCCCAGCGGTACTGCGAAAGCCCAAGCATATTCAACAGAATTCTACACGAAGATCTAGGCAATGTGACAACAGACAGCCCTGTTATTCAATACGTGGACGATCTGTTGATCTGTGGGAAGAATGAGGAGTGCAGGAAAGATTCAATCACTCTCTTGACATTGTTGGCCCACAAAGGGTATAAGGTGGACAAAGGAACGTTACAATATTGTCAACGAGAAGTGTTGTGCCTGTGGCAGCTAATCTCAAAAGATAGTAAGAGAATCATACCAGATAGAGTAGCTGTCATCAAGGAAGTAGAGAGACCAAAAATAGTGAAAGTCATGCAGAAATTCCTCGGCATGTGCAATTACTGCCGTGCATGGATAGTAGATTATGCTGCATATACAAGACCTCTATTACAGGAACTCAACGAAGCTCAAAGAGAAAACACAGAAATACAATGGTCAGTAGAACTAGATGATGCATTTACATCACTCAAGGAACTAATTTCAAGCGCACCAGTACTTGCGAACGCAGATTATGAGCACGAGTTTTATCTATTCTCACATTGCAAGGGGTCCCTTATGACATCAGTACTGACACAAAAAACATAATTGGGACACAAGCCCCTAGCCTACTACAGAGGCACACTGGATTCAGTGATGCAAGGACACTTCGCTTGTGAGAAATTTCTTGCAGCCGCAGCATTCGCCATTGAGAAAAGTGCGACAATAGTGATGGGATGTTCTGTGACATTGTTCGTAGAACACTCCCTATTCGCAATCCTGGAACGATCAAAAAGCACACTCACTACACAGAGAGCCACAGCATACAAAATAATTCTGTCAAGCGCAAAAATACACATAGTGAGTTGCAAAACAGTGAACCCTGCAAGATTTATTACAGAACCATGCACATTGGAAGATATGCAAACACACGATTGTGCAACATACAGGGGTGAGGAGGGAGAAAGCACCATGGTGAGTGAAAATGCCTTAAGTGAGGGGGAGGTATTCTTCATAGACGGGTCAGCCTCAATAAATTCGGACACAGGAGAGAAGCACGTGGGAATAGCAGTTGGGAGATTGGAGGAAGTGGATTACGAAGTGTTAATACAACAGCGCCTCCCAGCTCACTCCTCAGCCCAAGCGGCAGAATTAATAGCACTCATTGAAGTGTTGCATGCAGCAAAAGGGTGTGCGGTTACAATTTACACAGATTCGGCTTATATGACTACTACAGTGCAAGGGGGATTGGCAAGATAGGGACGGAGAGGGTTCCAAAGAGCAGATGGCTCACCAGTACAGCACGCAGAACTTCTAAAAGAACTGATAGAAGCAATAAAAGACCCCGCCATGGTAGCCATAGGAAAGTGCCAGGCCCATACAAACAATACAGATGTGATCTCTTTAGGAAACGTGGCAGCGGACGCCGCCGCCAAGGAAGCTTCCTACTTAGTAAAAGAGAGAACAGGTGAGTACTTGATACAAAAGCACATAGAGGAGAATCTTGCAGATGGCTATAATGCCATGCCCGTGTCACAATTATTAGAACTCCAAGATGAGGCAACAGGGGAGGTAAAGGAATTGTGGGAAAGAAATGGGTGTAGCCAGTCGTCAACAGACCTTCTATGGAGTCAAAATAGTACAGGTAAAGTTGTGATGCCAATCAAACTATTAGAAATAGCTTTTCAATAAGTACACTTTCCAGCGCACAATGCAAAACAGCACATTGCTGCAGAAATTCAGGAGAATTGGTTTGTTCCTGGTTTACAGGAACAACTTTCAAAAATGGCAATGGAATGTCCGACATGCCAAATATACAATTCAGGAATGACATTAAGAACATTACGGGGTACAATACCAAAACCAACAGGTCCCTTCAGAGAGCTGCACATTGATTACGCAGATATGGGAGAGAGGTGCAATGGATCACGATACATGATAGTAGTAGTGTGTCCATTTTCAAGGTGGGTCGAGGCAGGGCCTTGTGCACATCCGGATGGCAAATGTGCTGCAAAGTTTTTGGTGAGGGAAGTATTCCCGTGCTGGGGAATTTGTGACATAATTGGCTCAGATAATGGCACACATTTTGTCAATGATCTCTTCAAGGACGAGCCTTGCTTGGGATAAAAAATAAATTATGTTCCATTTATCATCCGCAAAGTAATGATGTTGTTGAGAAGATCAACGGCCTCCTCAAAGGAAGATTATGGAAATTATGTTTCTCACTCAAGAAAAATTTGGTGCCCTGTTTGCCCCTGGCCTTGTTTGAGCTGAGGAATCCGCACAGCAAGGACCACCACCTGTCGACCCATGAAATTGTAACAGGGCGATGGATGCACATGGCACACTCCCCACTCCACAGACAATCAGATGCCCATAGAAGCGCCACTGTACTAGGAGAAGAGTTCAATGAATACTTGACCAAACTAACAAAAGAAGCCCGCATGATAGCAAAACAGCTTGCGCCACCATTCATAAATGAAAGAGAAAGTGAAGAAATAACGCCCGCAGAAGAAAGACCAAAAGGTAAGCTAATGCCAGGGGAAATGATGTATGTGAGCAGTTTCGTACGTAGGTGGAATGCTCCAAGATTTCATGGCCCATATGAGGTAGTGTTCTGCACATCAACGGCTGTAAAAGTAAATGGCCTCAGATATTGGATACATTTGACAGATGTGCGAAAGGCCTGCAAAAGCGTCACACAACAACAAAATGAAGGGGTACGAGGCATAGATGACATGTCACCATAAGTACAGGGAAGTAGTATAGCCGCATGCTATCACGAGGCAGTGATGTACAGTAACACGCATTTACTGATTTTTAGTACTATAGAAAAAGTCAAATGTATATAATTGTGAAAGAATTACATGAAAATTCTTACACTTATCTCTCTCTCTCTCTCTCGCTCTCTCTCTCTCGCTCTCTCTCTTTATCTTTCGATGTTTCCTCTCCCTCTCATGAAAAATAAATGTAGATATTCATTTGTGGATGCTTAATGCACTTTAATGTCTTAATATATAGGAGAAACCATGGCAACGACTGGGCAGCCCACAACGCATAATGTTAGGGTAGAGAGGAATGGCAACGAGACATTTGATTTACGTAGATATTCGTATGCATATGGTTTGTTTGTGTGCGCAGTACTATTTTTTACAATGATGTTTCGATTCGTCATCTATTGGGCTATTACATTCATCTCTATCGAGATGAATGAGGGGGGAGGTAATGGAACCAATATGGGGAATGGAACAAATATGGTTAAAGAAGGGGCCTATTTAATATTTGATGGCTTTCAGCTCATATGGGGCTATGACACTCACCTCGATCATACACAGCACGTAAATGACACCAGCAATACAGTGACCACACACCCTACTCCCCCATACAATGCCTCTGAATACAATGTATATGGGTTAAATGATCGTAATCCTTCTGTTATATCATGGTTATACGACACTACCGCCACCCTGCTAGCACCAGCGGTTAACCCATCCACAGAACGAGAATTCCTCACCAATAGAGAGGAAGAAAATGCACAAATGACTGAAAAATTCCAGGCTCTATACGATGAGTGGGGAAAGGGGGGTGAGTAAACGAGGCATAATAGTGCAAGCAGCAAAAAATGCAAAAGGCTACCTCAGAAGCAGTAGAAGGAGAAGGGAGGTGGGGAGGAAAGAGTTTAAAGAGTATTCTGGCCTGGGGCGTGACACAATAGGAGACCCTAGACACCCACATCAATCAAATAAATGGTACGCAGACATGAGCTCAACCGCAAAGCAAACAACAAATGAGAGCTGTTATGTATGCTCCTTGATTCCCCACGCCTCAGGCACACCTAAAGTACTACTGCCTCAAGAATTGCCTCTTGAAGATGCCCAGTGTCTCCTTCATCTCATCCTATGTCGAATTAAGAATACCTTCCAGGCACACACGATATCTTTTGAAATGCTGCAAAACGAAAAAACGTGCTACTCACGAGTCAGAGGAGTGATATGTTTGAAAGAACCTTTTTTGATGATTAAAGGAACATTGTTTGCAGAAAATAAGTGGAAAGAGGAAGTGGTGACATGCAAAGCAGAGGCACTGCGAGGAATATCAGAGGAGAAACTGTGGTTGGTTGAGAAAACCTGCACACCAGTCTGGACCAAGCATATCACAAAGCTAACCTGGGTGATAGCCATAGAAAAGCCATTCAAATTGCAAAAAGAAATTACATACGAAGTCTGCTTCCTCGGGGAAGGGAAAAACAACAGGGGCACAAATAAGAACTGCAGTAAAACTCTCATCATCCCGGACATGAAGAAAGCGACCGCAGCCCTTATAGACACTTACTGGGTCTGCGGTAAACAGGCATACTTGCACCTCCCACAATCCTGGAGGGGCACATGTTCTATGGCCACGCTGCTCTCTGCCCTGATGGTGATTCCGGAGAGCCATATCAAAGGAGAGAAAAGACTGCCAGCTGGCCATCGTCCAGAAAATCCACAACCAACAGAGGAAGTACCAATGTATGCCCTGTCTGCGGACATCACACAACTTGACATTTGGCAGATAGGTCCAATCTTCTAGGAAAAACGCTGCTCCATAATCCTTAATGCTGAAAATGCCTTCCTTAGTCTTTTCTGAATGTGATGATCAAAAACATGCCTTTCCTCCCTCCTTTCCTGTCACTCTCCGACCTCTGCAACTCATCCAGAACAGGACTGCGAGACTTGTCCTTGGCCCCAAGCCCAGGGATCTGATCTCTCCAGGACTGAAATCTCTGCACTGGCTCCCAATGGCTGCAAGGATCAAGTACAAAACCCTCTGCATCGTTCACATGGCCTTCTGGGGCCTGAGGCCTCAATACCTTCAAATCTCTCTTCCTAAATATCTTGCTTCTCGAGCTCTTCACTCATCCGCCTCCAAGTTCCTCATGGTCAGTCGCTTTCCAAGCAATGATTTTGTGGTAGATCTCTTTCTTTGGCTGGAGCCTCTCTCGAACAGTTTCCCTGCCTCCCTGAAACTTGAGGAGAACCAACTCCTGTTCCGGAAGCACCTCAAAACCTTTCTCTTTGCTTCTGCCTTTTCTCCTCCCCTCCCCTGCTGACCTATTGGCTGAAACTGAATCTGCACTGGTTACCTGGCCACCCTCTGTTCTCGGGCCCAGGTCCCTGTGCCTCCAGTCACACACATCTGCACTGCCTGCCTGGCAACCCGCTCTTGGGGTCTGTTTCTGTATCCCTACAGTCCGACTACCAGCACTTTCCCCTGATGTACGCACTTACCTCTGCACTTGCCACCTGTTGGTCGTTACCTTTACTTTTTTTTATTCTATACTCATGTTCTACACTGTCCCTCCCACCGTCCCCCCGCACTTTCTCCCTTCCGCCTTCCCATGCACTTGCGCGATCTGAATGACACCTGGCCTAGTAGGATCGTTGTCCGTCCTCCCTTTGTTTCCCGTCTTTTGCCTCGTCGCACCTTGAAACACTTGAGTAGAGGTGCGTTATAAATGCCATATCATATAATATCATATCCCCAAGAACCTTGTGTTAGAGAGACTTCCCTTGCAGCCCATGGGGCCAGGGTTTCTAGGGGCATCTTTCTGATTTGGGGACTACTGGCGACTCCCTCAAGCTCTCTAAGTGGGAGTGGTGACAGAGAAGCCCAGGATTGGCTCTCAGGAGGTGAGTGGGTGCTTTACAAGCACAGTGCATACTCTTCAAAATTACCACCATGAGAGAGAGTGTCCACACACTATTATTAAATATTTGATCTTTATCTAGAAACACACCACACTTGCAGGTAAGTAAACCATTAAAAATAAAGTGTCACAATGTGTCAAGCACATAGATAAATTCAAGAAGAGCGATTCAGTTCGAGAAAAGTCTCTTTCTTGGAAGGAAAAATGCAGTAATACATAAAACAAAGGCCTACCCAGGTCAGCATTTTTAAGGGAGGACAAGGGAGGTCACTTGTGTGAATAGGGACAGTCTTTGGCAAGACAGGGCTACCTTTAGCAAAATTGTTTCATCTCATTATGCGAGCAAACGATTAATGCGGTCACAACAACGCGCCTAGTGACTTCCATACTCCTATGCGGTGACCTGAACGCAGTCTGTAAAACACAGAACAATGGATGAACTAAAAATTCAAAATCTTCGGCGGAACAACGAGGCAACGTATGGCTCGACTTTATCCACTCACGCGGGCTCCACAACTTGAACGATGCATTTGCACAGACAAACAGAATTCCAACTTGGGAATGAGCAAATTCAGCCTAAAGGATCGACTACATCTTCGTCACACAGCCCCTTCTACGTGTCACTGTCTCGTTCAACGTGCAGCACACACTAGCAAGTGATCACAACTTACTTGAGACATGTTGGCAACTTCCAAACAACAAAATGATCCGTGCAAGTCTACAAATAGAGCTAAATGCTCAAGGTTCACGGCTGAAGGCAAGCGTCCCCAAAAGGCACTACCCACCCCGCAATAGGAGGCAGTAAAGGACATATCCCAGGAGGGAATGAGACCAAGACCAAGTGCGGGTGATAGTAAATGAGGTTTATATAATCAAAATAGGGCATGGAAAGGACTCTGCAAGCTCTGAGAGTGGTCTGTCTGACAATAGCAAAGAGAGCTGTATATATTACAAAAATATGTCATCACACGCTATGCTATAGGGGGCACATGAGTCATTTGGGATTGGGTGGCATCAACTAACTATATACATTGTAGGCTGGTGCTGCTCCATGCTTGGTGGATGTCTTTGTGGTACCAAAGTAGGGTGGACGGGTCAGCTGGGCTCTTCGGAGTGGAGCTGCCAGGTCAGACGCTGTTCGTACTGATGAATGTTGGCTGCACTACACATTGCCCTTGTGGCCACACACACAGACACTCATCACTTTATATTACTTCAGTTGTCCTGTAAATCCTAAAACATATTAATCTAAAAACCAAACGAGAGACAGAGGAGACACCCAATAATATACAGTTTCAAAAATACATCAGTGTACAATTACATTTAACCTTTTGGCCAGGTGACATGGGTTCAGGGGTCTTATCAGGGGGCATGGGACAAACTCCCTTGTCATTCTCTCTGTTAAATGCAGTGAAGAATGGGTTTATGGTATGTAAGTACAGGGGTGAATAACTGTTTTCATGGGCTGTTAACTTGGGGTGAACTAGGGTACTCTTGGATCAATGAGGGCACATACCTGGCCCCTCAAAGGCGGTGGGATTTAGGACCAGGTAGCACATAATTCATTTGGCCAAGCAGTGGCTGCCTCTTACATGTCAAGTCCAGCATCAGGATGAGGGGAGGTGTAGCCTTGCAGCTCGGGGCACCAGTGAGCCTGGTGGGCCTTGGCGGGAGGAGGGGAAGATGGCCTTGGCACTTTGCGCGGTTCTCTGTCTTGAGCTGCACAATATATCACACGAAACAGGTTTAACGAAGTCAGTATTATTAGGAGGCTTACAATTCTACATTGTTCATACATTCATCCATTCTTTTACACGTGACTATGCAGGTTTAGCAGCAACATATGTATTACATAAACTTAATCATGTACATGTAAGAATTTCATAGGGTGACAGATAGATAGCACATGAGGTAGATTTAGGTTGGGCTATGTGCTCAGGAGCATAAAAACGATACATTTGTGTGCAGTGGCACGTTTACTTTCTAGGGTATAGCACTAAACATTTGACTCACCATGTCGCACAAATAATCTTAGTAATGCTTTTCCACCCTCCTTTGTACATTAGCAGCAATCATTAGTTAGCATTAGGTGGGCTTTATTGAGCCTCTCATTAAGTCTTTAAGGCACATGGTATTTCGCATAGGCTAGGGTCATTCTTGCTTTAGTAACGTTAAAAGCTTTTATCCCTTCCCATACCCGTGCAATGATTTATTAACAGCCCTGGGGCCCGTTTAGCTTTGGCATGTAGGTAACACTCTATCTGGGGGATATGGGTCCAGGGGACGTGCAGGAGGGTTACTGACACCATATATTTCAACTGTAAGAGGTTAGATGCCGGGTCGAGGCCTGTTCAATTTGGACGGTTCTTGTTATTTTCCAGGCTTGATCTTTGTATTGGGTCACTTCGGGGACAGTGATGTTCTGCGGAAGATAAATCATATGGGGCCTCATTACAAATCAGGCGGTCCGGAAATAACGGTGGTGGTAAACCCACCGCCACCGGTGTTTCCGGACCGCCTGATCCCGACTCCTGGGAGGTTTGACCTGGCGGGTTTAACACCGCCCGCCTGCAGGCGGACGAGAAAACACCGGCAGCATTACGAGATGCTGCCGGTGTTTCCATGATCCCCATTCCCATTGAGTCCCAGAGGACTCAATGGGAATGGGGATTAACACCATTCCGCCTCCGTGATTCCCAGAAGACTCGTAATGAGGCCCACAGTGTTTGTTCGGATACTTGTTCGTGTCTGGTTGCTCGTGAGAACGAGCCTTCAGCGGATCCGCCATGAGACAGAGGTGCAGGGCGAGGGGATCGCTTCCCTGCGCGCGGTGAACGGAGACCAAGCTGCTGCTTTTGCAGGCCGGCTATTTCATCTGGGCTCTGCTTGTTTGTACCTAAAATGGAGTCACAATGCTTTCAAAATGGTGTCTTGGGCCGGTCACACTACGAATCGATTGACCCTATGTGTCGATCAGCAGCCCTCCTGCCCCCTGTACATGGGTGCATGGGGAGCTGCTGATGAGTCACGGGTCTCACGTGGGTAGGTAATGACAGGGAGAGGGTCCTATGGACCGATGCTCCCATACATTTTCCCCCTTTCGTTACTTAAGTAACGAATACTGCAACTCGCCCAATCGTTGCCGTTTCTTCTCATTAGCAACCGCCTCGTCCCATGCCGGCGTATCCTTTATGGGCATCCAGGCCCTACGTATCCCCCTGAGGCTCTCCCCGCTCCTAGCATATTCGTCTGGTGTGCAAGTCATATATATACATCCGCTATCACCTTCCAGGTCCACCCATACCTCTGTATACCATTCTCGTTCTCTGGGCTCTTTTATTGTGGTATGGTACAACCGGTCCACTATGTCCCCATCGTAATATAATGGCATCGTAATATAATGGCACCATTCTATACTTGGGCTCAGGGTCCTCACCTGTTTGCACGTGTGCTTCGTGCATGATTTGAGCTGCTGCTCTCGCATTGCCCACTGTCACCATCATCATTGCTCCATTAGGAACTGCATTTGTACAGCATCAAAGACCCAATTGGCACACGCAAAAAATCAGGAGTAAAAATACCACGATGGGCATCAGCATTTTCACTGTCAGTCCCAACCATGATGGCACCCATGAAAAAATGTTGTTGAACCAGGTACTTGTGTCTGCTCCACCTTCGTTTTTCATTCGTTCCCCCAGTTTGTGCACTGCTGCAATGACGTGTGACAACGTCCCATTATCCGCATCTTCAGAAGGTACGAATGTACAGCACGCGCGCCTGATTTTTTGGCAAACACCTTCATCCATCGCCGTTAATAGGTCTAGGACGTACCTGTTCTGCATGGTCATCAATCTTAGGGCCCGTAGCTCCACCTTGATCACATTGAACCCTTCTTCAGTGTCGCTGGCCAACTGGACCAGCTCCCAGCATGTGATTTGGAGCCATTTCGCGTTTGCCCGCGCCTGGATACTTGGAACGAGGGAAGCGAAGAACGTTTCTGCGGACCTGAACAGGTGATATTTGTCAGGAATTTGTGCCAACAGTTCCGAGGAAGCTTGGGATATGTAATTGGACTATCTTTGCTGTCTTGATAATGTATCTTGTGCAGGGCCGGAGGACAGGGCATACAATGGCGGATCTTCTGTTGGACCTGACATCTGCAGACGGTGGGCAACTGGCACTCTCTTTCCTTCATCGATGTGGCTCTACGGGATGACCATCAGAGCTGAATACAACGTTGCCAGAGAGCATGTGCCCCTCCCTGATTGTGGGAGGTGCAAGTACGCTTCTTTTCCGCAGACCCAGTAAGTGTCCATGAGTGCCGCCGTTCCTTTTTTCATATCTGGGATAATAAGTGTCCGATTGCAGCTTTTGTTTGCACCCATGATGGTTTTTCCTTCTCCATGGAAACACGGTTCGTATGATATTTCTTTTTGTAATTTAAACGGTTTTTCTATTGCGGTGACCCAAGTCAGCTTTGTGATGTGCTCGTTCCATGTCGGGGTGCACGTTCTCTCGATCCATTGTAGCTTCTCCTCCGGCAACCCTTGTAGTGCTTCAGCTTTGCATGAGATCACTTCATCTTTCCACTTATTGTCCGAGAATAATGTTCCTTTAATCACAAAAAAAGGTTCTTTTAAACAAATTACTCCTTGTGCTCTTGAATAACACGTTTTTTTCATTCTGCAGCATTTCAAATGATAGCGTGTGAGCCTGGAAGGTGTTCTTAATGCTGTACAAAGTGAGATGAAGGAGACATCGGGCATCTGCAAGAGCCATTTCTTTAGGCAACAAAACCTTAGGTGTGCCCGAGGCATGGGGAATTAATGAACAGACGTAACAACTCTCGTTGGTCGTCTGTTTTGCAGTGGAGCTCATGTCTGCGTACCATTTATTTGACTGATATGGGTGTCTCCGGTTCTCTATAGTGTCTAGGCCCAGGCCAGAATATTCATCATATTTTCTCCTCCCTACCTCCCTCCTTCTTCTATTACTTCTAAAATAGCTCTTTGCTTCTCTCGCTACTTGTGACATAGTCTCCATTTTCCACGCACCCCCCTTTTCCCATTCGTCATATAGAGCCAGAAACCTTTCTGCCAATTTTGCATTCTCTTCCTTCCTATGCGCAGGCAGTGTGGTTCTTGCAGTTGGAGTCAGTTTGGGGGTTGGCCTTGTGGCAGTAGTGTCGTATAGCCATGATATGACGGAAGGGTTGCGATCATTTAGACCATAAACATTATATTCTGAGGCGTTTGAGAGTACTGCTGGGCTTGTGATGGGGCTGTTAGTGGTGTCATCATTTGGATGCCGCACGTGTGTGGGGTCAGTATCATATCCCCATATGAGCTGGAATCCGTCCCATATCAAATAGGCCCCTTCCTTAACCATTCTGGTATCATTTCCCACGTAGGTTCAATGTTTTCCCCCCTCATTCATCTCTATAGAGATGAATGTTAGGAACCAGTAAGTGATGAGACCAAATATCATGGCAAAAAATAAAACAGTGCACACAAACAGGCCACATTCATACGAATATCTCTGTGAGTCAAATACATTAATTTCTAACTGCTCACATTATCCGGGTTTCCACATTTATGGGATTATGGGGATACACTTGTGTATAGGCGCGTTACAAATGCCATATCATATCATATCATTGGACCCCTTGACCTCCACTAGCATCCATGCTATGTAGATCTCCTTACCAATTGACTTTTTTCAAGATTATACCATTGGTGGTATCTATCCAGTTTTACCACTATCTAACTACTTAGAGCATCTTTACCACTGGATTTATGCCTTGATAACGACCAGATTGGTCAAATAACGTGTCGGCTGTTCATGACCAATAAAACCCTGAGTACAAGCAGACAACCTTGTTTTCACTCTCTGATGTGAATTTGTAATTTTCGGAATTGCGCATTGGATATACCTTTACTTCATACTTTTTGCCCTTCATTTCTAACTGCCCTAACATTATTCGTTGCGGGCTGCCCGTTCGTTGCCATGGTTACTCATGGTAGGAATAGGCAGATGGGGATGTAGAAGAGAAGAAGAGAGAGAGAGAGAGAGAGAGAGAGAGAGAGAGAGAGAGAGAAAGAGAGAGAGAGAGAGAGAGAGAGATATGCCAATATGTATTTCATATTTACAGTTCACTCTTATTTACATTTCTCTGTTTTGCACCAACATAATTGTTTGTCAATGTACTCTCTATCATCACTATTATTTACCCTGTACCCATGTATACTTATGCGTTTCTTGGTGGTGTATTTATTCTTATTTTTTTAATGCTAACCTCGTGCTGGAGTTTGTACCTCTTCCCCCTGCTCCTCTTTTACACTTTCATAAGCCTTGCGTTCTTCTGTCAAATGTATCCAATATCTCAGGCCCTTTACCTTTACTGCTGTCGGTGTGCAATACACCTCTTCGTATGGGCCATGAAATCTTGGAGCATTCCACCTACGTACAAAACACGTAAATCATGTCTCCTGGCATTAGCTGACTTTGTGTGTTTTCTGCTATGAAATGAACCGTCTCATTTCCTTCCTCTCGTGTGAATGGTAGTTCAAGCTGTCTTGATGCCATGCGGGCTGCTCTTGTGAGTTTTGTCATATAGACATTTAATTCTTCACCTAATATTGTGGCCTTTTCTGCGCATCAGAATGTCTGCGGAGTGGAGAGTGTGCTGTGTGCATACGCCTCCCAGTCACGATCATGTGCAGTGACAAATGGTGGTCCTTGCTGGGCTGATTTCTCAGCTCAAACAAAGCCAGAGGCAGGCAATGCACCCAATTCTTTTTGAGGGAAAAACACAGTTTTGACAATCTTCCCTTTAGAAGGCCGTTGATTTTCTCGACCACGTCATTACTTTGTGGATGATAAATTGAGCACAGCTTATGTTTAATACCTAAGAGAGCTGTCACTTCTTTGAAAAGTTCATTGACAAAATGTGTGCCATTATCCGAGCGAATTACGTCACAAATAGCCCAGCGCGGGAATACTTCCCTCACTAGGAACTTTGCGGCACACTTGGCATCCGGACGTGCACAGGGCCCTGCTTCAACCCATCTGGAGAATGGACAAACCACCACTATCATGTACCGTGCATCATTGCATCTTTCTCCCATATATGCATAGTCAATTTGCAGTTTCCTGAAGGGCCCCACTGGTTTGGATATTGTTCCTCGCAAAGTCCTTAGGGTCATTCCCGAGTTCTATATCTGGCATGTGGTGCACTCCATTGCTAATTTTGATATGTGTTCCTGCAGCCCTGGCACAAACCAGTCCTCCTGTATCTCTGCAGCTATATGTTGTTTTGCGTTATGTGCTGGGAAATGTAACTGTTGAAATGCCACTTCTAAGAGTTTAATTGGCATCACTACCTTACCTGTGTTATTTTGGCACCATAAAATATCTGTTGCTGACTGGCTACATCCCCTCTTTTCCCACAACTTTTTCTCTTCTTCACTTGCCCCTTCTTCTAATTCTATTATTTGTGACACAGGCATAGTGTTAAAACTGTCAGGGAGCTCTTCCTCTATCTGTTGCCGCATCAGGTACTCACCTGTGTGTTCCTTCACTAAATAAGAGGCTTCCTTGGCTGCAGCGTCCGCTGCTGCATTTCCCAAAGAGATAAAATCTGTGTTGGTAGTATGGGCTTGACACTTCACGATAGCTACCATCGTAGGCTCTTTCAGAGACTCAATGAGTTATTTTAAGAGCTTGGCATGTTGTACTGGTGACCCATCCGCCCTGTTGAACCCTCTCCTTCCCCATCTTGCTAATCCACCGTGTACTGTGGTCGTCATATAGGCTGAGTCTGTGTAAATTGTAACCGCGTATCCTCTTGCTGCATGCAATGCTTCAAGGAGTGCTATGAGTTCTGCTGCTTGGGCTGACTAATGGGCTGGTAGGTGATGCTGTACTATCACCTCATACTCACCTTCTTCCATCCTTACAACAGCTACCCCCACCTGTCTTTCACCTGTGTCTGGGTTTATTGATGCTGACCCATCTATGAAGAAAACTTCTCCTTCTTTTAGTGAAATTTCACTTACAACAGTGCTTTTTCCTTTCTCCCCCCCTGTGAGTTGCACAGTCGTGTGCTTGCATGTCTTCTAAGGTGCATGGTTCTGAAATGAATCGTGCAGGATTTATTGTTTTGCATCTCACTGTGTGTATGTTAGCACTTGAGAGTATAATTTCATATGCTGTTGCTCTTTGTGTTGTGAGTGTGCTTTTTGATCTTTCCAGGATAGCAAACAAGGAGGGATCCACAAACAGTGTCACAGAACATCCCATCACTATTGTTGCACTTTTCTCAATGGTGAACACTGCGGCTGCGAAGGATTGTTCTTGCATTACAGCGTCTGGGGTACCACTGTAGTAGGCGAGGGGCTTGTGTCCCAGGGACGTTTTCTGTGTCAATACTGCTGTCATGAGAATCCCTTTGCAGTGAGAAAACAGGTAAAACTTGTGTTCGTAATCTGGATTTGCGAGCATGGGTGCGCTCGAGATCAGTTCCTTGAGTGATGTAAATGCGTCACTCATTTCTGCAGACCAATCTATTTCTGTATTTTCTTTTTGTGCTTCCTTTAGGGTCTGTAACAATGGTTTCGTATATGTTTCATAATCTAATATCCATGCTCGACAGTAATTGCACATGCTGAGGAACGTTTGCATTTCTTTCACTGTGTTTGGCTGTTTCACCCCTCTAATGGCTGCTACTCTGTCTGGTATGATTTTCTTGCCATCTTGTGAAATTAGTTGGCCCAAATACAATACTTCTTGTTGACAATAGTGTAATTTTCCTTTGTCGACCTTGTATCCCTTTTGGGCCAACAATGTCAAGAGAGCAATTGAGTCTTTTCTACACTCTTCCTCATTCTTTGCGCAGATGAGCCGGTCATCTACGTATTGAATAATTGCACTTTTTGCTGTCATGTTTCCTAGATCATCATGTAGGATGCGGTTAAATATGATTGGGCTTTCACAGTATCCCTGGGGTAACCTGCAATGTTTGTATCTCTTCCCTCCCAATGTGAATGCCGTTAGGTACCTGCATTCTTCTGCCAATGGGATGGAGAAGAAAGCATTTTTCAAATCCACTACTGTGAAATGTGACACATTCTTGGGGATGCTGCACAGTATGGATGCCGGGTTAGGGACCAGAGGGAACTCTTTTTGAATGACAACATTTAGGGGCGGAGGTCTTGGATCATCCTCCACGCCCCGCCCTTTGCTTTTTTAATCGGGTAAATGCAAGTATTACATGGCGAGTTTGAGGGCACTATTATTCCTTGGCCCAGTAATGCAGTGATTGTTTCTTTTTTCCCCTCTTCTACCTCCCGAGACAGGGGGTACTGTTTTACCCTTGGTAGAATGGCTCATGGTTTAAGTTTTATTTTAACTGGTGTGACGCCATGCAATAATCCCACGTCATGAGGGCCTGTGGTCCACAGATTATTGGGCACTGCTTTCATGTCATCATCAAAAAAGGAAGGGGGGTTCCTACCACTGCCATCAGTTGTACTGGTACTTGTCTTTCCTGTATCATGATACATTGCTATTTCCATAATTATCTAACCATCACTTTCTGGGGGTCATTACGGCCCTGGCGCTAAGTGGTTAACGGCGCCATAAAAGGCTGCGGCACCGTTAACCAATTAGCGCCTTACTACGAGGTACCTTTGCAGGACCCGACCTTAACGGCTGGTGTAGACCAGTAGTTAAAGTAGGGACCCGCAAAGGGACCTTGATGGCAATTACGGTACTGCAATTTGCGGTACCGTAATTGCCGCCTTCCTAATTCCCATTGAGCCCTATGGGGCAAAAATGGGAATGGGGAAGGGCCATGGCGACATGAGGAATTACCGCCCCACCAACCTCGGAATAGGGTGGTAATTCCCCATACTGCCATAGCGGACTCCGGCATCAACCATGGTGCTAATAGTTTAGCGACAGAGTCCTAATGAGGGCCTCTGAGTCTGTGAAGAGGTCCTCGTCTGTCAGGTCGCGCAGTGCAATATCGGCATTGATGCACAATACTGTGCGCCACTCGCAGTCATGTATATCCATGGCAATAACGGCTATTCTCTTGGCTGAGATCTGGACTGCGTGCAAATCTAAGGACATCACTGTCCCAGGCATTATTTCTGGGTGGGCTACGGGCCGAAAGATAAACTCTGCAGGAACTCTCTGTTCCAGCCTTTTTAATTCTGGGACTACTCGTGCCAATGTCTTTAGCCCTTGAATGAACATATCAGGATCTACTGGTATGCCGCGCACTTCAGGCCCTGTTGCTCGTGCATGTACTACCAGCATTACACGCATGGGGCATATCCCTGGAGTGGAGCAAACTATCCCTCTCTCTGTGAAGGATATTGTCATATTAAGCTTGCTGAGGAGATCCCTATCCCAGTAAGTTAATCAGGGATTGTTTGTAATATTATAGGGGTGCCCTCACTGTCTTACCCCCCACAGTGACGTCCAAATCTTCAGTATAAGGAACTTCGACAACAGCCCCAGAGACCCCTGCATCTCCAATTTACGATTAGATAGCGGGAACCGGCCTTCACATAAACATGATTTCTCAGCTCCCGAGTCCACCATAATTATGAACTGTTCATTCCCTATCTAAGCCCCTACCAATGGATCCTCTGCTGCATTGTAGATCTAAGATTGTACTGGACACGCAAGCGCTCCATGTGGGCTGTCCTATGCTGGCTGTCTTGTGTTTCCCTCCTGGCTGAAGACATTGGGCCTCATTACAACCCTAGCATGAAGGGGTTAACGGCGCTGTAAAAGGCTGCGGTGCTGGTAAACCCTTAACGCCAGATTCACACTTTAACGCCTGCTTTTTGCAATTAATTAGCGCCTTCCCTGTTCCCATTGAGCCCTATGGGCCAAAAATGGGAATGGGGAAGGGGCCATGGTGAATGGGGATTTACCGCCCCGCCAACCTTGGAATGGGGCGGTAAATCCGCCATCCACCATGGCGGATTCCGGCATGGACCATGGTGCTAATAGCACCATGGTCCAACGCCAAGGTTGTAATGAGGCCCATTACCTGGTACCACTGCCACTCCTCCAAATGGCGCAGGTGCACCGTTGGGTGTTGGTGCAAACGGATTGGCCTGTGTGCATGGTATGTGTTTGCGGCTTTGTGGGTGCTGCTGTACCTTATGAGGTTGGTCCCTCTGTTGCTTTACATACCCTTGCTCTGGTTGTCCCTGTACCCCTCCCACGGGCAATCCATATGGGCTTCCTGGGTGGGGGTGGCCATAGGATTGGTTTCCTGATACATGTTAGTTGGCCTATTTCTGCACTCTCGTGAGAAATGCCCCCACTTCCCGCAATTCCAACAGTTTCCCTGCCCCCCTCTAGGTCCTTGCCCTCCATACCCGCTGTTTCCTCCATACCCTTGAGCACCCCCTCTGCGTCCTCTGTACTCACCCCGTCCTCTGCAGGAGGCCCACGCTTGCCATTGTGGTCCTCCATACTGCTCCTGTCCATTCCACTGTGCTTGCCCATTCCCTGCCCAATTTGCTGCCATCCTCCCTGGTATTGCTACCAGTTCCTCCTCCTCCTCTCCCTCCCTATCCTGGGGGAGTGCGGCTACAGCTACAGCGACCATCACCAGTTTTGTTTGAACTAGCTTTGCCTCGTTAGCCAATCTTCGCTGTGCAATTTCCTTCTCTCTTTCTTTTTTTCTTTTGCAGTGATGAACTATTATACTTTGGATTTCTGGCCACCCCTTCGCTTCGATCCCTGCTATTCTATCGAGTGCTTTCTGCACCTCTTTTGGGAGCCCCCCCTTTTATTATGAAGTAGAATAGGGAAGTTGATTGGTCCCAACTCGTACCTGTCTCGGCTCTCCACATCTCCTGCACTTGCAAAATGAAGTCCATAGCTTCCCCCCCATCATTCTTTGTACATTGCATTACTGACTGTAAATCTGGTGTGTCTGGGAACGTTTCTCTTAATGCGTCCCATACTCTTGCACGCACTGTGTTAAAGGATGCTCCATCATGGCGGTCACAATCTAACGTTACTCCCGGGAAGCCTGCCTTTATCCAAACTCTATCTGCTGATACCAGTAAGCGTTTGACACCTCCTATTGCTAATGGTACTCCCGCAGTGTGTTTTTCAAATGCATATATCCATTTACTTGCCCCTCCTGATAACGGTGGAAAAGACTTTAATAGGTTTGCTTTGTCCATCTGGGCCCAGGGTATGTAGTTTGGTCTCCCACCTCCCCTGTTTATCCCTTCCTTCCCAAAGTTGCCATCTTTCCCAACCTATTGCTTAGTCTCCCCGTCCATTCTTCTTCCATGGCTCTTCCAAGGGGCCCCTCATCTAATACTCCTGACCTCCCCCCAGTTGCCCCCATTCTCCCACTCTCCTCTTCTGCATCCTCTATATCACACCATATTTCCTCCATTCCCCCAGAGGCTATCCCTTCCCCCTCGGTGTTT